>NC_037599.1:3482940-3839043 GCF_003073045.1 Pomacea canaliculata
CCTTATCCGTCAGGTTAAGGATAATGTGTGGAATAGATGAAAGACGCTTTGCTTTTGAAAGACTGAGTGCAGGTGATGTAATGTCTACTGGCCTAGTTTTTGTCACAGTGTTCTCCTTGTTATAAGAACCCATAAAACTCTGACCTCACTTGAGTACTTGAGTACTTGAGTACTAGAGTACTAGAGTACTAGAGTACTAGAGAAGCCTTTGGCAAAGAACGCTACTGCCCGAGACATTTCACTTTCGCCAAATTGCAAAAGTATTACAGACGACAGTAATGTAAGAGGAACAATTACAACACAGAGTTTAACACTAGTGGAACTGTAACAACTTAAACAAAACTGAAGAAGAGAACGCATAAAAATCTGACCTCGCTTTAGTACTTGCAAGATTATTTTATGTAGTCACCTCTATTTATTTAACGTAGCGATGAAATAACGCCTTAGACTGAAGTTCTTTAATCTCTGTTTTGGATTTTGTGAAACTTTCCTTCTTGTGTACATTTAGTTTTATTTTAAAATATGTGATAAATGGAAGAGAAAGGTGGAAGCCAGTTTTAGGAAGAGGTAAAGAAAACGTCCTGGTGCCGTAGCTATGAAACGAGAATAAATCGTTGCCCCAGGACAAAATAAGGAACTCAAGGAAAAGCGTCTTCTTTCCGAAGTTCAAAAGCGATGTCCAGACTCCACGGGCACCACTTTAAAATCATTTTCCTTTGCCACCACCTTATAACTACGGTTCATGAGTAAAACTGCACCTGCGGGGTCTAGACACCGTTTTACGATTTTCGAAACAAGACTCTTGTCCTTCAGTTCTCCATGTTGTCCCAGGGCAAAGATTTACCCTCGTTTTATAATTACCTCCCATGACGATGAAATCTGAATTCAAATATTCTTAGGCAATACAAAAATTAGAAAATGAAAATTAATGAATTTATGATTCAGCTGCTAGGTTTCTTTTTCCACACAACATGAAAGCTCTGCAGAAAATTTAAACATACATGAACAAAAGTACATTGTTGATGTTATTTTCTGATTTTTGATAGACGTGACAGGTTGCTCCCCATCCGTGAGGAGTATATGCCATTCACACTTTGTTCTACACATCAGTATAAAAGTACAGCATAACCTCCATATTAATATTTGCTACATTCCTCTAAAATCAAATCCTAATAGGAAGACTAATGGGGAGATCAACTAATCCGCTTTTATTCCACCATGACTTCAAACACCTGTACATGGACAAGTAAGAGAGAAGTTTAGGTTTTCAGCTTCAGGGGATGCGTAAGTAAATGAAAGAAAGGGAAAAATACAAAAGGGTTAAATTTCTTTTTTTTTTTTTTGATCAACAGGAAAAGAAAAAATACATGCTGCGTGAGTTATCGGTTTTCACCTTTGCATGCTCAACATGCATAAAAGATTCGTGCGTGTGAAGGATGATGATGATGAGGATGATGATGAGGATGAGGATTTGTTGCAAACGATGCTGCGCCTGACAGGCTGAGTTGCTTTTTTCTCCTGCGATTTTCTTATTTGTACTCATAGGTTTGTTTTAGTTACAAGTTGTTTCTTTTAAGTTTTCCTGTGCTATTGTTTCACTAGTTGTAATCGCCTTACTTTCTGTTTTTTACGGTTTAACGGTTACATTCTCCGCCATTACATACATTTTGGACCTAATGCTTTATCTCGTTCTTCTTGTTATTCATTCTGTTTTCTCTCCTCTGAAATTTAGCCTCACTTTCAATTCTCATCAATTCTAATATCTTTATCGTTTTTGTCTCACCTTACACTTTTGTAGCATCTCAGCATGTCGTTCGATCTTGTAGCAGTCATGTTTATATCAGCCACTTCTGAACAGGCCATTGTCGAATCTTCCTTCTGCTCGACCCTCTGATGGCGCTGTGTTGTGACGACCTTTCCCGCCATAGACCTGAGAGTTCACATTTCTACTGCATTCGTGCTACATCTCGCTTACACACGAGACCAGTTTCTATCGGTGCCATCCATCGCGCTTGATCCTGTTGAGAAGACTACCGATAGTGAGAGTTGATACACGATTTACCCACTTTCTGACAGCACCAGTATGCAAAAGTCTCGGCCTATTATTTCCCTTGCATTCTATCCTCTGTATTAGATGGAATCAGATCTCTAGCTTTGTGCTGGCCTTCAACCAAAATAGTAATTAAAAACGGCGCAGTATCCTCATAATTACTCCATTGTCGTCATAAAATTAAATCAATGCATCATTAAATCTGACCGAAGGAATGATTTTGAAGGGTTAAAGCACAAACACTAACCTTTTTCACGCTTCGCTTCATTTTCAACGGAAGTGAAAATGCCGTCTGCTTAAGTTTTCAAGGAGCTTCCGCTTGCCGCATAACGCAAGGATAAAAATATTTAATTTCACTAAAATTTTTGTTGACCTAGAAACCTTATCTTTTGAACATAGTCACACAGATAGAATAGATTTTTAGTTTTCAAACTACAATTCAAACGATTTTAAACATCTTATTACTATTTTACTAAGACTTTTAGAATAAAATGCAGCAGACGATGTATTTTTTTTTTAAATTTCACATCGAAACAACGAGCAAGCAGCTGAAGAATTCAACGGAATGCTTGCAGTTCGTGACACTCGTTAAAATCTCTTTATTCTTCCAAATTATAGTAACAACCGGACTGATTGATTGATTTGTTTGTTGCATATTCCAGTATACATTACTTTTATGTTTTAGTTGCTAGCATTTTGTGTAAGGACTTGGCGACCGAAGATTTATTTATAGCCGGCTGACATATTTTAAAGTCTTTCCAAAAGGCAGCTTTTCTAACTTTCATTCTTGAAAGACAAGACAAGCAACAGGTAACACATCAACCGCTAAAACACATTCATTTTGTCAACGGTATTTCTCAACACATTTATTTTGTTAAACTGAAACAATAAGATTCTGGGGGGAAAATATACGCAATAAGATTTACAATACAGAAGAAACGACAGTTTGCATGGCAAAATTTAACGGTATTACAAAAGAATAAAGTGACAGTTAATGTTCCCTTCTTTGCAGATTACTGGTTAACTTTTACAATAACCAACAACAGTAGGTCAGCAATGCTTCTATGTGATTTTGAGCGATATGATAAATAGAAAGATAGCCTTTATTGGCGAAAAGCCTTTTAGTGCTTTTTTTACAAGTGCGTGTAAGCTTGATTGTCATATTCCACAACATAACCTAGTGTTTCATAAAGAGGGCTTTTGATGGTGCCATTGCCAGCAAACAGGTCGCTGTTGAGTTTCTCGCTCAAAACACCGTTTCCTGATGAGCTGATGTTCTGCTTCTTGTAGGCGACGGCGGAGACATCTGTTTCCTGGCAGGAACCGTTGGCGTTTGTCTGGAACATGGAGTCCTCGGCTATCATGGGCCCGATCCACGACAGCAGCACGGGAATCAGAAAGACGGCGTGGATGATCCCGAAGGAGATGACGAGCAACATAATCTTGAAGAAGGATTGGAAGATGTACGAGTCGGAGAAGACGAGGACGACGATGCCGATCAAGGAGGAGAAACCGCTGTTGAAGACGGGACCGGAGGCGTGGACGAGGGCGTACTGCGCACGCTCCTGACGCGACCCACCATGAGCTAGCATGAAGGCCGAACAGACGTGCGCCGAGAAGTCGACGGAGAAGCCGACGCTCATGATAAGGTGGATCATGGTGACCGAGCTCAGAGTCAGGCCCCAGATTCCCATGAAGCCGAAGATGCCCACGATGATCATGAGGATGTTGATGAAGACAAGGAGGACGATGGTAGGGTGGACGAGGAAGACGAAGGTGGCGACGAACATGACAGCGAGGGTGATGCCGACCGTCTGCAGGGTGGAGCTCATGATCATAACGTACTGTTCAAAGAACACAAAGGCCGGATGGTAAGCAAAGGTGGGCAAAGGGGCATTGTCGGCGAGGTCGCGCATGCGCAACATCAGATCCGCCTGCTGTGTGGACTCTCGCAGGTTCTCGGACATCACGTGGCAGCGGGACGCCACCACCGTCTCGTTTAGCGCATCAAAGACCACGTCACCAATGTAGCGGAGGTTATTTGGCAGGAAGTCCTGCGACAGGGATGTGGCGAAGGCCGTTTGGCTGGACACGTTGAAATGCTCGCTGAAGATGTAGTCGGTAAACCAGCAGTATGTTCCGAGAGGGGAAACGTCCGAATCGCTTCGTGCTTTTTTCATCAAGTCTATCATCCGCAAGCATAGTGTCCGTGTCTGTGTAATCGATCGGTTCCGTGATCACGAAGGCTACCGGAAGTGCCACCCCGAAGTCGTCCTCATCCCAGGTGTTGAACCTGTGAAAGTAGGAGGTGTCCAGCACCAGGTCCTTCAGGCGCAGCCCCTGTTCTAGCTTGTACATGATCCCCCAGATGGAGACGCCCAGGTATGCAGCAAACAGCAGGATGATGATGACTTTGACCGGTGGCCACAAAACAACTTTGGGCAGGAAGACCCTCGGACCTTTTCGAAGACGCTTTCGTCGGCGAACTCTTTGTCGGGCGCGGCCCCGCCGCACATGCAGATGAGGCAGCAGCTCTTCCCTTCCTCGCTCATGTCCTTGCGGGGACGGACCTTCTGGCACGTGAGAGTGTGGCGCGCGGAATAGACTCTCCGCCCGTGCAGCGCGAGGCAGCCGCCGAAGAAGGTGGCGTTACAGATGTAGCAAAACAGCACAGCAACACCTGCACAAAATAAGAGGTAGACATGGAAGAAGAGTCAGGAGAGTCAGAGACAAAACTTGATAAAACGAGTATTGGAGGAACGACCAAAACGTTGTGTGATTCTGTTTCACAGTCATGGCTACATAGTTTAAGGCGTGCGCGTGTGCATGTGTTACCTTCAGTCTGTAAGCATGCCAATGTGTTTTCTGTCTACAGAAAGATGTCTGTCAAGAATCACCGCACGCGCTAACAGACACAAGGGAGACAGCTCTGTAATGTGAAAATGCTCCACAGGTAGTCTACCTTTATCTGTCAGAAACTGTGAACTATGGATTTCAATATAATAAAACGCATAACTTACAACTTAAAAAAAAATTAAAATAAAAAAATCGGTGGATGCTATTGGTTAGTACACTCGACTGTCCATCCAAAGATCTCTTTAATATCGCCAGAGTTCGTCAGGGAAGACGGACAGAAAGTCGAAGATAGGCTCCTTGCCCATACGACTACTGGGGTAGCGAGCTTTTTGTTTTGTTTATCTTTAACAATTCATGTATCAGTCAAAGCCGAGGGTCCCAGACCTGAGTAGAGGCAGAAGTTTCGGACGCTGATGAAGACGGAGGAGGCTCCGATGGCGAAGGCTAGCGAGTCCGTCAGGGATGTGATGGTGATGCCGATGCCCGCCGCGCGGAACGTCTCCCTGATGCGTTGTGGGACGGAGAGGTCACGTGTTCCCAGCGTGCTGCTCCAGCAGGACATGAGCAGAAACATGTCGTCCACGCCAATTCCTGTGGTGGCGTCAAAATGGAGTGCATAATCGTATGTAAACGACCCACGAGACATCTTGCTAGTCTTTGTTATGTAATTTATTATAGTGTTGTAGAATTCTACACGAGTATCGGGACGCATTCACCAGGGTTCTCAGGGGCTAAGTGATAAGGCACTAAAGTATATATCTCGACAAATTCATAGTAGCTTCTACATTATCTGAGGCAGGTAAGCGTTTGATGATTAATTTTAAACGAGAACCAGTAGCTTTGAAATAAAAATATTCCACGCCCACCGTCCCTTAACTCACGCCACCTGGACAACAACCCAAAAGCTGAAGTAAAAACATGTCATGCCTAGGATAAGAAATGGGACCACGCCGACGATGTTGACAAACTGGACGCCGATAAAAGAGAAGAGACCAAAGCTGGCCAAGATGCCCATGGTGGCTGCGACCACGCCGGCGTTGGCCAGCAGCGCTCTCGTGGATACACAGTCTCCTCCTGAACAGACGATGCTGGCGTAGGTGATCATGATGGTGAAGGTGAGAGAAAAATACTTGATGTCACCTTCGCAACAAACAAATAAATCAAAAGGCCGTAAATGGGGATTAAAATGAGATAAAAATGTTTAATGTTTTCTTCAGGATAAATAAATAATGTGTGTGATGTGTGATGTGTGATGAAGCAGTTAATAAAAGATGACCTCGACATCTGGCACAAGCAGTAAACAGAAGTTACACAACAAGCCAAGGACACAAGGAAAAGAATTCAAGACATGACTTGGACAAATTTGTTGTAGAACAGGGGGAAAAAAGCAGATAAACAAAGAATGAAGGCGGGTAAATCTTTTCAGACTTATTAAGCTTATTGTCGATTTTCTGCATCCTGACAGCAGTCATTATAGCGTGTTACAGAATAATAATACAGAATAATTGAAACATGTTACAGAATGTCTACACACATGTTACAGGCTAACTATCTGGTTCAGGATAAATACAATACGCTGCATACAGTACATTACAGATTAGCTCCAAAGTGCTGCGGAATTACTACATGTTACACAATAACCATTGTATGTTGTAAAATAACCACAATGTGATAATAGACTTTTGATTTACCTTTCGTGCCTCGATCAAGCTCGTCTCCCATCGAGTGTGAGGAAGAGAAGGCGAAGGTCAGAGTGCTGAAGTTATCGTTGCGCAGTTTTGTCATGTAGTCGATGAAGGCCCGTTCCCATTCCAGAGAAAGTTTTTTCATGGCATCGCTGTCCTGACGCAAGGTAAAGGTAACTTTGACCGCCCCAGCCCCTTGCACGCGCTCTTGTTGTGTCCTGAAACACCCACGTGACCAAACATCGAACATTGTGCTAGACTTTAATCAGTGATTCGATTTTTTGAACGTCAAAAGAAATCTCCAACCTTACTTGTACTTAGCCTCATATCATCAATCAAATTAAAAAATTCTATCAGCCATTTCACTTTTAAAAATTATCCAATTTTCACGATGAAAGTTAATTGACATTATCTCATTTTAAAAAGAAATTAATGAACTCTGTTAGGAAATATTAGGTTTTTTTTTTATAAACTTGTGTAAAATAAAATCCCCATGTATGTAGCCACCTGTCAAAATATTATTCAAGCACCTTAAAATCCTAATGAATAAACTTAAATGCTCACCCATCTATCGAATTAAAAATTTAGTCTATTCCTAAAAGTGTCAGTTTAAGAAAGTATGCAGTAATTAAAAAACTGTTAATGAATTTCAAATCTGCCAGAGATAACACCTAGACTTTCAGAATATTAAAAAAAATTAGAAACAATTGTTAAATTAGAGGTTCACATTTTTTTTTTTTTTTACATCATCGCAACTCATTTTCACCAATTTTAATTACAGACCAAGTCCGTGGCACTGAAAATCACGTGCACGAATGGGCATGCACTCGCATAAACATGAAAAGTGACTAAAAGGCACTATGATAAACAGAAAAAATCTGAATTTCTACTGGTTGACCTAACTCATTTTTCAGTAATCTATTTTGGAGAGCATTCTTTTTGAGGAGAGAAGGGTGGGTAACACCTAAAGGCTTCACAGTAATTCTTTCTGTCACTCACTTGTTCACATTTCCTAGCCAGACGGAGAGGTCCACCGTGCCCCAGGGGGAGTCCCAGAAGGGGAAAATCAGCGTGCCCTTTTCGAATGCATCCCAGAAGTCATCAGTGAGGATCAGGCGGCCCCAGACCTCACACTTTCCATCCAGACGACCGCAAACCTCGTCGTAGGTGACGACATCGCCTTCCGAGTTGTTGAAGGTGATTTCCTTCACTTTCTGTCAGGATTGCACCCTAAGCTCGTTAATCTGCTAAAATGTTCTCAATACGCTCAAAAGTAAAAACCGAAAAAATAATTTCTTATTAAAATTATTTAAAGTCTATTTGAATGCAGTTTATTTGTAATAATTGGCTAAATCGTAGCACAAGATACTATTTCATAAAATCCGGGTCAACGTTTCGACTAATTTTCGACTACAAACATCACCATACAGAAAGAGATGAACAACACAGATTAAACAGGGATACGTCTTCAATCAAATGGAGAGCTTTACTTACACAGATTTGTGGAAACAATATCTTGCACTAAGTTTTAAGTATTCAGTAGAACAAATCATGTACCCCACTTGACCATCGAGCGTGTAGTCCAGATCATATTGATTTATTTCTTTCTCTCTTTCTCAAAAATTAATTATTGAATCAAACAGCTACATAAAATAAATAAGTTACACATTACAAGATCTTAGAAAAATGCAAAAATACCAAATATCGACGTTTATACGATTGCCGTAATTTATTTTCATGTATCTAAATTCAGAAAGGTGATGTATAAATTTAACTACATTAATCGCTTTTTGTAAAAAAAAAAGTAAACTCACGGTTACAAAGTCTTTGATCTCTTGCAGTGACTCCCTTGTGAGAATATTGGAATCGTTCTTGGGACGAAACAAGACGACTCCCCCTAGCGCGTGGTCGTTGAGGCTCATGGGGTTGTAGTAGTCGTGGGTTCTGTCCGGAAAAAGCGCCTTGACCTTCTCTCGGTCTGACCGTGACCGGCTGTTGATGGGCGTGTAGAGAAGCTCAATGTCTTGTTCATTGCTCCTGAAGAGAAAGCCCACACCCAGCCCCACGCACACCACGACTGGCACCACGATGAACCACACAGGGTAGCGGCCCACCAGGTGTCCGTAGCGACCAAACGCATTTGAAATGCAGTGAGTCACGGCGAAGAAAGATTTTCCGCAAGTCATTTTCTGCAATATTCGGTATCGTATTCAGGAATCTGTCTGCCTACTATCACCCATAAATAAAGAGAAGACAAGAAGTGTATACACATACTCAACAAATTAAATGAAATACAATTCGAAGCTTAAGTCTTCAGTTACTCTGGCTATTTATAAGGGACCTTTGAGAAAAGAATGGCACGGGATGACAGCAAAAAGGCCTGCGAACTACTAAAGACCCTCACCAAGACATGTCAACAAAAACTCTAGTCATCGAAGTCACCAGTGGCAACTTTATCAAAGAAATCACTATTGTACCAAGCCGAAGCAGCCAGACTACAAACAAAGAGCATGCAGACCTATCAGATCCACCCAAGTAAAGCCACGATGAACAGGATCTGGCTCACCCACTCCCTCAAATTTGGTACCAAATACCGACTGTTCAAGTCCCTAGTAATTCCAGCCCTGATGTGTGGATGTGAAACTTGGAGATACGGAGAGAATAATCCAGGCATTCGAGAAGTCCATAAGGATGCTGCCACGGATCTCACATTGAAAATATAAAACAGGTGACTTGGTGAGGAACACTGTCACCATCCTCCTAGGACACAAGAACCTATTTTCGCAATAGTCAATCCCCAAGGTAGGCTGTACCCGCTGTGTCTGTCCAGCTGTTCCCACCAACGAACAGTACCTGAGGACCTTTATAACCCTTCGTCAACTGACACCAGTCAAGAGATGAATGAAATAAATATTGAAGAACTTTTATAAAATTCCTGCATATTCAAGAGTTATGAAGATTTCCTGCATATCAAGGAAGTGGTAATCGAAAAAGCAAGAAAGCAGATGAAAGAAATGAAAGAAAGGAGTCAGAATGTAAGATTTAAAAGGAATGTAAGAAAGAAAAAAACTTTCAGACACACAGGAAGCGAGAAACTAGAATAGCCTTTAGCTTCCGAGACAGCTTCTTTAAAACAAGTCTTTAAGTCATTGCGAAAAAAAAGCAAAAATAATGAGTGCACAGGGCAAGAAACAATTTTGCTCCATCTTTATTTCCTACCCTACCCATAAGTCATCACTTAATCTCTAATCATCACATAATCTTATTAATTAAGTCCGTTCACGCCTTCCTTTCCTCCAAAAGCCAGATGAATCTCTCATTAGAGTCAACCACTGTGGGTGGTAACGTCTGAAAAACATGTTCTAGGATTTTGTTTCCTGGAATTCCAACTCCAACGACGCAAACTAATAAACTACAAACTTCCTTGTAGACGACTGTGAGAAACATAAGTTGCTTTGGGAGAGGGGAGGGTACAAAGGACAAGGATGAATAATAGAAAAAGATTTAGCTAAGAACTTTACATCCTAGAAGTGTGCGTGCAAAAAGGACGAGGCCACTGAGGTTAATGTTTACTGCTGTTGTTTTCAGCTGAAAATTATCCCGCAGATAACTCATCTCTAATTTAAGGTAGGAAAGTTGTCACTCTTCAGGTACCATGCACACCGCCAGTACATCCAGGTCAACACAAAGATTTAAAGCTTTCTTTGTCTTGACCTTAAAAGCAAGAGAGACTGACAAATACTAAAACAACGAACTATAGAAAAATATTCAAAGATGGCAGCTGCCAGAGAAGAAATTTTCATCAAGGTTGCAACAACGACAGTAGCAATGGTCAGGCTGGACAGGTTGCGGCACAACAAAGTTATCACATTTGTTATCAAGTACCGTCTGAGCATGTCCCATCCTGCTTTACGGGATGTGAAATGTGAATTCTCTTTCTTGACCAGAAAAAAAAAATAACCAATCATTCGAGATCGGGTGCCTGGGGAAAATAACCTGAATCTCTGAACTGGAACATTAAAGTAAAGACTATGAACGGAGCGAGGTTTTCTCCTGGTGGTTGCCTTCAACCTCCTCCCTACGAATAGTGATGCGGGGTCAGCTGACCTTTTGGTCATGTGACCCGGCACAACACTGTCTTAGAATGGCCTCTGGAGAACTTCTGAAGGTAGATGACAGAGGTCGACAGAGAAAAACGTAGTTAAGTAATATAAAGAGTGGACAGACATTAAAGGACTACTGGGTTATGCACTTTTTTCTAATGATTGGGGAAAGGCTCTCATATTACTGGGTAATTGGGTAAATCTCACTACAAGACAGTAGTTCCCAGAAGATGAGTGTTATGCCTAAGGTCGTATTTGTGTACAGATCAGCTTCATTAGCATATGACCTCAGCTCGCCCTTTGGTAGAGGCTTTCACAACTTTGATATATACAGATACAATCGTGACGTCTGTATCATCTTTCTGGGCATGGCAATATTTGTAGGCGTGTATTTTGAGAACCGAAGGAGTGTATTTGTTCCAGATCTGGAGAAATAGTACCTTGCACAGAACATTATCTAAACATGAGAAAAAAATATGTGCACCCATGTAGCCCTTCAACGCTATACATCTGTATGTCACCAATTCTAAAAACCTTTCTGACCAACTTCATCCAACTGTATCCATGTTGCCTCTCGATCCCTATAAGTCAAGGGATTAATTCATCATCATCATCATCGTCATCGTCGTCGTCATCATCATCACCATCATCATCAATGTGTGGTTTATGTAAACTATTTTTTTACTATATTCTAGAGAGACAATTAAAAATAATCAACTTCATGGTCTAATTTGTTTGCTAGAAGGTTCACGGACACGACTGCAAATCGAAAGAAAGGCAAAATATTTCTCACCACGCCTATCCTTCAGCAGGGTCAAGTCTGACACGTGAATTTAAAAAGGGAAACCCTCAGCCGTCCGACAACTGGATCTTCCAAGCTACTTGCGACCTTCTGTGGTCCAGACAAAATCGTCGTGCAGCTACACCCGACCTGCTCACAAGGGTTCACTGTGGATGTGCTCTCTGTCCTGAGTAGGACCCAGCAACCAGGTGGCAGACCTAGATTGAAACCTGGGGGCGTGACATCTCCACTTCCCTGTTGGCAAACTCCGGCTGGAGGAAAAGGAAGTGGGAAGGAAGAGAAATTACAGTTTGAATGATTTCTGCAGACATAGTGAAAAATTCTGTCTTCAAATTTTTCCCCTGCTTGACGGTTGGTTGGCCGTATGCAGATAAATGAGATAAATCAAACACTTTGCTGACACAGCGACAGAAAAATATAATCCTCCAGCAATTAACATTTCAGACAAAGGCAGTGTGCCCGATATGTCACCACTGAAATATTTTGCTGCTAGTACTGTCTTTCAATTTATGGGAGGGTAACAGTTTCTTTGTCACGTGTAATTGTATTTATGTGTGCGCGCATGCGTTTATTTTCCAGTTTATATAAGCTAGCATTAAATAAACCCCACAACCCATAAACTATTTCTGCCATAAACTAGATATAAACCATCCTTTTTTTATATATACTTCCGCATGCACCTGGTGACATCCATGACGGAAGGATAAATATTTATTTTTCCACAAGCTTTCATATATCAGTCCAGAGCACTCCATCTAGAGAATTAATTCACCGACTTAATTACAATTTGCGGGCAATGTTTGTTGCTCTCCAGTACTTCACTCAGCCTTTACAACAATAATCTGAAGTTTACTAAGCGTAGGTGTCGAAAGCTTACAAGATATGTTTTGTGTGAATATTCAATTCTCAAGTCAACCTGTATAAACGGAATTTCCAATTTGTGCTTTTTTGATGAGACACACCAGAAAGATCTGATCTCAAAATATCATGATTTGACCTTTTGTAAGTTTTATTTGATGGTTGAAATGTTTTATAATGATGGTTTATATGACAGCCTTGGAGCTTCATGACCACACACATTTAAATATGTTAGCGATGTCACCATACTGCTCTAAGATCGAGAAAGAAGTGGGAAGTGGCCGATGACTCTTGGGTTAATTGCTATAATGTCTAATAATTTGTATAATTATAATGATAATGTTTTATCATGTTAGTTGATATTGTATGTTCATCGTGGTAGTTATTAGTAAGTTGTTCTCATGTTGAACAAATTGTCGGACTTTTTAAAAACTATTGTAACCGCCTTGTGAATGGGATGGGTTTGAAAGATTTAAACTGTGTTTTTCTATTCTTCTTCTTCTCTGTCTCGTCTTTCCTTCTATGTTACTCGGACGCGTTATAATAATATTATTTGTAGAAGATATTGGACATTTTCATTGCAGCTTGGTTGTTTTAAGATAGATACTTTCATGCTTTTTCTGGAAAAAATAGTGAACTATGTGGATCTTACATAAGTGAGAATATTTTAGTTATCCCTTCAGCCAATCTACACCCAGATGTATATAGTTCACATAGTTCACAAGGAACCATTTTGTGATCCTAAGTACTTTGTCTAGCTTAACTTGTCTGGTGGACTGAAAAAATGGACCCGGTGTACCAGTTGCTTCTGACAACGATGACTAGATCATCACTCATGTCTCCATACCTAATGAGACCCAAGTCTACCAGGAAGGAAGTGAGTCTTTTATTACCACAAAAAACATGTTACTTTAGTGAAAGATGGTAACTACAGTAGGTTTCCTAGGAATTTCACCTTTACGTTTAGTGCAGTAGAAAACATTAACTTTATTAAAAGAAACTGGACAAATTTTAGACCAGAATATACAGCGAAGACTTGCTATGTGAGTATTGTGCTACAGCAGAAATGTTGGGAGGC
The DNA here is from genome assembly GCF_003073045.1 of Pomacea canaliculata. Classification (NCBI taxonomy): domain Eukaryota; kingdom Metazoa; phylum Mollusca; class Gastropoda; order Architaenioglossa; family Ampullariidae; genus Pomacea; species Pomacea canaliculata. The sequence goes on from NC_037599.1 coordinate 3,496,373, forward strand.
GAGGATGATGACTCAGAGAGGGTATATGATAAATAAATTGGGGTAGCTTTGAAACAAATGTGTATTGACACAAAGTGGGGCGAGAAACGAGGGTTGGTGAAGTCAGGGAAGGCAAGATAAGAAGATGAGACTGTATGCGATTAAGAAGTAAACTCGTGAAACCAGTTGAAAGGCAAGGATGTCATGCATGTCTGCAGCTCTGACTATAAGGCCAACTAAACAGTCGCCTAGGGCGCATTCACGGAGGGAGGAGCAAGAATAACTTGCTGTTTAGTTTTGTTTTTTAGGATGAATAATGTTAGGAAAAATGTTATTTTCATAGAATGACATTTGGAGGACACCTTTTCTCTGCTTGTAGGTTGACTTCCCCACCCTAGTTCCTCCATACGTTGCGGGAAAAGCCCATCATTCAAGGGCAGTGACCAGCTCACCAAGTGGAAGACGGAGGGTGCGAAGGAGGGGTGGGGTGGCAGTGATGGATGGGGAGGGGGCTGGTGGAGCAGTCACGGAGCTGGGGGACGCAAAATGGCCTATTTTTCTTTTTTTTTTTTTTTTTTAGTGATGAATATTGTTAGGGGGAAAAATGTCATTTTCATAGAATGACATTTGCAGGACACCTTGCAGTGACCGGCTAATCAGCAGGGGGCGGGGGAGAGGAGGCGTTGGTGGATGGGAAGGGCTGGTTGAGTGGGGGGATCCCTAGGATGGATGGGACCGCATACCAGCCCCACCTTTCCTCTGTCATAAGTCGGAAGAGGTTCCGCTCTTATGCATAGGAGACACTGCAGTTGAGTTCAGGGATAGCAACAATAACAATCTTTGCTACCCATAATTTTTTTTTTTTTTTTTGGGGGGGGGGTATGACAACTGTTTTATGTTCAATATTTATTTACACTTATGAACTTTGAGGAAATTTGGCGTCACGATGGATTATCAGATACAGTTCCACCTCTAGTCTTTATCATGTGACAGCCACGCTTGGTGGGGTCTGTAGGCTGGAAGGTAACGGCGACAAAATCCTGAGTGGATCAACTTGTGTGGAAGGAAGGAATGTGACACGTGATTCAGCTGGGTTATCATGTTCATTTCCCCCCAAACAATCGTTGTTTACGGATCGAGTGGCATTGTCTCTGGAATTGCCGCATGACTGATAAATGTTTTGACTGCTTGTGTGCTCGCGAATGCAAATCTGATGAGTCCTGGGACAGGCCACGACAATTGTGAATGATAATATGCAAGCCTATTGTTTAAATTTTTAGTTAAGCCTAAATGTATAATTATTCCAATATTTTTTGTTGATAAAGGGTTCTTTATTGGAGGGAGATGTGTATGTTGGGGGGTTGGGCCGCATAGCCTTGCCCGGCCTGCTGACGTCAGTACTGTAAGCTGTATTGATAGTTACATTAATAATACAACCAGCTGTTACAGTATGGTGCCACCGTACAACCAGCTGTTACAAAATTACTATATTGAAATGACAACATTATCTACAATCCGACCTGAAGCTAGCTCCATCACTGTGCGCAAAGCAAACATCTCATTGTACACAGAATTAAGTTTTATTACTTACATGAAAATTTCATTGCTACTTTACATATACAAAAGTTAACATATACTGTAACCCCACATTGACACAATATTAACATCATATGTGTCATGAACGTGTCACAAAGTGGCTTTATACCCTGGCCTCAGTCTTGTCCATCCAGTCGGCAAAAATCTGATAACACTAACGACTACTGTACTGACATTTATTAAAGCCAATAAACAATTCCATGACTTTAAAAGTGACGGCCAGTATTAAACTAATATTTACACAGCTACAGAGGCATGTTTTAGCGCCATTACAACATTGTGGTACATGTAGACATCGTCATGACAACCTCGAGCTCATCTAAAGGAGAGATTACCAAAGCAAATGAAGGCTGAAAATATGGAGGACATGAGAGAGAAGAGTCCACAGAACGCGGTGTTGGTGTTGTTTGAGAGTCAGTAGCAATATTTCAAAGACTTTTTAGACAACAGAGAGAAAGCGTACATACGTATTGGACGAAGTCACGGAGGAGCCCGTTATTTCTCGTCAGCCTGTGTAACGGATTACAAGAGGACAGAGAGTCGTCGAGGCGAATGATGCCAGGAAGTCAAAGCATTTGTTTCTCTATACAATGACGTTATGGCTCAGAAAGCATCTTTGTGTGTGTCAGGAGGGGGGGGGGTGACAGACACGCCCCTAACCCCCAAAAGGTCCTCTTCCACGAAGCCTCAGCATCCGTTAGTAGATTCTATATAACACTGAAATATATGGGTCTATATCTACATGTGTATATGTAGGCAGGAAAACAAGTAAATATTTTTGCATGTGTCGTGCAAGAAGACAGTATACATGTAAATACATGCAAGAGATAAATTTATATATTGTATGTATCTAAGAGGTAGTTAAGCAGGTAAATGGACAACTTTGAGTCAAATTTGTAGAAGAATTGATAGAAGACAATTTTTGTAGACCAGCAAGCCAGGCAGCCATGATGGCGGGAGACAGTACGAGCATCCATGGCCTGGGAGAGAGGTGAGGGTGGGGTGCAGCAGGCTCGTGACTGGCTTCCATCTATTACCTGCGACATTTGCAACGACAGACGGTGAGCGTATTCTGCAGACGGGTCATCACTCAAACTAGACAGGACACACGGCAAAGTCCGGCTGATATAATGGCGCCGAACACTTATTACATAGAAAGCAGGATGTGGGTAGATGTGCGTGTGTGTCTGTCCGTTGGCTAGCTCGTTCAAGCGCAATAGCACCCACATTTCAACGCGCTTGCGCATAGATATACACATGCACCCATCTGTTGCATATTTTTCAAACACTGCCACAGAGCTGTACGCCTCTTATTTATAATTTTTTTGGGTACTCGGTATTTATTTTGAGAACATATAAAAGAAAAACTAATACAATGTTGAAACATTCACATTTATACACAGAAGTATCACATACACAGAAAATAATATTCTGTCATTCTCAGGATTATTGTCGTCACTCTTTGCTACATTCACTTGTAATTTCATATACATGAGTTTAATTATATTACTGTAATAAATGCAAGTAATAATATGCATAATATAAACAATGCTATATGCATGAAATGAGATAGCTAAAAACTACAAAGACCTGCACGCACACACACACACCATACTCGCTCGAGCGCGCGCACACACACTCACACGTATATATATATATGCAAATGATTAAAATAAGAAGGTAAACAGTGTGTACATCTATAGATAGTGTGAAATGTTTATTGGTTAGTGCTGATTCTACATTGAGAAAAAGGACGATTACCATGCAGGAGAAAACCACCAACAGTAACCCCTGATAATAAATTCCATATCCAGAGAAAGAGAGAGAAAAGAGAAAGGAAAACAAAACAGCAAGTGCGCACGTGCGTGGGTATCTTAAAACAAGATCACAACCCGACCCCAAGACCTTCACTGCGATTGTGACAAGGGAGCCTTTTTTTCCACTGAGCTACCAGGCCACACCTAACGACATTTTGACATCAACAGTAATAAAGAAATGGTGTAGTGTGACAGAGATCTTGAGAAAACGGTGTACGGACCATTTATATCTGGCCAATTTTGCAGTGATTTAAAGAGCTGAGGACGTCCATGACTACTCTTGATATCATGAATATCACGTATAAGGGTCTCGTGGTAATAATTGTCAAGTAGAACATGTGTAGAGAGGAAACATGGAGACAACTTGATGTGGCACACTGTTCAAAAAATGATTTTTATGGGGACTTTTACACGGACCGTAGTTCTGGATGGACGGTATCTGCCCTTGGCAAGAAGAGGAATTCAGGGACAAGCGTGTTGTTTCCCAAGTTAAAAAACGGGGTCCAACCCCCACAGACTTTGTTCTTTCTACCCCAGGAGTTGTAACTACAAGGCTTTAGCAAACTTCTCCTGGGAAAACGAAATTTGAAGTCAGGGAAGTAGAGTTCATGGGGTCTGGACTTTATAACTTTGGTAACAAGATGCTTGTAATAGTAATATATATATACAAAAACAAGTACATTTACATAACGCCTTTCTCCAAGCGCGCGACACACCTCTAGGGCAGACATGACACCCACCGTCATGAACACGCAGACACAAAAACATGCGGACATAATGGACAGAAAATATAAATAACGGTGATTCACCCCTTATCTCCTAGTGTCCTTTTTGAGAGGACAGTTAATTACAACATTATCTGTTGTACCGAAGCAATCACGTGACCCAGACTACATTCAAAGGAGACTGAGTTTCTGTTGTATTTCCGCAGAGGCGGCCATGTGCCATGTAGAGTGTCGACGGCAGGATGTGTTTTGTGGCTGAGAAGACAGCTTAGAAGACGTTTCCTACAGGTGTTGTGCTTGTTTGCAGAGATGGAGGAGCTGGTGCAGTGTTCGTACACTATCCACATGTCCATCTTGCTAAATTTATATCTTGCTTTATACTTGGTCCTTTCATGTAAGGTTATAATTATGAATATGGTCTCATATTGGACAAAGAGGTTTCATTTTCTCCCAAGTTCTCCCAGTGTCATATTTATAGGACAGGCTGTATCTACTCACGAACAATAAAAACACTAATATTTGTTTGTGTTCCGGGGACTCCAAAAAAACACAACTTTTACAGAGGAGACAAAATTACTGAAAAAAATGATTTGAGATAATAACGGGTAAAGAGTGCTGTAGAATTTCTACTGAATGCTAAATGAGAAGAAAGGTATGTAGCCAGACGTTGCCCCCCATCACCAACGTGTATAGGTGGACTGCTGTCTGCCTGCCGAGACCAACGCGAAGTTCTCTACTGTTAGTCTTGGCGAGCCTAAACAATGGATTTGACTAAACCGGAAGCTTTGTACACACCTGCCTCGTTTTAGTAGTTAACTGGAAAAAGTCGTTTGCCAGCAGTCCAGTAATACAAGTGCGTGCTCCCAGCGTGTATAATGCATTTGAAAAGCTGTAATCCAGGCAGCAAATGCTCCACGGTTCCAGTAACAGAACATGTTGGACAGGTAGATTTCTTTTTTTTGCTACTGAAAAGTTTGCCTGCAGAATGTCACTTTGAAAAACTAAAATCAGTTCTCAACCAATCCGAAGGGAAGCAATGCGAATCCAATATAATACTTTTAAGATGTTCAACTATTCATCATTCACGAGTCCCAAAATCAAACGCTCTCGTTTTCGTGAAAAAAGTTGCGAAATTTTGCGATAATCTTCAGAAAAAAATGATAATAAGGGAAGTCAGATGTCTACTGCATGTAGGCAAACTCACAAAATCAATGTAGCAATAGTTACAGTCACTGTTTCTTTAACCTTTGCATCTGCTTCATAACTAATGGATCCGGGGGTACGGCAGCATACTCGGGATCTGGACACAGCTTTCTGATCAGAAATAATACGGAAGCAAGATGTATGTCCTTGAATTCTCCACGTTTTCCCGGGGCATCGACATACCCTGCAACTCCGGTCTGTCTATTTTTGGAAGACAGAGGGTGTCTGTAAGTGTCGCGCCCACCGAGCATGTTCTCCTGTGACAAGAAGTTATTTTGCTCGAAGGAAAATCTCAGTTTATTGTCTGAATTTCAATGCTAATCTTGTTTTCTTTTATTTTGAGTATCACTGTATACACGAATAAAGAAATATAAAGGTAAAACTTTCCAAGACATTAAAACCAAAACAGTTCGTTAACTGCCATCCCTATACAATGCGTACTGTATATAATATGTACGGTAGTAGTATCAGGAAACAGAGCAAATCCCGGGAGTGGAATGTGTAATGGAAGAGTTATTTGGTGGTTTTATTTTTGGTTTTAAAGTCCTTTCCTTTTTCAAACAAAATGCAGCTCAAAGATTCTGAGGTATCACCAGCTTTATTTTATCAATTCAACATATACTGCAGGAAAGTTAATGCAGGCTTATGCCAGTCAGGGGACATCAACCTACTCTAAACAATAATTAACGAGAACGGTTACTTCCCTTGTGTTCACCCTGCTGTTGCTGGGATTCAACGTCGACACTCAGACGGTCATCCACTCTACAATGTGTGCGACTCAACAGCCTTTTGTATAGTCTACAGAACTTCCTCTTTCACACGTACATGGTCTGGCAACATCCGTATGCATTCCACATTCGTTGCTTCCTTCATTTAATAATAACAACAGTTCCTTTATGTATTTGAATAAATCGTGCATAGAAAAGCCATTTTTTTTTATTTTGTTACTTCACTGTGTATATTAACGAGTTTCTGCAGTCTCTTTGTTTAAACCGACAGGAATGTCAAAGCACCCATGCCCATCCTTCACCTGAAAAAGAAAGTAGTTCAGCGGCTATGAGCGACAAGGAATGGGTTTTTTTTAAAGGAGAGCCCTTTCCTTCTCAATCAGCTGATGCCCGCTCGTCTGCGAGAGAACAAGACCGCCTGTTCAGAGCCCTGATGGCTTGGGTATCAAAGACAGGCCTGTAACCGCTGGTCGAAAGCATGCAGGAAGGATCGCACGCACGAAGTAGCATACAAACTCAAGTTTTCATTGAGGGTGGGTAGTGTCGGGGGTGGGGCGGGGAGAAGTTCGGGGTGGGTGTCCATGAAAGTTCAGAAAACAGTAAACAAGCAGGTGCGTTGTTGTTCTAGCAATTTTCCTGGGGGAAAAAAAATCACGTGTGGCTAGTTTTGCGGATATTCGGCAGCAGACACGTGAATCAGGTACAGCAACGGGCCCAAGGTGTCAGACCTAACAATTGAATTCTTAGTTTTCTCTCATTTGATGGCCGCGAGAGAATGAACCATAGGATTAATTCTAAACTGGATGCAGAGCTTTTAGCGCTTTACTTGAAAACATTTTGAAAGAAAAACTTTTACTTCTCGAGAGATTTTGGTGGGTAGACAAAAGTGTTTCGTAACCGCTAATAAAACGCAAGTCTCAGAATGGCAGGTCAACGATTCTGGCAGCTAAAGTACCAAAACTTATAATGAAAGGGAGAGTCAGTGGGGATGTCAGATGTCGGATGGCATTGAAATGACTAAATAACCCATGGAGTGGTTGTACACAATGATCACAAAGAGAGCTCACTGGACAAAAGACGAAGGGAATGAAGAATAACAATTTGGAAAAATCAGACACATGGAATATTGAAAGGAAGATGATACTATAATATAATAATATTACATGGGCAAGACAGGTTGGTGAGCACGCTAGCCTACACACATGCATGCAAGCAAATGAACGTGCAAACATGCTCACACGTTTGCAAAGACATAGAGGCACTCAGGTAGGGGACTGATGACAACAAAGACACAACCACAAGGGTTGTTTGTTATTGTGTGGACGATTGTTGTTGTGTGCGTGCGCAGATGGTGTCGGCGTAATATATGTGTGTGTGGTGTGTGTGGTGTGTGTGGCGTGTGTGGTTTGTGGGGTGTTTGAGATTTGTGTGGTGTGTGTGTGCTGTGTGCGGTGTGTGTAGTGAAGGGTACGTACGCGCGCTCACCTGCATGGATGTACCATTTGCTTATTGTTATACCAGCTCGTCTATTAATTTTGATTAGGCTTTTGTTGTTTTCTTGGACCACAGGAACCATATTCTATTAATGGTTCTTGTATGTCAATGGCTGCGTGTCGAAAGATGTTCTCTTTTGTACTTCTTGTAATAGCAGTCTCTGTGGAGACACCCTTCGAGCAATAAAATGATTTGCAAGATTACTGTCAAAACAATCATGTTTATGTTTCTCGCCTTCAAATTACTTATTGATTTTGTCGACGACGGCTTATTCATTATAGTTACTGTAAAAAAAGAGGAGCAGCCACATGTAGAACTATCATCCAACTAAAACAAGATGCACAATGAAAGCATAACGACAAAACTACTTGTCAATAAGTAGCAGTGCAATGGGCACAGATCGGTTTGTAGTGAGAACTTCCAATGGTCTGCGAGGCCAGCAGGAAAGGGCGCGCGCGCGCGTGAGTGAAGTTGAGGATGGAGGGGGAGGAAGAGGTAAAGAGTGGGGAATGGAGGGAAGAGACCCACCATTTCCTCCTTTTCAGCCCAACAATTTCTTTTCTTGAAGAGCCCCCTCTTATCGTCTTAGCCTAGCGACCCCCTTTTCCCCCTGTCTCTCCCTCCATGCTTACTCCAGTGCTGTGTTCTCAGCCAGACTTAGGTTCCATTCTCTGGCGGTGGCACCACTTCTGCTATCTCAGCCCCGCTGCTTGTAACAGCCATTCCCTCCGGTCTCTCCTCGTGTCCACACTGTGGCCGTCATTAGCACCTCAGCAGTCAGGTGGGTGAGTAATCAGTGCTGAGTGCTAACGAGCAACGGTCCATCGTTGTGGACGCAGCAACAGGATGCTTGTATCTGCGACAGAGACAAATTCGACTGTGAATGACATGGAGCGTTTACACGTCCCGCCTCACCACCCAGCGCGACTAAATTAGCAACAAGTGTGGGCTACATTCAAGTATATCATATTCCTCTGATAACCCGGTTTTTTTAAACCCTATTTTCTTTTAAAGTACCAGGAGGGCTTTGTGCGCGGTTTATTTTAACCGAGACTTTGACGAATAGTGTACGCAAGGAAGAATACCTGTCACAACGGCCCCTGATTATCAAAATCATTGCAGTCGTGCAAAGTATAGAAGAAGACAGAGAAAAGGTGGGGAGAAAAAGACATTCTTAGGTGGACATTGACCCTGCGTCCAGAATTGTGATTCTTGACAAATTTTCGTGTGACAAAAAAGACAAATACTGTTTTCGGGAAAGTATGAAACACCGTGCTTTTCGAATTTGAAACATCTGAGTGACAGCTTCTTGTAAGACCTGGCTCTACGAGTGGCGCCTCCACGCCATCCATTGTCAGCATCCAGTTGTTTCACTGGTTTTTTTGCCCGCCATTCAAATCCAGCTGCTTCTCTAACGTAGCTGTTGTCAAGGAACTTAGAGAGAGCTACATTTGTTTATAAACTTGTCAGAATCGCTGGGAGGGGATAAAAAAGGAAATACATGTGAAACCTGATCGTAGAACTTTTTTTCCCTCGAGCCACTGAACGTGTTTCTGATTTGAATCTGCTGATTGTTACGCACAGCCATTCCTGTTAACAGACCCATTCATCCGCCCACTGAACCTGACAAAGTTACAGAGTTACAACCACAAAACTGTTTTGATTGTAAGGAGAACAAGAAAGTACATGCAAGAAGCCCACGCTATCGTCCATTCATTGCATCTGTTTGCATTTAGTCTGACAAACAAAACGTCGCTCGGTGGTTGAATTGTAATTGTGACTGCATCTGCAAGAGGAGCAAGAGAGGAAGCTACATCGTCAGTTGAGGAAGGATTATCTATAAAAGAGAACAAAGATGGGAAGCAGTAAGGGAGTTTATGTCATCGTCTTTCTCACCTTGGAAGTTGTTGCTGTCTTGGTCAACGGGCGTTCTCTAGGTAAGTCGGGTTAGTACTGTGTTTTAGCCTCATGGAAATATTTTTTTTTAATTTGTTGAACTACTTCACATATGTTCCTCTACTTACTCGTGCTTATGTGTGTGAATTTCATTTGAGTCAAAATTCCATGAGCTCTGTATATGTGTATCCAGATACCTTCAGTTATTTGTCGTTCAAGTACATCTGTGTATCTTGTCTCTCCACTTTTAAAGAAATCTGTTTCTCCTGTGTCTGTAAGGTGTATTATCCACTAAACATACAGTTTTTATCCTAGCATAAACTGTTATAAAGCAGAAACATTATTTAACGATGGCAATAAGAAGCCAAAAGGGACTACGTGGACAAATCATGCGGCCTGGTGAACCTCGTGACCAAACAAAATGTTGAATTTTGTTTGTAACGGATCCTTGAATGAAATGCAAAAGGCTTGTTCAAATGACTGGGTTAAGTTTATTACGAGATATTATTACTTCCCTAAGCGAATAGCTTTGTACTAATCACGAGGCGCAGTCCCTATAACATCGCTTTTCTCATTTACATCTCGATGCTCATGACGTCACAGGCCGCTGTCATGGGAATGTATCAACAGCACCAGCTACTCTCCCAATGGCTGCTGCCTGCCATAACGCCAGAACTCTTTCTATACCCTCCCTTGTTCCTCCAAAAACGTTGAAAGAAAACTCAAAACACATTCTGACAGTCTAATGACAGCACAACTTTAATTAAATTAGACTATCAGCAACTTTGAGTTTAGTTTACCGTTAGACTCTGTTATCTTTAAAGCTACATTACATTAAGGTCAAAATAACGGTCGTGACGAAAAGGCTAAGCTAAAAATATTCTCCCAGACTAGCTATTAAAGGTTTAAAATATGTTTTCAGATGTGATCTTACTAAATTTTTGTGTCCTATTGCAAAATGTAGCTGTTGCAAAGGTTATTCTTTCTACGCTTTCTGTCCACGTCCACCTCTCTCTCTTCTCTTCATTTCTCGCTCTTTTCTGTTTCTCTGTCTCTCCTCACTTTCGCTAGAACTGCTTCCTTCTCTCTGTTTTGTCTTATTTTTCTCCCTTTCCTTTTTAATGTTCACACTCTCTAACTTTTTCCCAATGTCACTAACCTTATCCCCATGGGTAGGAAGCAGGAGTCATTTTACTGAGTATACATCATCCCCTGGAGAAAGGGACTGGCGAGAGACAGTTACTTTTTAGTCATCAAAGAGGTTATTGTCATGGAAATCTCGTGCAGCGTTTGACTAGCGACTCTCAATCTATTCTTGGGTGCAGAAGGGTATGGTGTCCTTTAAGGTTAAAAGACTGGGCAATTGTTCCAATGATTAGTTAAAGATCATTGAACGATACCATTCCCAAAATGTGGATGAATACCCACCCTCCAGTTCCATTCTCATCATCACCATGCACAGAAAGAGGTCAGCAGCTCCAACGACAGGATAATGCATGGATTCCGGTTACTTTATAAAGCATCGGTCAATGGGAGAGATGGAAACAATTAGGCATATCGTGACGTCACGATTGTAACCTCTTTCTGGGCATCGGGATGTTTGTAGGCGCAAAGGAAGAAAGTATTCACCAAAATTTCGAAAACAGTATTTTGCACAGAGCTTTACCCAGTCATCATTGAAAATATTTTCACCCTACTAGTTCTTTAAGGGACTGAAAGAAGCAGAAGATAGCCCAGACGATCTAAGTGTCGAGACGGTCAGTCAAGAGCTGCAGCGAAGACGAACACCAACAGGAAACACGCACTTTGCGCCAAAAGCAGTGAGATGGCGAAATCTGTGAGTAACACAGGTCTGAACACCTCACCAACCTCTACTCGGAGTCACTACATGACCAGCATCTGGCTTTATATTGTCATTTTAGAAAGGTTTGAAACATTGTCATCAAAACTGTTTTCCACTTTCGTTGGTCTGACGCTTCCGGTTCCATTCCACCCCTTCACACGTCTCCGTCATTAAAAAAACAAACCAAAAGTGACTGACGACACTCCCGTGTCTGTCTACTCGTCAAATTATGTGGGTGTGTAGACAAACATGAGCTCATTGCAGCATCGACATCACAGGAGGCAAGGAAACCGAGGGCAGCAAAGGGAACTGAACCTCAACAGCCGCCATCAGTCAGATGGGGGACAGGAAGCCGACTTCAAGGGTCTTCTCGACTGTGGGAGGGTCTCCCCTTCAGTGTCTGGTGCAGACACCATGAGACTGGTGCAGACGCTGCGCGATTTTCCCAAGCCATGGAGGGGCTGTGAGAGCTGTGGAAATCACTGACCACCACACCACATCCCTTTCCTTTACAGGGAGAAAGCCCACGCCAGCGAATAATGGTGTTGAACGTGTGATTATATCGGCTGATTCAACTAATTAGTATACGCATGCCGGTAGGCGCTCACACAAACACGAGTAGAAGATATTGTAAGTAGTCAAATAAGTGCAAGACGTGTTGATGCCATTTACAAAGGAAGAAAAGGCTTATCTCCAAGATTCAGTATGTGATTCACGTGGCTAACATAGGAAGAAATTAAGACAATGGAAGGGATGTGTGAGAACTTGTAAATGAACTACTACATTGTCGATGATGATGATGAAAGAAAATTCATAGAGCGCTTTTCAAAATAATTTGCTCAAAGCGCTTTAAAACTAAGAAAAACTACAAACAGACCGATTCTAAACAAACTTGCATGCTAACATACATACAGACATGCACTTATACAACATACACACTTACAATGACCTAGACATGGAAGGGGGAAGGCATTGATTTTGAAGAAAATAGTGTCTTAAATTAAGATGGAAGATGTCTGTGTCAGGAGATGAACAGAGCATTTATGAGGTAGTCTGGATTGAAGTGAGTTTGTAGAGGTATCAAGGCCTCTCTTTCATCCTTCATCTCTTCTCGATCTTTTGTCTTCTTTGTTGTCTCCCACCAGCGTCTTTTTTTTTGTTTGTTTGGTTGGTTGTTTTTTTTTTGTTTTGTTTTTTGTTTTGTTTTTGTTTTTTGTTTTGTTGTTGTTTTTGTTTGTTTTTTTTTTTTTTGCTGCTTTAGTCTTCCTTATCGTGTCCTTTCTCTTTCATTGGATTTTATCTTCCCTTGGGGGTCCATCTGTTTTCAGCTGCATGTCTGGTTCATCCCCGACATGCCATTGTGATAGCTAGGGGCCGAGCAAGTGTTTATGTTCGAACGCGTGCAGCTCGCTGTTTTGGCAGATGGTGTCTCTATGCACAGATCTGCAATTAATGCGATGAAGGAAAGAACTCCAAAGACAATAATAAAAGGAGTAATGTAGAGAGAAGGAAAACCGTGTAGCTCTATTTATTTATTTTTTTTAGAAGGAGGGGAAGGGTAGTCAAGGCAAGCAGACGATCAGTTTGATTCAAAGTTCATTTTCGTTCGTCTATGAAGACAGTTTTGATGACGTTCCCCAAGCTTTTTAATATCTAAACTGTTTTCATTTAATCGCGGACTTAGAGGATAATGCACCGTTAGATGACGGCGATAAAGATGTTTTGTGCCGGCCACGTGGACAGTAAAGCTCTTTGCCGTGCATTAACAATGACCAGAGCATCAAAGCTTATCATCAACATCGAGAGCGAGGCTTCCTGCAGATGGCGCTTGCGTAATGCTGTCCTGCACTTGTTTGCTTTTCGTTTGTTTGTATAACTGCCTACAGACGGATAGGATTTTGGGGGAAGAATAACTCGTGTCTGCCACCAGCACCACCTCCTCACAGCCAGAAAGTACAGAGAACTTATGAAAGTCAATTTATCCGTCTGTCGTCACAATAGCGAATAGCTATGCGTCACGTGACCCACGAGCTCTTTAGAGGTCGGCCTATTACCCGGCGCTGAGTGCCACGTGACAGGAGCTACCCGGGCAGCTACAGGCTGCTGGAGTTGTCTTCCTTAAGCCGAACAGAATATCTTGGGTGCGTGCAGCGTGTATGAGTTCGTTGTGTGTGTGAGTGCGCGCGTGCATGTGCACCTCGGCGTGAGCTAGCAAGAGTAGAAATGGTCAAAGAACCACACTCCTGTACTTTATTTATCATGTTCTTATATTCAATCTTACGTTCTCTATAATTTGTATCGCCGTCTCAGCAGTCAGAATTTATCAAAGTCGTTAATTTTTCTTCTCGGTTTACCTGACCATGCCTTGATGAAAACATAATTAGCTGTACACAGTATATTATAAACCTAAGTGCTCTCGATCTCTGTTTTTTTTCTCTCTCTATCTCGCTCTCTGACCAGCTTTTCCTTGGGTAGGCAACAAGGCAACAAGGGCAAGGAGCGTGGCGGTGAAATGTAAATGACTACGTGTGCGCCTTATAATATTCCCTTTAACAGCTTGCCAACTCGCGCAGTTTTGTGGGAATTATTTCTAAATCTTCGCGCGGAACAAAGCCACTCTTCAGCATTTCTTTCCCTCCAGGAGGCTCCCCACGTCGCAGGTTCCCTGCCTGCCGAGCGAAATTCAAGCAATAAAATTGCCTTCCCATTGCGCCCAGCTCACCTCCAGCCCCACACACCTACTGGAACCCTCCCATCCCCTTCACGCTTCTTTGCTTCTTGGGATATCCCAGCTCGTCAAGAGACAACAGTTGCAGTTCAAATCCTGACCTGCGCTCCACCTTGTTGCTAAATCAGTCCTCATGTCACTCGAGACTCATAATTTTTCCAGATGTAATCTCTTGCGGCTTCCAGGCACCATGTTACAGGGAGACCCTGATGTCTGACAATCCCTCTCTCCCGCCCCCGCACCACCACACCATTCTCCAACCCCCCGTTCTTCACCTCCTCTCCCATCACAAACCACTCTATTCAATTCTGTTTTGAGAGTTCCTACACTGGCCTGAAACGTGGTGTGGGAAAAAATATCCCCAGGCAACACTTCTTTAAAGGGCTGTTGATTCCCGCCTCCCACTAGCCACGAGGTGTTTGCGAGGAGCAGAAAAAAATAGTAACGCTCTTTTGATTCAGTAACCGAGCAAATATTTGTTTCACGCAACTCCCACCTCCTGTAACACCGACGTAGCATAAAAAAGCGGGATAGGGGCTGGGGTTGGAGGGGACCAAGAAAAAGTGTGCCTGATTTCTTAAGGACTAGGCTACGGTCATTTTCGAAAGAGAGGTTAGAGAAAGAAGATTTAAAAAAATAGAGGAAAAGCTTTTAGAAAACCGAAGCTTGATATACTGCTTCTTGTGTGCGCGCCTATCTATCTTTAACGGCAGCGACACGGCGGCGGCGCAGACGATGTTGGTGGCGATAACGGTGGCAATCGACAATACCTTCTTGTCTGTGATCCCGACATCCAGCGCCTCTCCCGTAAAAAGCTGTCTTCTTGTCCCGTCATGTTTACAAACTGCAAAGCTCCGCCGACTGGGCGGCCGCCTCGGTACGTCCTTACTTTGCGCCCTTGCCCGCAGGCGGATAGGGAACGTACTGCAAGGTGGGTGATACGTGGGCGATACGTGGGTGATACGTGGGTGATACGTGGGTGGGGTCATCTACGTTGCTGCTGCGTAGGCTTCTCGTTTCCGCCACAGCCCTCTCCCTTGTTGTTCCCCTCCTCTCCCCTTTCCGGAAATCCGGAAATCCGAACTATCGAATTTCATTTGCAGGTAAGATGTCTCTCACACAAAAATTGCACTGCGTTTGATGTTCTTGTTCACTTTTTGCGAGAATGTTGACCTGTATGTGATGACAATGTTGACCTGTGTGAGATGACAATGTTGACCTGTGTGTGATGACAATCTTGACCTGTGTGTGATGACAATCTTAACCTGTGTGTGATGACAATCTTGACCTTTGTGGAACGAGAATGTTGACCTGTGTTGAATGTCATTACTGACCTGTGTGGGATGCTTCTTACCTCATAGTTCATGGCCCTAACCCTCCTGCCTCCTCCTGAGGTGGGTGTCATGGCTGTCGTTAGCACTTCCAGGTATGAACAGTTACAGACTTGCAGCTGCAACACAAAGACGTATGTGTGATCAACATAAAGATAGCCCTGCACAAAAAGGCAACCGTCACTGTGTTGACTCAGGTTTAGTAGAAATAAAGCATCTCGCCGATTGTTTGCACCTCCTGTGATTTATGCAATCGAACTACAGCTTTAATAGTCACAGGCTTTTGACGAATATATTTACTTTGTTCTTCTTAGTCAAGTTGCTGGACTCGAGAGTTTATGTCGCTCACAGCCTGATGATGGAGGGCTGAGAGTCTCGGCCTCTGAACCCGGAAGTGCGCAGGCTAGCCAGTTCGATACCCGTGTGGTGCAGCATACTTTCTCTCTCAACGATCTTGGTGTTTAACCTAGTCCTTTAAATTGCCTTGGTCTTTCGTTTTTTCAGATAAAGGAGAATACATTGAAACTAGACTATAAAAGATTGTTTCATTTTCTGTCACTTTAATTAAATAAATAAAGAAATCAGGGCGTTCGTCTTACCATCTCTCCTTACCAATGTATTTTTAATACTGACAGGGCTTCTGCTTACGCAAAAAATTGCGTACAGTACGCATTAAAAGTTCGGAGGACCCCTTCAATTTTCGTCAATGGGGTCCCCTTCAAATTTGGGCGAAGAACAGGGACCCCTTAAAAATCTGAAGAAGGAGTCCCTGGGACCCCAAAGAATTTAGCTTTAGCAGAAGCCCTGTTAATTAATACATCGCACGCCTGATTAAATTTTTAATTTAAAATGAAAGCTTTTATTTAAAACGTAACTCTGATGTTTATTTTTTTTCTGTTCGCACACTTCAAACGCGGGCTATAAATAAATACACATCAATAGCAAAAAATAAAAAGAAAGTCTGGTTCTTATTTGTGCCATATCGAAACCCTACCACAAATATATTGCATGTTAATTACAAAGTACACATATGTTAGAGAACTTTCACAGAAATAAAGTACATGTTTATACATTTGTACATGTTTACATACGAAAGGTACGAAAATTGTACACAACTTTCTAATAACCTTACTCCTTAATTAATATTCATGATACCACTGGGACATGTCTAACAACTTTTTGTGCTGCCTTGAGACATTCTGAGTACTTGGTGTTTAATCTTTACACCTGATCTTGAAATTATGATAATACATTTCCATGAAAAGAATTCTCACAAAAAAATAAACAAATAAACAAATAAAAGTAATGACAAAACGGGAATCAAGAGATCTCAGCCAGAATAAAAAGAAACATTCATTACACCTCATTGTCTTCATTTAGTCATATTTTTCATCGTTCTTGGGCCAGAATATATGTTTTAAATAAAATTAGATCATAGCTAATGGAATTTTAACATGATCGCTTGCCTTTTATTCATCGTTTTATTTCACAAATTAAACAGTGTACAGTAATTAATTTACTATGTCAAGAAACTCAGTCTGTATCGTCATAAACACGGAACGCGAGTAGAATATACAGAATTATAGGAGTTTTATCACAACAGGCAAACAACGCCCCTTAATAAATATTAAAAAGATTAGTCACGTGTGTACAAACCAGACACACGTACACATTATAGTGAGTTCTACTATTACAATTATACCTTTTCTTAAAACATACGATAAAAACGTTCGATAAGCATAATTGTCTTTTATATCTGAAATATCTATCAGTCTGAAGGAAAGAATATTTGCATCATGAAATGAAAACATGCACCTATGAAGGAACGAATGAATGAAAAAGTTAGTAAACAAAGAATAAGTAAACAAACGAATTAAAGAAAAAATTATTAATTAAATAATCATTAATGTTATTGTCTGTTATAGCTGAAATATCTATCAGTCTGAAGGAAACATGTACCTATAAAGGAACGAATAAATGAATGAGTTAGTAAACAAAGAATACGTAAACAAACGAATTAAGGAAAAAATTATTAATTAATTAAATAATGAATATAAGGCTAAGACAAAGTATAGGGCAAGAGATCTTACTCCTGTAGGAAAAGGCATTGCAGATAATAGGTAACTAACATTTAATCTTTCTTCAATGCAATAAAAATGGATAAAAGCCAAATGTTTCATAGGCGAGTCAAGTTTGAGAACAAAAATAGTCTCAATAAACACAGGAGGCAGTAAACCCACATGAACACCTGCGGCAAACATCAGAAAAATAACTTACCTTCACTGGAGATAAATTCGCTAATCCTTGAATTGACACAACAGCTGCTAATTGCCACTGGGGTCAGCTCCCAGTCTACGTCATGTTTAGACTACAAACACTTACCACAGGCTTTTTTTTCATATTTGTTTTCCACATTGTCCATTGAACACTTGTGTTTTTTATTTTGACATTATTATGAAAATTCTTCCACAAAAATAAAAAAGTGCACTAATTGTGTAAAGCTAAAAGAGCAGTAATATTTTGAGCTCACACTTTAGTGTAGACAAAATCTTTGAAGCCTGTTTTGGTGATGGAAAAATTTTATGTTAATTTTATTTTTACTTTCGCTCATTTTTTAAAATGTTGATCTAACTGCAAAATTTATGTTAGACGAAAATCCATGTATTACTTAAAAACTGTTACAAATCAAATTGTAAAGCAGACATAAAAATTATTACAATACTTTATTACAACTTTTATTCAGAAAGAAAGAGGGTTTTTTTTAACAAAATGATCACAAACCTTTGACTATTATGTGCATATTCCTTTACTGACCGATCGCAAAAGAACTGAAATGGTTTGCATAAACAATAATTATTCTAGTGTATATATTCTAATTTTTAACGTATAATTTTTATGTCAATATCTCAAAGGTATGTGTCGACTGCATGGGCAGTGTAACTGTGATAATCATCAAACAGAAAAGCATCTTTGCAACTAAATACATACACGCGTTTTTCTCAGAAAAAATGTGAATGTTTTAAAAGATGTGTATTTTTCTTACCGTAAAAATTATAGGTCGACAGAAACGAAAAAATTGCAGTTAAAATAAAATAAAAAGAAATTGCTTTTTAAATCATGCAAATAATTAAATAAAGGAAAATAAAACTGAATTAAAATAACTAGCCCGGTTATTTTCAATCTTTCGCATTTTTCTCAAATCTACTTTTCGGATGCAAAGAGTTGACAACATTTTGGTCTGCAGCATTGCAGTAACAAACATTTTACTCACAACAGATTAAAAAAAACTGTAACAATAATTACATCAACGAATCAAGGTAGGGCAAACATTTAGAATTCTTTGTGTGTTAACACCAAATTATGTCGAACATTCTAGCGCTGTTGAAATGTTTTGTCCGCTTCAAACATCCTAGTCTGTTTAGATTCTGTTTAGGTTCTGTTTAGAGTTGTCGGACATCTCACTGATCACAAAACAGAAGACATCCAGATTTTACTGTAATATGTTCGGGGTAGAAACTGTAGTCTATGCTGTAGTCTATGCTGTGTTTGACTTCCTCTGATTAGTTGTCATTATTTCGTAAATAATCTGAAAATTTTACTGGCCGAAAAGTTCTCTTCCTAAAAGATGCTGGCCGAAATAAAATGGTGATGATGGTGGTCATGGGGTGTTAAGCATGAACTTTTAATTTTGAGGACAGTCAGTTGATTCCCTGATTTGACAACGATGAAGGATTTCTGTTATGCGCGTTCACTGCTTTTTGAATTGTCTATTTTGTGTTCTTTATTCTGTTAAATAGAATTTGTTATATTTTTGTTTAATTTTCTGACATTCGTTTTATTTTTTGAAACGTCATGAAGACCGTCAAAACATACCGAAACTTGTTTTCTATTCAGCACTATTATGATGCTGTCCAGAAAAAAAAACAGATTAGTATCGAAATAGAAAATAACAACAGTGATCCTTGCTAAAATGATGGCATCCCCAAACCCTACATATATTTGCGTGAAAGTACAAACTGGAACAACTGACAAATATTAAAATAAACACACATTGGAATACAGGCAACCTCTTACTGTATTGGTTATTGATCTCTCAATCCCCTGTGGGCGGCATTAGTCGTTTGAAGTGGTGATTTTTTGTTTGGCTAGTCCACAGTTAGACCGACTCGACCTCCCCACTGGTCTTGTGACTCCGTGACGTCACGGGGCTGCGCGTGACTTGACGCTGTCCATCACGGGGATACATCTGAATACCCCGCCCTCCTCCTACCTTAGTCACAACACGATTCTCACCTGCAGTTGTATGTAAAACAAAAATCTGTTTCCTGTGATCACAAACCTCGTTTTGTTTCAGAAGCATGACATTGAAAGAAGTGGGATTTTCACTGATATTAGACTCTTTCAGTAAACTCATTTTATATTCAGATTTATTCACTTTTACCTTTCATTGGACAAAAGAGATTTAATAACTTTTAGGAAAAAAACCGTGTTAATGCACGCACAAGCTTTAAGGAAGTTTCAAAATCATTCTATGGAGAATTTATAATAGTAACGGAGGCGATATATAATCATAATTCGTGTAAAGTATTCTTGCGAAATAAAGCAATCACAGTGATTTACAAGAAACGGTTCTGACGTCTGCACCCCTTAAATGTGTCGCTTTTGTAGGGGTAGTGACAGAATATAGTGCCAGAGGAAGTGAAGAATATAAGTGACAGAAATATTCTAAAGACGTCGACAGATTTTTGGGTGTGATGTCAGGACAACGGAAAGCATTATTTTATTATTTTATTGTACCTGTATTGTCTTTCGTCCTCTAAAGGTTCACCTGAGTACAACATTATTTTCGGGTGACCTAGAGTTTGTTAGTTCGTTGCAGTTAAATACAAACTCAGAATCCTAGGGAAGACTTGAGCTTTGCTTGCAGGTTACAGTCGTTTGAACATAATCACTGATCATCGGAAATCATATCTAGTTTGCTTTTTTTAAACTGATCACTCACTCTCTGATCAACACCATCCGTGCTTTCAATAGTTTTAACAAAGTCGGATACGAGACAGGTACCAATGTTGAGATTTCATTCGGAAGTAAAAGAGTTAAAAACACAAATGCAAAAATCGTGTTCTTATTTTTAAAAAATTAGTAGGTATTCTGTTTGTTAATATGTGTAATTTGAGGGGACATCACGACAACACGTTTGTCGCTTGTTGACGTCAGCGGATGCAGGGCGGGGGTGTATGAATGGAGAAGATGGGGTTTGGGAGGAGCGGTGGAGCGTGATTTTGTTGATGATGGGGTTTGGGAGGTGCACGTGCGACCATGCACGCAGGTGCCAATTGCTACAAGACTGATGCTGGCCCTCCAGCAGCCTCCCAGTCAGTCATCTGCGCATCATTGAAGCAGGTTTCTGAGTGCGGTCTCCTGTTCTCGCTGAACTCTCGAGCACGAGGGGGAAGCGAGAGGGCGCTGCAGTCGGCACGAGGCAGGCCTACAGTCAAGAGCTCACTGGGCCAAGAGGCCGAAGCCTTCCTGGTTCTGTTCTCGTCATAACCGCATGACCTGTCACAGTCAAGTGAGCGTGACCTGTCAAAGCATGGCCTGTTCTAACCGCGTGACCATGATCCATCACAGCCATCAGGTCATTTACCTGTTGTAGCCATGTGACCATGACGAGATGAAGGCCTTTTGTCTTTTATTATTGTTATTTTTTTCCTTTATTTTTATTTGTTCTGAATTTATTGTATGTTTATAAATTTCTATTTATTTGTTATTCTTTATTTTTATTGTGACATTTTGGTGGGTCCTTTGAGCAAGTATCTTGGTGCCTCTAGTAAAGACAAGTGTAGGCTACAAGAAAAACTGCGGGCATGATAACACAAAACAAAAACCTAAAAGATCTTTCAACGGAGAGATAAAGAGAATCTTGAGAGTAAATGGGATAAAGGCAAACAGGGAAAGAAAATAGAAAATAATCACGTCAAGAAAAAACTCACAGCAAGCGGTCTACAAGGACCAATGCCCTAGGAATGTGGAAAGAGAAATTGTAGGCAGACGGTGCAGACCAGGTTTTGCCAGGACGACATCTCTCTCTCATACACACACATTCTCTCTCCCAAGCTCTTTTTCTTTTTGTTCCATCTCAAGGCGACAATCGTTTTTCTGAGGCTGGTGTAATCAGGGCCGTGCTTAGGGGCAGGCGGACGAGGCATCTGCCTAGGGCCCCGCGCTTCAAGGGGCCCCGCGCTTTTGATTGATATGGTAACTAGGCATATGGAAGTGTAGTCAGCCGTGGCGTGAGGGCCCCGCACATGCCCTTTGCCTCGGGCCCCGCGGGGGCTAAGAACGGGCCTGGGTGTAATGCTGTAATTATTACATCATAGGCTTATAGAGTCAAAGTTCACGCATGCGTACGGTAGATGACAAGCTATAAATAATGGTGAAGGTGTCCCTCGTCAAGTCTCTTTAAATATATCATCTTTAAATATATCAACCTCTTACCCCGACGCTTCACAGACATCGGTCACTTTCAGCCACGGAAAAAAGACTGTGTCTTATTTTTGGAAAGCTGGCAGACAACACGTGAAAAAAAAAAAAAAGAGAAAAGAAAAAAGAAGACATCACGCTGTGTTTTAAGAAAGGAAAACAATACACAGAGAGACAAAAACTGTGAAATGTCCTCATAGTGTCTGCGAAAAGAACGGTTGTCCTGAAGGGAAATAAAAACAAAACAAAAACCCGATCGCTGAGACTTGTCCTTGGTCTTTATCGTGACTCCACGTTGTTTTTGAAAGAAAGGGAAGATCGTGCACGCGCGTCTGTTAACCCTCTCCCCTCCTCGCTCCAGTTCACCTCCCGTTCGCCGCCATCACCACCATCACCTCCATCTCCACCATCCCTACCACCTTCCATCCACCTGGCCTCTTGTGAACCGTGCGTTCGTATGAACTAGCCTGTGGAAAAGCACGATGGCATCGGGTGTCGTCGAAATGACCGCCAATAACACTGACCCGGATGGCGTCCTGACTTAATGAGAAGGCAGTGTGCGTGTTTAGAGAGCCTGCTTCCGCCACAGGTCGCACGATAGGGATTGTTTCTTGTGCGCTACTTGAAATTTCTCCCCCCTTTTTTTTCTTTCCTCCATTTGGTTTCTCCTTTTCTTGATGATGGGAAAGGGGAGGATTTTGTTGAAGAATAGGATCAGAAGCTGCCAGTAGCTTTCAAATCTTTCTGTCAGTCTTCCTGACTGACTGTTAGCATACCCGTCATACTCCCAACTCGACCCCTACCTTCTGTGAGCTTGGGAAGAATGGGTATGCATTTGCAGGTATCATGGCCATCTGTGAGTTTGGGAAGAATGCATTTGCAGGTATCATGGCCACGCAATAACTCTACTTAAAATCTGTAATACTTTACTGCCTCAGCTCTTTTCACTTGTGTTGAATGTAATTAATGGAACACATGAAGCTCAAACATATGCGTGTTTGACAGTCCAGACCTCAAAGCCCTTTTCTATATCTGTCATACTTTTCATTTATTTCCTTTCCTTTATTGGCTATAAGCCCAGGGTCATGTTTACCCATGTCATCAGATAAGACATACATCACACAATAACAATCTCATATGTACAACAAAAGGTGACAATAGGGCAAAATGTATTGATGAATACATGACAGATATGAATATATGAAAGATAGAAATTACTTAAACAGTGATAATGCAATTCGAATAAGTTTGCTTCAGTTAATAAGTATACTTTTAGATTTATTATTCATCAACTGGTCAAATTTTAAAATACATTTGGATGACGCACAAAATGTACAGAAAACGGCGCTTTCCGAGAAATGGTCAACAAAGGGTGAGCACACAGAAATATAAAATGGAATTGATCACCTACCCCATCTAGATTAAACAACGATGTTCTTCAATATCTAGGTATATCACTATACCTTAACTGCTGAATATGGAATTTGTGGCAGCTTCACCTAAATAACTAAATCACTGACTCTTTCTTCGTTGATACTTTTAAGAATATACAAAGAAAATTCCTGTCCTGACTGGTCTATTTAAACATGGTATGATCTTCTTATCATCTGCTTATCCTCAGCATGTTGCTAATTGCTATCAAATATTAATGTGAAGTAGACAGGGCTGTGAACATCAGAGATATACCCGTTTAATTCACCAATAGTCTGTCAAGTGTGGAGAAATAGGGTACAGTGGACCATAAAGATCATGCAGTGTGCTCAGTACACAATCTACTTCAAATTGTTAGTCTGGTGTATGTGTCATTCATGAGGTTGTTATTGTAGATAAGGCGTATGACGAAGATGGTGATGCTCTGTGCAGAGTGTGCGGAGGGACTGTACGGCATCAGGTGCGAGAAGCGCTGCAGCCCCGGATGTCGAGGAGGCTGCAACCAGACGACAGGACGATGTCTGCAGGGCTGCGATGAAGGATGGACAGGAGACAACTGCATAGAACGTCAGTACCCAGGCTTATTTTTTATAACACTCAAATCCTTTTACTCGTCCCCACATTGTCTTTCTTTCTTCTAAAATTAGTGTTCCCTTTCATTGATTAATTAGCTCATTTATTCAAAGACCTGATTGTACGATTGTGACTCTTCCCACGGTTCTAATTCATTCACTCATTCATTCGTTCATTCATTTTTACCATCTGATTTCAGGGTTATGTAACACATAACAGTCTATTTCCGCAGAAACATTCATTCATCTGATTTCAGTTGTGGGTAATACCGAGTCTGTTTCCACCGACTGTACTGGGTGCTCTCTGAGATGATAAGTCTTTCGAAATATGGCGACAGGTCGACCCTCGGGGGAGATTAGACTTTGTAAATAACGAGCGGACGTGACGATTTCGCGTTTCGGGGGACAATTCATCACAGACTACTGATACAGCCCCTGTTTCGCTACCTCCCACCAACGACATCCCCCGCAATGGAGCAAGTGAGGGAAGGGTAGTGTGGGTGAGGGGAGGGGAGGGCTTAGCTGGGGACGACAGCAACAAGAGGGACTTCAGCAGCAGTGATTCTATTAGGTACGGCAGCAACTCCTGCAGCTTTTACCTCTAGTGATAACGCTCGTGTTCGGCGTCGGATGAAGATGCTGCACTGGACGGGAGGAGGCCACCCGTAAGAACCCTGGCACCACCAACGCAAACCCTCACCCAACCAGTCAGCACCCACAGTGTCAGAGGCTTTAGTGGTGTCGCTTCGGTCGCTATTTTAATTTGTAAAAATTTTATTTGAAAAAAAAAAAACCCTTTATTTGGAAAAGGTTACAGGTTCCATAACTCTACCGACCCTTAGTGGTTCACCTAGTCTGTGTAGTAGTCCAGTTCGTTCCTTTCCTGGTTTTTCTCTGACCCATGTACCCCTGGGTGCTGGGTGGGCAGAGACGAACCTGGACCTGGGGACCTCCTGGCTTGAAGTGGAGTGCACTAACCCTCCCCCACCTGTGATGCTGAAAGATGAAGCAAACTTTAGACCTCCGCTACCTCTTCCATGACCGAGAGACACCGCAACTTCCTCCCCACAATCACATATTCGTGGAGCGAGAGATCGTTGGTGAAGCTCGTTCTCAGAAGGTTCTAGAGTTAGAGTAAGTGTGAGGACAAGGACCAATTGTTATCACTATTATTGCCTCATACAAGAAACTCTTGTAGCTGACAGATGGCTGGTGTGTTTTAAAAGGACGCCTGATCTTAAGAGTTATTTCCAGTTTTAGATGGAGCAGTGCAATATTTGTCTTCAATAATGAACCTCAGTGAAAAGTTCAAGAACCTTAGAAAATAATTTTTGTCAAATTTAAAGTGAATCTTCTTGAAATGGGAACAAACGTAATGGGAAGACAATGATAAAAATAACAATAGAGCGAAGCAAGACACTACTCTGTAGCTCTTCGGGGTGAAGCGAACTACTGAGAAAGTGCATACCTTTCCATAAAAATGTAAGGTATTTAGGGAAAAAATCCCAAAGAAAATTTAGGTTAATCCCGAGGGGCAAAGGAGACTGAGAGGACACTGCCTAAAAATATCTCGCCAAGCATTGTCTGTGGAAGTAGTGACAAGAGTCAAGGGGCAACGAGAAAGCACGACAAACTGCGTGGTTGTACTTCTGTGACTCATCTCTGTGGGAAGCCTTGAAGTAGGGGCTGTCGGAACCACTTTGTCCGCCATACCTCTCTGCTCGTTAGAGTTTGAGAACGTCGTGTATACCGACCCACTCCTGCTCGTGACTCAGCCCCTCCCGCTCTGGGAAAAGTTACTCCATCTTGGTTCGGTTGGCCTGGGGTCGATGGGATGGGAGTGGAAATGACCATCGTTAGGAAACTGGATGGGCATATCTAGGCACGACACCTTCAACTCAGAGTATTGTCTTTGAAGGAGTTGCGACAGGCTTGAAACTGACCGGCTTCCAGGAGCCCGGATGTTCAAGTGCCGCCATCTTGCACGCTAGGAACTGTCACGGCCTGAACGACGCTCGTTAATGTAAACAACGACTCCTGACGGCCAAATCTTGAAGCCCTTGTGTGGGTCTGACATTAAGCAAACCTCTTTCACCTTTCCATGACTTCTCTCTGTGTTTCTCCACCCTTCCTCTTGTCCTTCCCTCCGTCTTTTGACCGCGATACAGACTGGTGTGATGCGTTAACTTTGTTCGAGCACCTGCTACAGTCTTTTTGTGACATTAACTTTGCCAAAGTGTCTCTTACAATATTATTAGCTTTCTTGTAACACTAGTTTTGGCAAAGTGTCTCTTACAACGTTGTTAACATTCTTGTGACATAAGCTCGCTTCAAATGTCTGCTACTGTGGTTCTTATGACACTCGTTGATGACTCTGCCTCACTGCCCATGTATCTTCTGATCACCTGCAATAAATAATGAAGTGATTTGTTTTCTTGTTCTACAGCGTGTCCGGATCACCTGTATGGCCCCAACTGTGTGCACCCTTGCGGTCATTGCCTTGGCGACGTCCCCTGTGCCCCCTCCTCTGGCATCTGTACGACTGGCTGTGAAGCTGGACTCTATGGTCCCCGCTGCGACAAAGGTCTGGGAGTCTGCTCATCTTCGCATGAACTGTTTCCCTGGGCACACCCAACATATCTAGCATGAACTGTATACCTGGATACATCTTAGAGCGTTTCTATCAACTCCCCCACCCTTTTACTTTCCACTTAGCATTCCACTTTTATTTTTCAAACTTTGGTGAGTTTTCTAGCAGTAATTAATCGTTAGATCTTTTCCTTCATTAAGCAATACTACTTCAAAGCAGTTTTAAAAACGAACACTCCATGGCATTTAAATATTTCAGTTTAGCCTTTTATTGTTTTATTATACTCCAGTTACTTTTCATCCGCCATCCTACTCCTTTCCAACCCCTCCCTTACCCAACAGCAAACTCAGTGTCAACGTGTCAGTGTGTCATTGACGGTGTGTGTGTGTGAGAGAGAGAGAAGGTGTTGTTGGTGTGTAAGTGATGGAGAAGAAAGACACAGCGCTAGAGTTATTGATGGAGGGGTGGAAGGGTAACAAGTACGGGAGGGGAGAGACAAAGTAATGCGATAGAGTTGTTGAGTCCAATCTCGTTGGTCATTGTCAACAGTCTGCGAGCACTACTACTATGGCGCCGGTTGCACCAAGAGATGCGGACGTTGCCGGCTTTTGCAACCTTGCAACGCGGCCACAGGCCTCTGCTCGGGGGGATGCGAAGCCGGGTGGTACGGAACCCACTGCGATCAAGGTAGGAGCATCTGTGTGGCGTTCTGCTTCTTTGTCACTCAGTCTCTCTGTCTTTGTCACTCTGTCCATCAGCAAACCGTACAGTCGAGCTCCGTGCCACTGATTTCTCCAGATTTATGTTCATTGCCCACATTACTATATTCTTCTTCCCACAGGATATTGAAATGCGAACCACCGTTAAGAGGCTTTAAACTACCTCCTCCACTACCGAGCACACAACCACCAACCCCTTCCCCTCTCAAAAACAAACAAAAACACTGCCCAGATGGGGCAAATGGTCACGTTTTTAGGAGACCCCGTGTACTAACAAGTGTATATACCAAAATACCATATCAAACAGCAAAGATGACATGATATTTACTGAAGTAGAAATGTTATATGCTGATTGCACTGACGTAGCAGTCGTAAATATGGCGGTGATGGTGTTAATAATATTATAGATAACATAAGCTCGAATGACACTAGCATGTGCGATGGGGGAGGCGACGCCAGCAGAAGGAGGAACACAGTAGGGGCCTGTAGAGAAGTAGTGATGTAGTTGCGGCGGCAGTAGAGATGCTAGTTACCACCGGAGTCCGTGGGCTGTGTGGCTTCTGGTGTCGGATGACGAGGCAACGCAAGGCGCCGGGGATAAAATCTGCCCTTCAAACGTCTCTCGTGGAGATAACAAAATGTTCATGTTCGCCTGTTGAAACTGATCTACCTCGGCATGTGGTATTTCCCCCAAATGCCAATCTGTCTGAGTCCTTTTCTCAATTATAGCCATCACTTCAAGCTTCAACTTAGCAGAAAAAAACAACTACTTGAATAAAACAAAACTCCCAGAACTAACTCAACAAAAATATATCGTAACAGAATGAAATAACAGAAATCATTCTGCTTATTTGTCAGTGTCGGGGATGTGAGGAGGTACGTGTAACTGTACACAAATAGCCTCCTCCTGCCTAACCTTGTTTGCGTTATCGTGGAGGTCATCAAGTGCACGCCTTTCCCTCCAGGCCTGATGACAGTCACGCCCTCACGTACAACTTGCGGTCCTCTTCTCCAACTGAACAGCTTGTGGGCAACAGCGGGGAGACGGGGGAGTGATTGGGTCCATAATAATCATAGAGAAGAACTAGTTCTGTCACCACGTCATTGACACATAAAGTGAAGTAAACAACCATAAAATAAGAAAATCCATCCATAATTTTTGTGTAGTAGTCGGGATGGACAAATGTTTAAGAACAACAGCCAATATAAACACAGAATGCAACAAATATCTAGAATGCACCGGTGACCCCTTGAAGTGTGAACTCTGAATATAAATATCTGTAGTGCACTGTCCACCTCTTGAAAGTCAGAATATAAATATCTCTCATGCACCTCTTGAAGTGCAAAACGAATGTACTTGCAAACACGCGTGCAAACTTGTTACTACGTCACTCGAGTTAGCTGGTGCAAGTGAAGGTGCCGCAGCAAGACGTAGTCTCTGCTCAAAGAACTCGGACGTTCCCAGATGGCATTACGATGCGAGTTCAAGGGTCAGGGCAGGACAGTTTCTACGTGACTTGAGCACCTTGATGCAGGCACTATAGTTGTACGTATGTCTAACTTGTTTGTAGCAGTTATTAAGCCACTTATAGTTCACAATCTCTCAAGATCATCAGCACATCTGACGAGGAGACCGAACCAGAAAAAAATGGGTTGGCGACAAATCTTGGCCTCTCGTTCAGCTCAGGGAAGGACGTTCAACTGAGCGACAGGGTGTGAGATTGTAAATATTATCAAAGGGAGTGATGATAATCGACGACGATGACGATGATGATATGAATTTCACTTCTTGAGGAACAGTACGATTCCAGAAGGTTCCTGATTTTGTTATTGTTTCGATTTGCGTTGCCGTGTTCAGGGGAGGAAAGGGATGGGAGGCAAGGGTGCACTGGGCAAGCGGTGGGATGGATGGAAGTGGGGGAGGAGATCTGGAGAACGTAGGGAAGGGAGCTCAAGTGGCCATGGTGTGCGGCTTACTGGGGCAGGCTTCTCGAGTGGCTGGCGCTTCCGGGCCCCAAGAGGCCCTGTGGTCCAATTACGCCAAGTGACGGGCGGCAAGGGGCAACGGTCTCGGCATTGTCCAGCACGGGCCGAGCGCGCGCAGGGGTGAGGGTGAGAAGGGAAGAACGAATGTACAGCTCGTATCGTCACCTTCTCCATTCGTCATCTGAAGGCAGCATCGTGCGTCAGACTGCACGTGCCCTCCCTCACGTGTCTGCTGAAGCTGATCATCACGTAAAGACGTACCCATACGTTGTTTGTACTTCCCTCTACCCCACTTCACTTGAGAGTCCAGTCTCTGTTCACGTGATCAACAGTACCAACAAATACAACAACTACGCACACTCCCCCTACCTACTCACCCATACAGAGACACGTCATCAATCGTCGTGTAGCCGAATGCGTTCAGAATATTTCTCAATTACAGAGGATGAGACGTAGATGAAACGGGTTGAGAATTTTGTAGAGATACGTGACTGTCACAACATAAACTGTACTTGAAGGTCACACCGCTATGTCATGTTCTCGTTTTTGTCCACAAACCAGGTGCGTGTAAAAAAAGAATTCATTAATTGTTCACAGCTAAGGACGCTATGACACTTTGTCTGCTCTTTTTTCCCCATCCTCATGACGTTTACAGACGGGACAATTAATTTCATCTTGTGAGTTTTTTATCATGCGATGAAGATAATTATTAGAAGACGTTGAGGCGAATATGACGGATACTTGGGGAAAAGGCAAGATGTTGGGAACAAAAAAGGTAAATAAGGAACAAAGGGTTAAAATCGTCGTGCAAACTGAAAATTTATAACAATCCTGCTTGTTCCTAAGCTTTTTTCGTATCAACTGCCTTTAAGTCCGGCTCTTGTCTAGGTTGATTTATTTGATGGGCCCTAGGTAAGGTCCTGTTAGGTACAACATGGAAATAAAGAACTGGTGATATTGAAAATGCAATAAACCAGCAGGTTTACTTCGAAGTAAATCAAACTCAGATTCTCAGAACGAAAAACTACATAGAGCCATGCTGACAACGGACGCGTCCGTGTCTTTCTTCACAAGAAGCATGGAGTCATCGTTGACGTGCAGGTGGAACGTGCAAGGTGTCGCCTCTTTAGACAATCACAAGAGCTGATATGTTGCTGGTGCCAGAAAGTTGCACCAGCTAGCTCTGAAACAGGGCCAAGCTCACACTTTGGCAGCGCCTTGATGGAAAACAAAGCACCGGCAGAGGAAATGGTAACTAGACAAGCGAAGGCAACAGAGGAAACAAAGGGAGGGGTTCGTGAGAGGGAAATAGGGGGAGAGCGAGAGGGCTTGAGAGAGAGCGCAGGTTTCGTCAGGACATTTTGCAGCAAAAGGATGTACAGCCATGTGTTGTGAGTTTTTAACCCCTACCCCTACCTTCATTTCCCCACCCTGGAGCAGCTTCGCACCCGAAAACTTTTCGACGCTCTCCAGAAAGGAGGACTAAGCTGTGTCGTAGCCATAGCAACCCTGCCTGCAAACTTTGGGTTTATGCAAAGAGGAAGTTCGTCAATGCCGAGAATATGCCCCATGATAAACCTGTGTTTTGAGCAGAATAAACCCGTAATTGCGCACGAAAAGCCCCCCATGTTTACTGAGGATGCATCCCCCCCATGTTTATGTACAATAAATACCCACGTGAACACACAATCAGTTGTCTTTCTTCTGTGCATTAACGCACCTTCTTGGACAGTGCCAACTCTCCAGGCGACTGACGTGACCATGACGGACTGTCACTGCACTGCCACGTGGAGGAGGGTCGGCATGCCCGACACGGAGGAGGGGAATGAAGGGCTGGTGGGCGTGGCTGCAGTCCGTCTTCTTTTGATCCTCCGTCTTTCTCCGCGTCTGCTATTCGTCATCGCTGCCTCGTTTTCTCACCTGGCGAGACCTTGCTGGCACAACTACTCGTTGGTCCCAATGCAAGACTCGCACAGGTACGGAGGGCAGGGCTCGCTCTCTCTCTCTCTCACGCGCACGCACGCACAGATGCACGCAAGCACAGATGTACGCACGCGGCCAGCCAGCTCTACGACCAACCAGAAAACTTCTCATTGTGTCACGCGGTACACCTTAAATGTGCGCATCTTAATTGCAGATTTTAAAGTCAAAGTAGATTTTGTTTTCCAGAAATAACAACCATAACATCATTTCGTACCCAACACTTGTGTGACTAGTGACTGACAGCAATATCAGCAGACAGACACGTTTTCGCCATGAATTACCTTTGTTCTTCCGATTTTTGTCACTGCTTGGGAATACATTAAAACTCCTTCTTCGAGAATCAGCGGAGTATTTATTAAATCCTCAGTATTTCAAAATTTGACACTGTCAACTCTACAAAGAGAATGAAAGGAGAAAGATGTATGGTGGAGGACACTACGGAAATGAAAAATGAATACAGCATCGGAAAAAAGACCCTTGACAAGTCAGGCATTTTGTCCTTGTACGGACAGGAGACCTCAGCAACCTCTTGGAAGAACAAAAATATTTTCTGATAAAAAATCCATGAATTATTCAAAGAGTGATGCATTTTATAAGGTCGTAAAACAGAAAAGTGAGATGTGGTAAAATATTAGTTCTTTTTTCTCAGCAAAATTCAGGGTTAATCGAGGGCACTATAGGGACCGACTTTGTCTCCAGCCATTCATGCTCCTGGCTCCCACATCCGGTCTGCCATCAAAGTCGCCATTTGTAGAGATACCGCGCGGACAAACGAAAAGTTCTCGCCACTCTGGCATTTTCTCCGGCCCGCCATCTTGACGCGCTTACGTCGGGAGGGAAAAAAAAAGCCTTTCTACTCTCCTTCCAACCCTCCACAACATGTTATCATCACCGGTCGGCCCATCCCGACTGGCCGATCAACCGCAGAAAACAAAGGATTGCATTCTCTCCTGACCGGAATGCTAAAGTTTATCGTGCCACAGTCTTTGACAAAACTGGAAACGCTAATGGGTTGCGAGGAGAGAGAGATTGTGCAGCACACCCCCGAGTTAACCACATCCGTTCTCCCGTTCGTATCAGCGACATCCGATACAGAATGTGAGAAGAACTCAGCCCCCGCCCCCGCCTTCTCCTGTATGTCTTCCTTCTTTTCTCAGCAGGTAATAAAACTTTTCTTGGGGGTAGGGGGATATAATGTGTTAATATATGCTGTTCTTTGCACTCAACGATATCATTTTAACGAAGAAGATTGGCAATCCTACTGCGATCCCCCAAGCATTTCCTTCCCTTGAGCCTTTTCGTGTTTTTCTGAGTAAGGGGGAGGTGGTGTTCTTACGGACTTTTTATAGGCTAATAGTCTGTTTAGGACACACTAAGATCTCCCTATTACCAACACTTGCACAGGACTTTGCTGGTGGGTTTTTCTCCTCTATACTGCTGACTATAGGGTTCCAGTTTGTCTGAATGCCCTCCACACTGCTGACTATCTAAGAGATAAGATACGACAACAGTACTGACTGGCTCAATGACTGATGGCCGGTCTACAATTTATTACGACTCCGAGGAATAATGGCTCCAAACGCTAGGTTAATCGAGGGCAAAGAACCACTGTTCCTCAGACATCTTACACCGATGATAAAATCGCTCTCCCTCTCTGTCCCTATGAATGAGCCTTCTGTGTGTGTGCGTGGTGTGCAGCTGTTGTTAATGTGTTCACATAGTTTAGCGGACAGCCGAGTGTCTGAACTGAGAGGCGCGCTGGTTCGATACCCGAGTAGCGCAGCAAACAGTCGACCCAGCTTGCAGGAATGGGTACCTGAGTCCATAGAGGGTTGAGGAAGGTAAGGCAACGTGGTAGAGGAGATGGGCTCCGCCCTCACCTAAAGCTGGCCCCTTAGAAAGTGAGGTCTTTAACACCTCACTCCCCAACGACCTGAAAAGGTTAGGGAACGACCTTTGCCTTTTTTTTTCATCCCCTGACTGGTACCACCTGACGAACCGTTCTGGTGGTCCAGTGGTACTTGTTAGAGATAACAACTAGATAGACGCAGCAGATGACCAGGCTGGCAACTGAGACCTGGCTGGAGTGGTAATGAGCAGGTCCAATTAACCCACAGGGGAAGAAAAGTAAATGAAT
The DNA here is from genome assembly GCF_003073045.1 of Pomacea canaliculata. Lineage (NCBI taxonomy): Eukaryota > Metazoa > Mollusca > Gastropoda > Architaenioglossa > Ampullariidae > Pomacea > Pomacea canaliculata. The sequence goes on from NC_037599.1 coordinate 3,529,614, forward strand.
TCTTTTTTTGTTTTCCTTTTGTGACCAACATGATTTTGAACCATCTTCAGCGTGCGTGAGGGTGCACCTTTTGTTATCATACATTTTCTGCACCACGTGCAAAACAAAACTGCTGTCAAAATAAAAAAAAACAACAACAACAAACAAACAACCCCCATCAGGCTTTGTTGACAAAATGGAGTACCTGATAATCGTTTTCAATCTCTTGGATAGTTATTACAAAGCATAGAATTATCCTCTGCTATCTTTGGGATAGGAATTATATACTTTAAGGTGATCCTTCAACACATCTAAAATAGTCATTATAACATCTTTTTCTTGTGAAACCTTGAAATCATTCGCTGAGATAGTTATTATAAACCTTGATATAACTCCCCAGAACATGGGAAGAAGCTAGTCGAGTGATTAGAACACTGGTGTCGAGGTGCACCGGTTCGATACCCATGTCTCGCAGCGGCTTTCCTCTAAATTGGTCAAGCAGTCAAAACGGGTATCCATAGATACCTCCATAGATGGTTGGGGAATGGTAAGAGCGAGAGGGAGAGAGAATAAATCTGGCCTCGAGAAAAAGTGAGGTTTTTAGCACCTCCTTCTTCCCCACCAACGACCTTAAAAAAATAAAATAAAAGAAGAAAAGCGAATTTTAAGCGAGAAGTAAACGATAAGGTAGGTAACTATTACAAGACACCCTCGTGTGGTCGAAATGAACGGACACAGATTCCTCTCCTGGGGGGAAAGGCAAGACAACTCTTTAAAAATGAAACGTGGGAAAGAAAAAACATATCCTGTAACCGAAAGGACGCGACAAGAGAGCGGAGAAAACTCGGTCAAAACGCAAAGGGAAGGATTTTAGCCAATAATCGAATTGGAGCCAAGCATTACTTACGAGCTTAAAACACACAAACACACACGCAACAAGAAGAAGAAATCACCGCTCTAGGATTACAAAGATAGCGACGAAAGGGTGACGAGAGATGAAACGCAACCCTTTTGTTGGCAGGAGGTTCCAGGAGATCCAGAGCTGGGAAAGACAAACAGCGATTCTGAGCAGACAGTGAACACTTGTCACTGGCATGCAGCTGCTTATGTCGTTACAGTTATTTGAAATACAGAGTGTCGGGAAAAAGTGGGTTTTGGGGGTAGGGTGGCAGGTGGGGAATGAGATTTGAACTGGCGGTAGGGGAGGGGGCGTTACAGAGTGTTGTGAGTGAACTTATCTTGGTATTGTTTCAAAGGAAACACTATAGCGCTGCAAAAGCTGGAATGGAGCTGTTCACAAGCAGCTGCACACTTGCCGCCTTCAGATATTCATATCCACGTGCGATGGCAGGCGGGATGCAGGAGGTTATCACTGCTTCTTTTGAAAAAAAACGTTTAAGGACACTTCACCGAGGATGATAGGGCCTGTGTGTATTTTTTCCCATTATTCGGAGAGTTTGATGTCATCTGACAGCTTGTCGTCGTCTGTTATCGTCTCCCTTTAATGCTGGCGCGTACACCGACTGTGACTGCAGAAAGCTGGGGAGGGGGTGGTCTCTGCGGTTTTCTTCAAATGATAGTGAATGTGTAAAACTTGTCTGCATGATGGTTGGCGTAGTCCATAGAGATAAAAGATCTAAAGAAATAAATGACACGTGTTACGCTGCCCTCCTGGCTCAAAATGTCAAAACAAAGAAGGTGAAGTATTTCCAGCTTGAAAAGGCATCAGGTGGTCTGTGGGGTGGGTCAGCAAAGCTTCTGAGTTTCTCGGTAAACAGAACGTGACTATACATACAGTACAACCCGACACAGTGTGACATAGAGTGAGGCCCGACACACGACGACATATAGTGAGGCCTCACAGAGTGTGACATGAAGGGTAGCCCCATGAAACGTGACTCAACATGTGAGAATTTGCTGGGAGGTAAAAACGGCAAAGGTACAGGACGTCCCACGACCTTTTTTCAAGTCGTTGGGGAGTGAGGTGTTCGAGATCTCCCTTTCCCCAACCCTCTTTGTAGTCAGGTACCCAGTCTGATAGCTGGGTCACCTCGGGGAAAGGGAGCTGCGGTGGTAAACAGGGTTTTCAAGCGGTCTCTGTCTCAAATTTGCTAGAGGCGGACCTCGGGGGGATAAGGATAGACAAAAGAAGCCAGGTGTAGGGGGAAAGAATAGAGAACTTTTGGAGGGGAAGACGATCTTATGTAAACACGTGCTCAAGACAGTAATTTCAGCGAAGTTTTTTTTTCCACAGGTTAAACGGGCTTAACACGTGTGTGTATAAAAGTGCTGCAATCCTTCGTGCAACCTTGTCCAGTGATTAATGAATCAGGTTATTTTTATTATTATATATTTTCTGACTCGTTTTTTCATTGCACATAAATTTAATAAAAGGATAAAGAATGGGCCAAGATTCTTAGGAAGTGAATCCGCAAATCCATCATTTCTCATAATCCCAACATCCGACTGCATGAGGCATCTGAGGGTGAATAACCCTTTTCAGGCCATTTCTCGAGCACAACAGTCAAGTTATATAAAGTTACAGAAATTAGTTGAGATATTAGCGACCATAAGGTTAATATTATGAAACAATTTTTTTGCTACGCAAGGAAAACAAAAAGTGAAGCTACTTATTTTAATTGCTGTCAGCAAAAGAACTGTTGTATAACAAATTGCAAGACAAAAACCTTCAATTTTTTTTCCTTGACGTCATATTTTTGAAACATTTCCCTGCAGAAAAGAAACTCGCCTCTCATGCTGCGTACTTATTAAGATTTATGTCGCGTCTTTGGAGGTTAAAGGTGATGGCAGTAGACCGGAAGTCTCCTCAAAGATTTGTTTTCTACACCTTTTCTGTGGACGTAAACTGCTTTAGAACGGTCTGATTAATACGCTTCGCTTCAGAATGTCATGGTGTCCGGGAACAGCCATTTCTGATGACACAACGAGGCTAAATAACGCCTACTGATAGCTAAAAGTATTCAAAATCTAAAGACTTGTTAGCTGGCTGGTTGAAGACTGAAAGACAGTAAATGAAAATGTGGAGGGTGTGAATTGAAGGTTGTCATCTTGCCTGCATTCAAGACAGACCGTGCTCTGAGACAGAAAAAGGTTTCGAGGTGCAGAATTCAATGAGATCCCTCCTTTCCTTAAAGATATGTGTGGAGGGGAGGAAGAGGGAAGAACTGTGGAATTAAAGAGGGCAATGAATTGCATGTGTTTCCCTTGCTGTGCGCCTTGTCGTCGTTTCCTCTGGTGCTCTTTGTATGTGCGAGAGAATGCGACGGCAACTCCAGTTCTTCTTAACTGTGGTAGCAAAGACTTTGGTGGTCGCAGTCGTTGTATGTTAGAGGAGAGTAGTTCCCGTTCGTCCTTTTGGTAGAATATCGGAGACAGCAATGACACGAAGTTCACGTTTAAACATAAATACTGCACTTTACGTGGCCCGTTATAAGGAGGTCCTGCAGAGGTTTAGTCGGTAAATCCCACAAATCTTGATTTTTTTAAAAAAAATTGTGGTTAAGCGGTAGGGGTAGGAGCAACACAAACAAAGCAATTCTTGCCTCTTTGGCATTTATTTCAGAATTTTTCTCTTTCCTTTCTCTCCCCCTCTCTCTCCCCTTTTCTCTTTTCTCCTACCCACCCCCATCTCTCTGTCCCAGCCTTGTTCAGTCCAGTCTGTGGAGGAATAAGAGGGCTGGGTGGCAGGAAGTGAGGAGTCAGTTGTAAAGAGAGCATCGAGGTCGGAGCAACATCCTATCCCGTGACCAAGAATCAGAGAAAGGCATTTGTGACGATTCTAGCAACTAGAGTGAAGTGTGGCCTACTGAGGGGGAAGAGGGGTACCTCCTAATGTTACCTCCTTTACACCCAGCTTCCACCTTCACACACCCACCCAGTTACATTGCACGCCCTCACAGGTACTTTCTTCCACTCGCGTGCGTGAAACAACTGGCAACAGTTACAAAAACAATTTAAATGAATATTATTAAACTAAGAAGGCCGGACACGAAATCAAACAGTGGCAAATACTAGCACTACACCGTGGAAGCCGATTTCCGACCGACCGGTCTTCTCGTTGCAGCTTCACGCAGGTCTGTTTAACTGCCTCTCGATGACGTCTTTTTTTCTTGAGAATGACGTTGTCCGAATGACGCTCACGAAGACGTCAAGCGCAGGAAAATTAGCGATTGGTCGGTTTATTTAGTAGGAAAGTGTTTCCACCTTGAGTTGATTTCGTCTAGATCAGTGGTCTCAAACTCATATTAGCATGTGGGCCGCAGTGGAAAGTAACAGCCAGTCAGCGGGCCGCACCACGAAAAGAAAATGTTTTTTCATTAAATTTTACGAACAAACTGTCACTGCAGTTAAATGCTAAAATAAAGTTTTTATAATTATTAATTACATTTAGTGTAGTTTATTACATGCACAGGCAGTTTAGTTTATTAAAATAAGTTGACGTTGTCTCTGTCACTAATAATAATTTTCACTGCGGGAGTTAATCACCAAGCACAACATACATATACACCGCGGACGTGGCCGAGGGCCGCACAAAAATGTTTCGCGGGCCGCATTCGGCCCGCGGGCCGCGTGTTTGAGACCCCTGGTCTAGATAAATAGTCAATATATTTTCCAGTTTTGCAGCTTCTCTCTCTCTTTCTTCTATCTTCTCTTTTCAGGTCCCTTTTTCTTCTTCCTCACACACTCTCTTCACCCCACCGAGTGACTAACATCCAATTACTCCACGTCTCTAGCCACAGCTTGCTATAAAATATTAAAAACAGACATGTATGTGGGTGGCTAATAAAATCTACCGCGATATCTGTATGTCTGGATAATTATACCCCACACCAAATGTCTGCGGTCCACTGATTATCGCCGAGATCCAACGTGCCGTTGTCTGTGTTGTGAGAGCAGAACCTGGGCTGCTGCAGTAAACGCCATCTTAAAAACTCCACATCCTGCATTAAACACCGTCTACAATCTGAGCGCGACAACAAGTTTTTGTTTTTCTTAATGTCATCCACTCAAATTAATACCCTTTTTCTTTCTTCGTACGTGCGATACACGCCCTACTGCGCCCCCCACAAAGAGGAAACAACTTTTGCTCTCCCTCCCTGCTTCTTTCTTTTGCTCTTTCGTTCGTTTGTTCGCTCGCTCTTTCTTTTTATTTTCTGTCTCGGCATCAGCATGTTTGTGCTAGTGCTTTCTATGTCCCATCTCGTCCTCCATCTCTTCTCCTTCTTCTGAGCCATGTTGAGACATCCAAGTCTCCAGACCTGGACATTCTTCGTGGACGTTTATCACAATACTGGCGGAGTGACTTCCCGTTCACTTCTTTTTTTTTTTCTCTCATTCCATCCTAGGTGGCAGTTTCTTTGCCACTCGTCTACATCTTTTTCCCTTTATCTTTTGTAGGCCGTTTCTTTTTAGTTAGGATTTCTATTATTTATATCTAGATGTATATTAATGCATATTTGTGTTTTTACAATTTGCATGTTTACGAAATATTTGTTCCCTTGCGTCTTTATGATGCGTTTGTGGGTGTTACATGCAAAAGAAAAAGACATTTTCAAGCAAAAAGGCGCCTGAACACATAGATAAACCTGAAGGAGTGTCTCATTGCTCTTAGATCAGTGTCTCTGTGATGTGAGAGTTTAAATGTATAAAAATAATAACAGTAATCTCGGAATATGTTTGAGAACTCGATGCCTTTCGACCCTAAGATTTCCATCCTCAGTTTATTTGGGATTCTTCCACCCCCAACACCTTCAAGCAACAGGCACCGCTGCATATAAATTCTCAAACGTTTATCAGAAGAGGACATGCAATTTTTCTTCAGATCTCTAAATTTTTTGTTTTTCTTTGCTTTTTTGTGGTGAGTGATCGCAGCAAAAGCTTTTCTGAGGAAGGAGACGAGAAAAAAGCTTGTAGCCTCCGCCCTGTGAATCACTGAGTATCCCTGGACGCCAACCCTCGTACCCTCGGTAACAAGACGTCGACTAAAATAAGTCCTCAGAATCTGACGTCACAGATAGGGCGCGTGATTTCCGGCGTATCAAAGCGTTTTACGTGCCGCGTGTCACGTGGGTGCGCAAATTTAGATCGAGTGCGCCAGCTGCGTGAATAACGAGAGAGCAGACGAAGGTGAAGATGAATCCGATACACGCTCATCATACCTGGGCGTGTGTTTGTTCGCAGCTGCTGCAACTTGATAACAGGACTTCAAGCGCTCGTTGCAGGGGGCGGGAGATGGAGGGTGAGAACAAGGACACGGGTGGGGTGCGATAGGATACCCGCTTGGAACATCCGCTTTTTTTAGTTTGGACATCGTATACAGCCTTCTTATCTGGCTTGTTTAATTTGCGCCTAGATGACCCTAGCACATAAAGTGACGCTTTCACTGCCCCGACTCTCTCCCGTGTCTTCGGCCACCCAGAGGTACCTGAGATTACATCCAATTTACGGTTCTGCGGTCAGGGTCGAAATATGATGAAGTATTTTTATGACAGGTGGTGATGGAGCTGGTGATGATGATGTAAAATAACTCGAACCACGATCGTAAGTGTACTACAGCTGAAGTTCAGAGAAAGAGATGTCGTATTGTGCCGTCACAAGAGAACTACAAGCCAAGGCAAGGATTGTAGAACATAAACAAAAGATCTGAACAGCACATAAACACAGGAATGAACAGGAGTGGGATGGGGGCTTGAGAAGGGCGGGAGGGAGAAGAAGTCGGGGTGGTGGTGGTAATAACTTACGCTACAAAACAACGGCGACAACATCGGACAAGTAAGAAGGTGTCCATGCATCTTGCTCAACGTTGATATGCGGAGGCGGTTGGTTGTGGAGCGGAAAGATCTGACTTTCTGAATGTCTGCCACAGAGCCTTATGAGGGGAAAAAAATTGTGAACATGTGGAAGTCATTCCTCAGGACTTGAACCTTTCTTTCTACGTTTCTTGACGTCAACAGTAGCATTCAGAAGAAAAGGGTGGAAAACATTAATGTATTAGGGTTGCATTTTCTCTTTATATGTCGGTCGCTTCCTCTCTCCGTCCGTCCATTCATTTGTCTGCATTTTTCTATGTGTCTGAACTTCAGTGCCTCTATTTGTAACCCGACCTCCTCCTCCTTCTCTCTCTCTATCCTTTTTCCTGTAGCCTCACTTGTTGCCTGACTCTTACTAAATTTCATGACCTGATGGCCTGGACAAGGACTGGATAAGATAGAGAGGTCATGATCACCGCATAAATAAAAACATGTATTTCAATAACGCGTGAAACATAATGATTACCTGCGGGGGTGGGTTGTGTGGAATAGTTTAGGTTTGTCTATAAATCAACCTGCAGATACATAGCAAGAACTAGAGAGAGAAAGAGAGAAAAAAGGAAGAAAACGGGGTTGGGAAGAAGAGAGAGACTTGTTCAACCTCATAAATAAAAGGATGTAGGAAAAAACTAAAACGGCATCTAATGGCAAAATGCCTCTACGAATCTTTGTGCTTGATCTTGAGTATAGAAGCTAAACACTGACAAGCCATGTGAAAAAAAAACAAAAAATCCACATTTATCAACAAGACTAACAAAATGAGGTAAATAACCCAAAAGAATATATCTATACAATATATACATATATAAATTCATATATATATATAATATTAAATAATACTGAGAGAGAGATGGAGAGATAAAAAGAGTGTCGTGGAAATTCTCCGAAAACCAGAGCGTTTCTCATGCGCTATGTTTACAGCTTGCAGCAACATGACGTACGGCGTGGACTGCACACGCAAGTGCGGAATGTGCGCGGAGAACAGCACGTGCAACCACATGACGGGCATCTGTGACGGGGGGTGCAGACCAGGCTGGACCGGACCCTCCTGCACTGACAGTAAGTCGACCACAGCCTGGCAGCCAACTTTGGGGAAATGGAAAAGTGGGTGGAAAAGGGGGGCAAAGTAAACACGATGATGTATTGCAGAAAAATGCAGCCGCACTCTTTGTTTTATTGTGGAGTTATCTTCCCCGTGAACTTAGAGTTGCAGATTTCAACTTCCAGTCCCACTTGCTCCTCCCTCCACCTCCCACCTCTTGACACACACACAGAGGAGGTATGTGTGTGTCTGAGACCGGGTCTGGCACTAAGGTTTACTGCCACTAAAATGTAAATGTAAAACAAACAAACACATAAATGTACATCCAGACCTAGACATGCACTGCTAATTAGGGAGTACTTTACATCTTTACATATTACGCCCTTCTCATTCATTCTTCCGACTCCTTAATTCCCAAAAGTCCATATCCTTTCCAGGATGTTGTTCAGTTTACAAACGTGAATATACAACCTGAGGTTACACAGAGCAAACCCTGTGGTTAAGCGGGTACGTTTGTTTGAACTGTGAAAAGGGAGTGTAACAAGGAAATACAAAAAGGGAGTTAAAAACGTTCGCACTTTTTTCAAAATAGAAATTGTGTATTGTCTGTCACATTTTCGGAAAAGTCTCGTAATTTTTCTCAGGATGTGCTGCTGGAAAGTTTGGAGAGGACTGCGCCAAGACCTGCGGGCGATGCTTGACGGGGGCCTGCGATCACGTGACCGGCATTTGCACCGACGGATGTGCACGAGGGTGGCGCGGCGAGTTCTGTCTAGAAGGTTCTGCCACCCTTTTGTTTATGTGTTGTCAATGTTGTCTCCTTTGAATGAGGTATACGCCTGAAAGTGGCATATAATAGCACAAAAAAAACCTGGCAAGAAAGAAATAGATTTATCTACCATGTCCGTCTATGCAACAAATACTTTTTCAAGTTTCTGTTAGACTAACATGTAGACCTTGTAAATCTAGAATCATCTGTATATGTATGTACCTTGGTAAGTAAGTTGATACTTTGCAAAAGATATATGAATGGAAGAAGGAGAAGAATGGGGTGGAAAGATACTTTTAAATAGATGGAGGGACGTCTGGACTGAATCGTATTAACACAGTCTTATTCTCCTAATGCTCCACAACAGAATGCCAGGACGGAACCTTCGGCACGAACTGCTCGTCAGAGTGCGGCCACTGTCTGAACAACACTACCTGCGACATCATTAACGGGATCTGCTCCCAGGGCTGCGAGCCGGGGTGGAGGGGTGTCTACTGCAACAAAGGTCAGTCCCAGGGTCTCAGAGGATTGTGAATGTTTCCTTCATCAGTTAGCGGTCAACACGTTGGGTTCTTAAGATTACACCGCACCCTGACAATGAAGAAAATAAGTAATCAAGTAATCAGTAATATTATTTCATCCTCACATACAATAACAGGCACTGGGTTTCTTAATCAGAACTATGTCGTTTGCCCCGTATATATAATGTCGCCTGTCTAGTAATATCCTTTTCTTTGATAGAATGCGCGGCGGGATTTTACGGGGCAGACTGCCAGTACCCCTGTGGGCGTTGCAAGGACAAGACGTCATGTGTGCCGACATCTGGACTGTGCCCTGAAGGTTGTCAGGACGCCTGGACGGGCCCCCAGTGCGGCCAAGGTAAGCACTTTCAGCATGATGACCAGTGGCCGTGTCATGGAGCGAGGCTAAATCAAAGGCAAGCGTCTTGCCTCCGTAGTTAGGAAGCGGGGTCGAGAGTTCGTGGATGTCGCCATCCCTTGGGGCAGTAGTTATAGAGGAGTGGCAAAGATTCCCTAGGGTAAAGTACACACTGTACTAATAACATACACCAGCTAAATATGGGAAAACAAATTTATCGCTGTAAGACTGGTTTTAGTTGCAGATTTAGGAGTTATTTATTCCTCTTTTGATTATATTTTAGCAATATTTTATTGTATGTAATTATATTTTTCTAGATATTGATGTTACATTTTCTATCTTGGGGAAAGTTTAGAATATTTTCTTTGCAGAATTTGAATAAAGTTAAGATCAACTGTTGTTTCTGCCTATTGCAGCAGCTGCTGTTTCTGATACCAGTCCCATTGACATTCACTCCATGTTGCCGGCTCTCGTCGTCGTAACGGTGATAGTGGTGTTGCTGATGGGGGGAGGTGGGTTCTACTTCTTCATTATCCGCCCGCGTTCGAATCCAGCTGGTCTGAACCGCCTCTATACTGAAGGAGTGAGTCCCAACCAATTCGGCTGCTTTGTATATTCGACGTTAAGAACTAGTTTTGTTTTCATGTAGAGATGTCTCTTTAGCTCTTTCATAGCCCCATGAATCTATAATGGGTGAGAAACTTCTCCACAAAAGACAAAAAAAGATCAACTTACGCAGTCACGAAAACACAAAATACAGCATATTACTATACATCTGACTGGACGCTATCTCTTATTCGCCTCTCTCTCTCTCTCCCTCTCCTATATATACATGCACTGTAGGATATGTAGGTTTTTCATTTTAGTTGTCTCTAGTTTTCTTCTATCCCATATTTTTGTCATGTCCAGCCTGACTGTGGAGATTCTATCCGCAACACATACGAGCAGATGGCCGGGGGGCCATGGGACCTGCCACGTACCAGCCTCATTCTGACCAATCAGCAGCTCGGAAACGGCCAGTTTGGGCAGGTTAAAAAAGGCTTTGTACGCATGCGTGGAACCAAGATCCCAGTTGCCATCAAATCGCTGAAAGGTGAATTATCCGGCTGAGCCAGTGGCTTCGCATTTTTAATGTATTTCATTTATCGTAATTTTGCCAAAACTTTAGAATTAAAGTAGAAAATACTGGATGGAGGAACTGCTTTTGCACAGGCCTTGAATAAGTTGAAGAAAACTTCTTTGGATTGAACTGACCACCTACCAACGCACCAGGGCATGTCACAGATCTCAGACATGGGTCATGTTTATTGTCTCTCTTTCTCGTGACTTTTCTAAACCTCTTAGTGGAGAAGCCGATAAGGCTAGATCTTTTAACAAATGCACCGCAAACAACAAAGGTTATAGCAGTTGTTACTAAAGCCTTTGCCCTCACACAGTGGCCTTGGGGACGCTCAAGAAATGCCAAACAAGGTTAGCATTCAAATCTAGGTTGCCGGAAGCAAAAGTCAAGATAAACTGTTTACAGCCTTGCCAAATATTATTGTTGCCGTGACGGTAAACGGGATGTCCTCTTCCGATGTAAGTAGACCTGTGAAGGAAGTCTGTTTAATGGCATTAGATTTCCAGACTGTATGTACAATACTTTCCTTCATCTCCTTCACACGCTCTGTTCAGGTCAGGCTGGTCCATAAGATCAGCGCATCAACACTGAATTTAGTTTTATGTTCCTCCGTGTGTGCGTGATCGTGTGTGTTTGAGAGACAGACAGAAAGAGGGAGACAGAAACAGCATCAAGAGATGAAAAAAAGACATCCTGTTCCAAGAACTCACGTACTTTAATAATTTGTTCTTATATGCTATCTATGAGCTCCCCTCCCTCGTTTAGACGCATGCCAGGCCATAAAACAGATGTTGCGTACGTACTGACCCATACTTGAACTAAGCACAAACAGGCTCTTAACCACACCTACAGTGGTTCTCCCAGCCCCCTACATACAAGATGACCTTTTCTGATCGCAGAAAACGCATCCGAGAAGGACAAAAGAGACTTTCTCAACGAACTGACCATCCTAAAGCAAGTGGGCAAGCATCCCAACGTTGTGTGCCTCGTCGGCGCTTGCCACATCCAAGGTAAGCAGCAACTGATGAACTGATGAACTGATGGCAAGGTAGTTGAGGTTGGGGTGTCGCCAGTGAAGTTAGGATTTTTACTTGAGGCGCTATAGTCGACTGTTTGAGTGTGACTACACGACTTGGTGATCTAGATCGTCGTGTCTAGAAAATTCTCCTGGAGTCTGTATTTTCTATAACTTCCTCTCCTCATTCTTCTTTTCTTTTTAACGGTTTTTCTTTCTTTTCTTTCTTATGAGTTTTAAGGTGGCTGTTTGCTACTTTTTAGAGTGACATGACTATTATTTTTGGTGATGTGCAGGAGTCATGTATGTTGCTATGGAATACGCTAAGCATGGGGACCTGCGCACGTTTTTGCGCAAGAGCAGGAAGTTACGTCAACACGACTACGGGAATTGTGGAGCATCTCCTTTTGTTAGCAAAACTATGTTGCTGAGATTCGCACTCAACACTTCACAAGGCTTGCGTCATCTAGCAGACAAACAGGTAGCAAAACAGATGATTGCTAAGTGTTGTGTAAAGTAACATGCACCTTGCTTGGATGTGTTGTAGAATAACACATGTTGCAGTCGCGTGACTGCTTAAAATAACTGTCAAACAGATTTTATTTCTGAAGAAAACTGGGTTAGTCATTGGGTTGTAAACAATGCTTTATTAAGCGAGAGACACCAGATCGTCTGTAGCTTCCAGGTTCTTTACAGATTTCATTACAATAGCGTGCTTCTGTACAGATTACAATGGCGTGCTTCTTTACAGATTATTCATCGCGACGTGGCGGCACGTAATGTGTTGCTAGGCGACCATCTGGTGGCAAAGATAGCGGATTTCGGGCTGTCGAAAAACGATGAGACCTACGTTAAGACCTCAAGTGTGAGTCTTGAGAATCATGGGTAGTCCACACATACACACAGACAGGCTTACAGAGAGACACGCACGAGAACAAGCACAGATACAGACGCAGATGCACACCGGCACACAAATCTATAACACAATAATATATGTATGATTTATTTATAAAATACACACATACCTATGTGTATGTATGCACGCCCATGCATCCTGTCAGAAAATAAAGTAAAGAGATGCTGATGAAAAAGCTGAGAGCAAAGTAAATACTGTCTTCTTACGACATTTTGTTTTACAGACACGCGTTCCAATTCGCTGGATGGCGGTGGAGTCTCTTTTCAATAACACGTACACTACACAAAGTGACGTGTAAGTATTTCATCTCTTCTTATTTTAAATGTACTCCCAACATACGTAAAGTCCATGTATTCTCTGTAAGTCCATGGACTTCCTGTACATGTACATCCCGTAACCTTTCTTTTTTCCGTGTCGCTAAGTCAGAATGGATTTATCCTTACAGATGGTCGTTCGGCGTGGTGCTGTGGGAGATCTTCACCCTTGGGGGCACACCCTACTCCTCTACAGACACCCAGCAGCTCTTTAACTTACTGAAAGACGGCTACAGACTCAAGCGGCCTCGTCTCTGTGACCAGAACGCGTAGGTGCCATTGTCTTCTTTCCTCCAGCATCTCTTTAACCTCCTCATCTTGGCGTTGACTTTAGCTTTAAAGCATTACCGACAGGCAGGGCCTAGGATACGTAGCAATATTATTTTACACACACGCACACACACAGAGAGACGGAGAGGTGGCAGTAGTTATATGATCAGTAGTTGGCGCAACATTATTTTTACAACGCAAATTACCATTTTTGATGTCAGCTAACATGTATATAAAACTGTGCTCCATGTTCATCAGAAGCTAATCTGACAAACAAATACATAAACGAGAAGAGAGAAATCGAGGACCACAGCGTGAAAAATGAAGGGATATCTCAATGGGAAAAAATATCAAAACGCGATTTTTCCCCTTGTCTGCCACAGGTACGCCATGATGCTGCAGTGCTGGAATGAAATACCAGAGCGGCGCCCGACCTTCCCAGAGCTTTGCGGTCGTCTGCAACGCATGCTAGAGGACTGTCAGGTAATTCTTTTTGTGACAAAGACGGACAAAGGGAAATAAGAGAGGTTAAAAGAGCTCACAGTCAGAAGGGATAGATTCGGGTGTACCGGATAAGTGGACGTCTTCAACTTTGACAGGATTAAGTATCCGGGATGGAAATCTAGACACGTGCTGCAGCCTTCGAGTGTAAAAAAATATTAAAAAGTAAGCGTTGACCCCCACTCAGCACAAGAAATGTTTATTTGCACTCGCAAAGGGGAGGCAAAGGCTCAAACCAAGGGGCATTTATTAAGAGGCAGTAAACTGTAAGTGGTTCGTCGCGTCTAAGGCACAGAATGCCGCCGCTTCTTGTTTCGTTGCCTTTAAGTTTACCTAATAAATCAGGTAGCAGAAGGATTTTTCCAGTCACTGGCTCAAGCCAGCCTTCTAGCTCCCACGTTGAGACTATTACTGTTGAAAAGTTTGGCAGCCGCTCCATTTTTCAGCTGCCTGCCTTCCAGCCTCAGCGAGCGCCTCCACTTTTTTCATACTCCAGTTAAAACGACAACCTGCATAAGCTTTATTTCAGATTTCTGTAGAAATGTAAGAGTCGAATGGCGCAATTCCGTAAAGGGATACCTTCTTACATTTTTTTTTTTTTTTTTTTAAATTTCGCTTTTTATGTGATCAACAAGCTGTTTTGTAAGCTTGTTTCTTTGTTGGGTATCGTCCGAAACACAGATAAAACTTTTGCTGGCAATCATTTAAGGTGCGTATAAGTTCATCAGATTCCTATAAAATCTCACCCTTTATTCCCCATGTCTTTCACATCCTTTAAAAAAAGGGAAAAAAAAATGTTATTACAAAAGTAGGCATTGTTACTAATAAAAAGGCAGGCTTTAAGTGCTATCTCTTCCCTGAGGATGGTCTTATTCAAATATTATTCATGCCTGTTTTGCGGGATTAGACTCGGCGGCTCCGTAGAGACAGGCACAACTGAAGTTCAGTCTACAATCGCAGCCTGCTCGTATTTTTTTACCGCCTACGTGAAGGAAAGAGGAGATAATGGCATATTTAGTCTAGGCTCAGATCGGGGACAGTGAAGAAGCGCCGCATAGATCTCTTATGAAAGACGCCATTGTGCAAGACCACCTCCGCCCTCCATCTGCGCATGCGCTTACAGGTCGCCCACGTCACGCTCTCTCAGAACGAGAACGTGCGAGATTTCATGTCGAGCAGACGACCGCTTCCCTCTTGAGTTGATTATGGGACTAGAATTTCTGTCTTGTCTTCTTTATGAGTTGGGTCATGTATTATTGGAGCTGGCGATCGTGTTTTCGGTGTTGTTCTCTACGCGGAAACTGTGGTGTGGAGGTCGATGCTGTGCTGTCTTGCAATCACATGCTCGATGCTCTTCTGCACGCTGCGGCACGCAAGTCTGTTGATAAAGCGAAACCCGCTGAGGTTATCAAAACAGCGAAGGGAACCGAAGTGGATGCGTATGTGGTTAGGTGACAATCTTTTGGAAGCATCTTTCGCAGTCATAAAGGCTTTCCTGTGACCCAGAAAACATATCTGTGCCCTATAACAAGCTGATAGTATCAAAGCCACCCAGAAAAGGAAATAACCCGTTCATATGATGCCTTTGGGTGCATGCATGCGCGCACCCCAACAACCTTTTCCCACCCCGCCTTACACCTCTGTGTCCTTGTTATCATCCTTTGCTGGGCATCTATTCGCTCATCGGTTGACATTTTGTAGTGGTCTGCAAGTCCATAGTTCACTTCGAAAGTTGGCAATAAAATCACGGCTAGAATAGTTAGCAAAATGAAAACCAACCATGACGAAGCCGGTATTCCGAATAATACTTATAAAAAAGCGTAAACATTTAATAGACATTTCCTTCTATACCTCGATGAGCACATTTAAAACTGGGAAATAAGAAAAGAACTTTCTTCACCAGAAAATAGTACAGTTTTCCGTGACATCGTATGTGCTCAAGTAATTATTATTATAACGAGACTAGATAAGTATGTATATAAATCCATTCGACAGGCTTAATAACAATGCTTTTAGTAGAGCAGTATCTAGCTACCAGACATAGTCACGTTGACAGATAGTAGTTCTGATGATTCAATGCTCGTTATATTATGGGTTTCGCAGGTGTACATGAACATATCGACTGAAGAGGAGTCCTTGTATGCCGAGATCGACCACGAGAGGACGTCCTGAAGTCCTGACATTGGCGCATCGCTCGTAATTTTGCGACTGGAAGCGAGAGTGCAGTGCGTGCAGACTTGTCGGACAGTCAACCTGGTCGTCAGATTTGTGTGTGAAAACCTTAGAACATGTGTACCCATCCAGGTTTTTGTCTAAAATGTTAGGACATGTGTGCAAGTCCAGGGTTTTGTGTGAAAAATGTTCAAACATTTAGAGAAGTCCCGAGTTTTTGTAAGAAAATGCGAGAACATTTTGACACTCCCTTAGGCATTCTAAATGCCGACGGGCCGACGAAGGGTCATAAATCAAGACTTGATAAATCAAGAGCACAAATAAAAGAAATAACAGGAGAGGGATGAATTACAGAGAGAATGACTGAGAATACAGAAGAATGGACTGCTTCTGCGCAATTAAGGTAAAGCCACCATCATCAGCGTCATCTTGTGTGGCTTATCTGGTCGCTAGGGAGAAAGAGGATGTGTAATGATACATGAAGTGGCTGAAAAATTCTCACATTGTCTCTCAAGAGGTGTAGACCACTGCTCCATTTTGCTTACATCCAATTTTTTTTCGGAGGGATGGGTTGGGGGACAATGTTTACTGGCCTTAGTTGGAGCGTCTGGTGTATGAAAACGACAGATCCTTCGACCAGTTAATAACTCTAGACATAATTTCTGTTTGTAAAGAGAGCAAGAAGGACAATGCATGACATTTTGAGCATGGTCACCATTCCCAGCTGACCAGAGTTAACTGCAGCATGTTGAACGAGGTTGGGAATGTGTGTGGGGGTGGGGTGGGAGAGAAATTGGTGTTTTACGCCAAACCAGCTACCAAGACTATATCACGGCAAGGCAACCATCCCTCTGAACAGATGCCACGTGCAGAGAAAGAACAGAGTGCCCGAGACGAGAGATGAACCCAGGACAGCCATCCTTCACTGTATTGACTACTAACCGTTGCTCCACCAGATCGACGTGAACGAAGCTGGAATGGTAGTCGCTATAGACGCTTGGCCGTGGAAAGGTATCCTGCAGCTTGCTGACGAAGGGTCACCGCGCAGAACGAGGCTTTGATGACCACGAAACGTGAAAGAGTATTCCTCAGCATACAAAAAGATGCTCTATTGAACGAAAAACTTAGCCGACAGAACGTGGCTCCGGTAGATATGAACCAAGGAAATGTATCCTGCAGTCTGCAGAACGAGGCTCTGGTGGTGTTTGCTGACTAAATGAGAAATTAGTTGATCTCATTCCTTGAACACTGCCTTTGCTATGTTGGAGATGGGTGGCGGTTGTTGATATCCAGGGACAATCATCTCAACCCAGAAACTTCAGCAAAATATTCTTCTGTTCAGCATCCATATCAGTCTCAATACAGGAAACGTCGACACTTCGAAAGAAACAAAATGACAATGTATACGAGATAAATGTTTATTTTTAAACTCTTTTTGGAGTCGGCTCTCTGCTAGAGCGTTTGTGAGTAGCAATACAAAGCGCTTTGAAGAGTTTAGCGTCCGATTTCGATACTGACATTTGCTGTTTTGTTTGTATATATAAATATTTGCACACACACAATGATTATTTCGCCATTCTTGACAGACGTATTTTTGATAAGGGACCATCTGATTGGTCCACTTTTTGCCACGCAGGCGTGACGTCACTGAATGATTGACAGTTGACTGTGTACATCTGTACTATGTCCAGCACGTGCTGTACGTGTTACTGTTACAGTATGCGGGAACGAGTGTCAGTCTCTCAGGAAGCGAGCAGCTATAGCTTATGCAAATGTACATGCATGCTTTGACCTGAGCCTATGCACACTTTGCATAGCCTGGCAAGCAGAATCTAACGTTCAGTTCAAAGTGTCAGCATGTTTGACCGAGACTAATGTCCCGGATGTGCGATGTTCGGATGCATGTGCACGATAGTGTTTTAGTTAAAATCTAACATGTGTCTTTGCTCGAGCAGTCAACAGGTGACAGACAGGTCACGGTTTTTACACGGAGCTGGTATGTCACCGAAAAAACGTTGGTGCCATTGCATGATCAAGAGCTCACCGAGGAAGTTAAAATATTAATGAACTTTCAGCCCCGACGGTTGGGTTAGTAAGCATGAAGTTACAGGTTGACATGAAATATTTTGCTGTTGTAAAGGACTGAACAGGCTTGATATGCATGAACAAATTTTCGAGCTTGTTTATTATAATTATTTTTTTTTTGGTCCACTGTAAAACTTGGAGAACCAGACTACCCACAGAGCACAAAGCCAGTACAGAGCTTTATTGATTAAAAAAGTGCAATCATATGAAAAATTGGTTGTATATGTTGCAAATAATGCATATTTGTACAGTGTACGATCTTGACATTAAATTTAAATTTGTTCTTATTGTGTGGCATAACATTCATCACAAATCTGCATCATTTTTAAAAAAATGCAGTAAAATAGTATATAATGTATCATTGCTGCTTCAACAACAGAAAATATACATGTAAAATTTCACTGCCTCAGAATAAAACAGGCTTGATTAAACATCGTTTGTTGATGAGTTGTGACTGGGCTTGCTTAGTCTTTCAGGAGGAGGATTGAGTGGGTGAAAACCATTTCACCAATAAACATGAATATTGTCTTTCTCATTTATATGTGCACACTTCCATAGGTTTTGACTTGCACAATAATGTATAGCACACTCATTAAAAAGTGTATGATAATTTTGTACATGTATGTGTGTGAGGGAATCAATATAAGCATAGAATCATGTTCATATATTTGTCATATCCTCCATAAGGAATTAATTCTCCAATTATACAAATGAAAAAAAAGATGTGTAACATCATTTAATAGGATGTTCTCTAGTGGAAAAGACATGAGAAGTGCTGTGAGGTTTTATGACACTTGTGTTAATTATCATTATAATAATCATCATAATAAAAATTAGCATATCCTAATGACAGCAGTCCCGCTTCCTCTGAAAAATATTTTTCACACACCCTCTTGATGTTTGGCAACACAAAGCACTATGTTTCTGCACAGTGCAAAAGTTAACTGGTCCATATAAAAGTAGGAGACATAGGAGCTACAAGGTAACAAATAAAAGAACTTTGGCAAAAATAATCCTTCTGGAAAGTAAGGGGACTAATTTAGTGCTATCCATGTCTAGGTACTCACATGTCACACACACATGCACACGCTTTTTTCAGTCCTTCAGTAAACACGACACCAACAAGTATTAACAAGTTCTACATGCCAGAATGCACAAGTCTGCAGAACCTCATGAGGATTCCAATTCAGAAGATAATGCATTTTTAGCAATAAAAGCTTGTAAAAGTTTTTCTTGAATTCTCCGGCTTTCTACCGCTTTCTTGACAGTTATGAAATACTGAGCTGCTTTCAAAAACTTCATATGGAAGAATACATGGACCTGGTGTGTCCAGAAGTTAAACTTCCGTGTGTCTGGATCCAGTTCTTCTTCCACACATTGAAGGTCAAGTTGACCTTCACCTGCATGATCAGCTAAACCTGGAGACACACAAAGATGAGGATGGTGTTTTGATGAGCAATTGCCTGATACGTCAGGCAAAATGTTTCAGACAATTTATCTCATCCACACAAGAACATATTTAACAGGTCTTTGTTTCAGTTAAGATATTTTTTCCTAATCTTCTGTTAACAGTTTATTTCTTAGGAGTCAGTTTATAAGTATAGTGAAACCTTTAATACATGACAAGAATATTCGCAAGATTCTGTTTCCCCAAAATATGAGAGATTAATGAAAATCTTCCTATTCACTCCCAGTGGAGCATAGAACCGCAACTACACCACACCATCGCATCCGGTTCTGGCGACCCTTTCCAGTTGGGACCATGTCATGTCAGCTGTCTTCGCCTGATCTCCTCCATGTCTGTCTGGGTCTCTGAACCCTGCGCCTCCCCTGTGGGTTCCAGCCTACAGCTTGTCTCGTTACACTGTCGGCCGGCTTTCTCAAGGTGTGACCGATCCATCCCCACTTCCGCTTCTTGATGTCTTGGCTGGCAAGTTTTTGGTTGGTTCTCTCTCACAGGTCTGTATTGGACATCTTCTCGGGCCTTCTGATGTTGAGGATGTGGCGGAGACGTCTGTTGATGAATGTCTGAATTTTGTTGGTGATGGTGTTTGTTACACACCATGTCTCAGACCCTTATAGAAGGACTGACTTTATATTTGCGTTGATTAATGAAAATACACAACTTCAATAAAATACAAATAAAAACAGCTAATAAAGCAAAGGGGGGGGGGTGTTAAAAAACAGGTAAGGCCAGAGGAAAAAGTAGTATACCCTCCTCAAATTCTCCAGCATCACGTAGTCCTCCCATGGAGATTAAGCTTTGCATCAGTGTTTGTTGATCTTCTGTGTTGTTGGTGTGACCACTGGCAACAGAAACACTCGTCAGCTCCCCTGCTTGATCTGTAGACATATCATCGTGTCAGAGAATTACTCTAGTGATTTCACTCAAGCTACATTTTGCTTCTGTACATTTAGAAGCTTGGGACAGCTGCTTAAGCTAACAAACCCCCCCCCCCCACCACCACCACCAATATAGAACACTTAAATGGAAAAGAGACAAAGAAAAATAGTTGCTAGCTTGGTTTATTAGGTAGGAAAGGGATTTTGCCTAAAGGTCATTTCACAACATGCGGAGGGAGGAGAGTGACTATAGTTTACCTCTGTTACTGTCTTGCTGATTAGAGGACTCAACACCTGTCTTATCTGCTTTTGTTGCTGCTGATGTTGCTGCCGTCGCCGCCCCTGCAGCTGCTGCTGCTTTTGTTGTTGGTTTAGTTGCAGGCTATGCATGCAAAAATTCAACTGCACATGAAAGTATTTGCACATACATGCAGGCACACACATGCATGTTTTGCACATGTATGCATTCACATAAATCACTAACACATTTAAGTTCAAGACTATTAGTCTTGGGTGCATGTGTGTCGGTATGTGTGTGTATGCGTATCTTCATATGTGTGCGTGTGGGTGCATGTGCTCCCATGTGTACTAAGCGTGTATGGTAAAATAAAAGAAGGTGATAAAATTCCAATAGCCTAAAAGCAGAAGGGACAATGAGCATAAATAATTCACCACATCTGGGGCACACCAAAACTCTTTCTACCTACTTTACTTTTCCTGATAAACCAGATACCCACCGTTGCTGGATGGGCTACTACTTCTATAGAAGAGAGAAACGTGGTAGAGAAACTGCATTAATATATTGGCCTTACACAATAAAGAGTGTGGTAGACTATTTTAAATATATGATAATCTCAGCAGCATAAATTGCCTCACAAATACAAAAAGTTCAGACCACGGGTAGTTTCTTGCTCTTTGCAGAGCCTCCTTTTGTAGTCTTCACTGTGCCTGCATTGGAAGATGGAGCACGGGGCGTTTCACTAAAAGGTGGACTTGCTGCTTTTTCGTGTGGAGTTTGAAGAGCATTTGTATCTCCCAATTCTTGCTCCATTCCAGCCTGTCATTTGACCCACAAAATTCCTCATGAAATAATGTACATATTTTATACAATTCATTTCTCCATTACCACTACTCATTCGGCTCATCAAATTCAGAGATCTTCTTAAAGGAACTCTAACAAGTTGAGTTTACACACTACAGTCAAAGCTGTGTTTAAATGATAAAATAAGGATGTGCTGAAAAGTTTACACTCATAATGTCTTGTTTCAGAAGAAATCTACTTTTTTCAAATACACCTATATTTTAGAGCTGTTTCAAAGAGACCACCATGGTTTGTTGTTGAGTGATGATTCAGCATCCTTTCAAAGCAAACATTTACTTTCAGTCTTCTAAGTGCTGTCATCAAAACGTTAGTATCCTTGATTTGGAAATCATGCTATAAAATTTTGAACTAACGTGCAATGATCGACTGTTGAGCAAATTGGAGAATACTGGCCTGTCAGAGCATAGAGTTATAGACACCACGGCGGCCTTTCTTGAACTATCTCAGAGCTTTGCTTTAGAAACTATCACAAGTAAGCAATTATTTAGAAACCGAAAACTGCAAGCAGAAATATTTCAGTCAGTATCTATCATTTAAGCTTAGCTTGCTAATTCTCTTGTAATTCTCTGTAAGAATCTACGATTTAAAGATTTTATTTCAAATAATTCAAAAGTAAATGTCCTGTTTGCCTGTGTAGTTGCTTTAGGTCATTAATAATTAAAATTTTAAGTTAAATTCCCGTCCAAAATAGTACAAGAAAATGTTCAAATAATACAGTTATGCCTAAAGTCATAACTTCATTAATGTGTCAGACTTTTCAAACAGTGAACTCACATGACTGGCAACACGTGAGGGACAAGCTGGCACCGAATAGACAGAGTGTGTCATCGCTGTTGAGGGACGAGGGGTAATTGGGTCCTTCACTAAGGCTTCAGTAGCATAAATCTCAGCACAACCAATCAGAGCCTCAAAAAACTCCAGGAATGTCATCTATAAGAAAGACACAACTCATCATCACAGTGGCTCTAGCAAATAATTTTGTTGTGAATTTTTACCAATGAGACTATTATAAAGAACATATTTGTGATGCACACACGCACATAAACATTTTCTTGGCATCATCATGTGAGCATCATACCTCAAGCTCAAGGTTGTAAAAGCCATCTCCATCCACAACGGCTGGATCTTCACTTGACAACACCTTAATGACATGCTGGGGTGTAAGGTCATTGTTCATCAGCTTCAGATCCTAAAGAAACATGAATTAGCTCTATAAGACTGTTCTGCTAACCAAGTAACTTACCACACGCCACACACTGCACACACTCATGAACACTTTGTGAAGATAATACTCAACACATGTACCCGTAAGTTTCTGATATCGTTTGTCATGGTGACCATGCACTTGTTGGCCACCTGCAGCTACTAGCGCCACCACCATCTTACAGGGCTAACTCTAGGTAAACTTTCCAGTAAGTCTCCATCTAGACTGCTAATTGCGATGACGATCTCCAAGCTTCTCTCTCCAACTTGTGCCTCGCCACACATCTCCCTCCCCTTTTATGCCCTCCTTTATGGAGGGTTACTGCGATAATGGTGCCATATTAGAGGACAGTACTGATTGTGCTGCTGGGGTTCACCAAGCAGGAGATTGGATGTAGCTCCTTCCTTCTCTTCCCAATCCTTCTAGTTTTCTCCGTCTCCTCTGGGCAATAAACTTATGCACTCATCAGTGCTGCTGACCAGCACTGCCAACCAACCACATGCCAGCATCTACCACATTCTTATTCATTATTATTCAACAAAATGATTTTATGTAGAAAACACCATGACAACAAATAACTTACCTTCATCAGAAACAAAAACTCTCTCATTTTGAAAGCTGGTTCCTTTGGTAAGTGCTTTCTTGGGTGGCAAAGGCATTGGAAGATCTCATAGCTTTGGTCCACATAAATCAAAGCTTGGATAGACCGTCTTGGCTCATAAAAGAAGCGTCCTGAAAATGATGATGTTTAGTTAGTGGTGTGGTGATGTGGTTAGTGTGGGTGGGTGTGCATTAATAATTGCATTCTCTACATAAGTGGGGTTTCTACCTTTTATTTATTTTATTTATTTGTAAATTCATTGGCATGTTTTAAAATGAAAAGGAGATTCATAAACGTATGATCCTATAGTAATTTCTTTTCAATGTGAGATACCTTGGACATTGCAGGCATGGCGAAGAATATTTTCTGTGATCAGTGTAGACAGACAGTTTGCAAGGACTGGAGCTGAGTCTCTGAAGAATGGAAAAAAGGCATAATAATTGTGAATTCACACCTGAAATAAAATTCAGAATAACCTATATCTGTATAGCACAGTGAAAACAGTCGCTGTTATTATCCTTTTATTTTCCAGTGATTTAAAGCTGTATTAAACTGTTTAGTTGTTCTTAGTATCAAATGATGAAACTTTGTTTGCAGTTAATCTAAACTTTGTTAATCTTCTACATGTATTGTATTTCTTTCCAAACAGTAACAACATTGGAATCGGTATCTCCTGAAATAGTTTTAAAGGATTAAAAGCATTTTCATTATTATTCAGTCCCAGTGTTTAAATCTATGATAAATGTCTCTGTTATTTTATCACAACAAACACTACATTAAGCATATACACAGAATTATGCTTATTTATAAATGTATGTGTCATATACAAATATATCCACAGACATTTATACTTCCATTCATGTTAGCAACCGTTTGACATCATGAAAAACTAACTGAAATTGGTCTCCATATATCTGGTATGCAAGAAGTACCAAGCAGTTGATAAACTGGCGCATTAGTATGCGCTCAAAGGGATTATGAAGTTCAAAGGTGGCTTTGTTGTAGCCTGTCAAAAATAATGTAAATTTCAACCAGAATTAGCATGCATAAGTTAACTGAAAAAAGCAAAACTAATTACTTATGCAAGCAAACATAGAGTATAGCATTGGTACAAAACCATAATAAATAATATACAAAAAATAAAAGTCTATTGTAAAGGTAGACAAAAATAAGGCTGGCATACTTAAATCATTCAAGCTGTCTTAACTTGTCTCCTGCTTTAGTCTCTATTTAGCGCAACTGCAGGCAAAATACTCTTCACTTGGTGCGATGCAGGTATTTCAAAAATTGTCTACCGGCCTCTCAAGTGGGAAATGGATCTCCCAGTGGTATCTGAACCTGAAGTTGCGCACACTACCCAGTTTGATACCTGTGTGAAGCAGCATACATGCCCTAGCTGACCTAGTTTCTCAAAGGGCTGGGGTAAGGCAAAGAAAGGAGATGCATGGGCACCTCCCCTTTAACAGAAACCCTTCATTAACTTTAACATTTCACTTTCCAATGACCAAAAGATCAGGGGACTACCTTTACCATTCTTCCCATAATAATATTAAATTTGATTATATGCATGTTAACGAGGTTAAGAATTTGGCAAAAGCTGTAATCTCAAGAAAAGTAATGTTACATGTGAGAGCATATTTGCATGTACGTCGTCGTATACATATGTAAAAGAGCTGCATACATGCTTACAAAAAGTTAATGCATGTATAATGTAATACTCACATTTGCCAATGTAGCGATCCATTTCCATTAGTGTTTTGCCACTATGGTGAAAATGACAGTCTTTGGCAAAACGCCAGAACTGCATGCGTGACAGTGAGAAAGTATTATCAAGGCTTTCTTCAAATCCTAGCCGACTGTAAAACTGGTAAATTTTACGGAGACTGCTAACATGGCGTGTAATCACAACCAAAACCTGCACAACACCAAAAAAAAAATCTAAATTTTAGTACTTGTGAAATATCAAAGGTATTTATTATTTTGTGATGCTGTAGGCTTTAGGATAAAATACTTTATAGATGTTTAATCATTAACTAAATTCTCTGTAAATTTTAATTTTCCATCATGTGCAACACAAAGTATGACTATAAAATGGTACCAGGAAATGTTTCTAACAATGTATACAAGAACTCCCTTCCTAAACTCCAAAAAACATCTCCTCACACTTTTTCTACAAGCATAAGGCATCGGAACTGCTGCAGCTCTCTCTCTCTCTCTGTCATGTGAATGAATAAATTCACCTCTCTCAAAGCCACTTTTAGTTTCCTGTCTCAAACATAGTAGGTTTTTATTGCTGCACTCCACGGAGTGAGTCTCACTTTGCTACCAGCACCATAGATGCCTGTTTTAACGACCTCAAAGACTGGATGATAACAAACTTAAACTCAACGATGATAAAACAGAAGCACTCATATGTTCGAGAAGAAGAAATCCATCTTCACCGCCAAATGACATCAAAGTGGGTGAAACCATCACCTTTGCGTCCTTCGTCAGGAATCTGGGATTCATTGTCACTGCAGACAGGATTCTTGCTAAACAAGTTACAGCTGTCTGTCAGTCTTCCTATTGTTTTAGACAAGTTACAGCTGGCTGTCAGTCTTCCTATTGTTTTAGACAAGTTACAGCTGGCTGTCAGTCTTCCTATTGTTTTATACAAGTTACAGCTGTCTGTCTGCCTACTATGAGCTACTCAAGATCAGCGCCATCCGTCACATTCTGTCTACGCGCGCTACCAACACTCTTGTCTGTGTGTTTGTTGTATCCAGACTTGATTACTGCAACACTGTATTTTTCTGTATTTGATTTTATTCTTTGTTATTGCTGTTGTTGATTATTTTATAGCTCATATGTTATTTGTTTTCCCGTCCCTCGTATGCTGTCCATGTTTCGTTCTTGTTCTTAAGCGCTAAGAGCATAATCCTAGGAGTGTGAGTATGCGCTTTACAAATTTTTGATTTATTATCATTATTATTTTTCAAAACTTGGTCACTGAGCAGATTTATAAAAATATCACGCCATTTACATGATTAATTTCTTCTTCTTGGTCATCCTCGGGGAACTCGCTAAGCAAAGCATCGATTTCCAACTGGAAATTTGGGGTGATTGTGTTGCGGCTCTCATTGCTTTGTATAGACACATCATCTGCAAAGCAAATTGTATGAGAAATCTTGTCGTCAGAGTTCTTTTTTTTATACCGTGTGCCTGCTGTTATCAACCAGAAGGCAGGGTAACTTTTTTAATTCTAAAAACTTTAGTAATTTTTCCTTAAAACTATTATGCTTGGTTGTTTTTCAAAAATGAGAAGCAGCCTTCCAAAAATCACATGGTTATGTTTGAACTAATCATTTAGCACTAAATTGATTTCTATTAGAAATTCTCGGAAAAACAAATAAGAAGCATGCATGACAAAAAGCCTAAATATTTCTAGGCTGTATATGCTAAAATTAAACATTTTAATTATAAATTATGAATGGCTAACTTTAATGTAATTCTCTGAAGGAAAAAAATAAATCAAGAAAGTGCACAAATATTACCTGAAGGAAGAGGAGTTCTTGTTCTGATACCAGAAATGTCTGGAGTGGTGGTGCCGTTCATTCTAAAGTCAGGGTATTCTACAATATGATCATGTTCAAACATGCCCTCATAGATCCGCCCATTCTTGAATAGGAACTTGCCCTAAAATTCAACCAACATTTCTCTGAAAATTACAGGCAGTAACTGCTATGTTAAGATAAATTCGTAAAATTTCAAGATACAATGCGCTTTTAATCTGTCCACCATGTAATTCACTCTTTAAAAAAAATCTCCTACCTTTCCATGTTTCATGTT
Source organism: Pomacea canaliculata (assembly GCF_003073045.1). Taxonomy (NCBI): domain Eukaryota; kingdom Metazoa; phylum Mollusca; class Gastropoda; order Architaenioglossa; family Ampullariidae; genus Pomacea; species Pomacea canaliculata. Next base: position 3,556,584 of record NC_037599.1, read on the forward strand.
GTTGTTCCAGTATCCAGAATATGAAGCACCATTGGCATAGTGAAAGGTACCATAGCCATGTCTAAGGCCATTGACAAACTCGCCATCATACACATTACGCATAGAATACTGTGAACCAGGAACTCGTCGAAGAATCCAAGTATGCTGCCCCAAACCATGCTGTTCAAACAAGCAGAGCAGTTTAAAAATAGAAACAAAGCATAATAGTTTTGATCACTTTGATCTGTCATCAGTAAGAATAATTCTTCTGCTTTTTCAGCTGTCCACCACAAGTTGGTGCAACTTACCTTGTAGTGGTGTGGTGGCTTGCGCGCTTTGTTAATCCACAGAGCGAGGATCTAACCAAGCCAAACAGGTCTGTCAGGGGAGAGGCCAGTCTAAACTGTTACACCCTGGCCCTCCAGGTTTGGGGTTTTGCTTTGGGCTAACAACCCACTCATATAAAAAAAAACCAGTTGTTACAGAAAGAGCGACAGTACCACAACAAGGGCCTGGTCGGGATGAGTCCTCTCTAGAAGAGCTTATGATGCGTGCTGATGCTTTAAGGAAGCCATCTTGCCAACTCATCTTTTGACGACCAATGCAAGAACCAGGATAGGGACCTGGAACATCAGAACCCTCTACGAGAGTGGCAATCAGCTCGTGGCAAGCAAAATGAGAAAATACATCAGGATTCTCGGGTTATGCGAAACCAGATGGAATGGAAGTAGCCAGACCAGACTAACATCAGGAGAAACCATTATTTACTCTGACCACAAAGGCCTGGACCATGATCATACCCAGGGAGTAGCACTGCTGATAACAGAGGCAACAAAGGCGCTGATGGCCTGGGAACCGGTCTCGCCACGGCTCATGTCAGCAAGATTCAATGCCAAAGGAAGGAAGATCACCATCATCCAGTGCTATGCACCAACAAATGCAGCAGATAAAGAGGAAAAAGTAGACTTCTACAGCTCCTTGCAGTCTCTGCATGACCACACACCAAGTAGAGATCTGAAGGTTACTCTGGGAGACCTAAATGCCGAAGTGGGAGATGATAACACCAACAGGGAACTCGTGGGAAGACATGGTGTCGGCACCTGCAATGAAAACGGGGAGCTCTTCACAGACTTCTCCGCTTTCAATGACCACGTCATAGGTGGCATTGTGTTCCCACACAAAAATATACACAGGACAACTTGGATTTCCCCTGATGGCCAGACGGAAAACCAGATTGACCATATAGCAGTTTCTCAAAGGGGAGAAGAAGTCTCTAAGTCATCTAAGATGTCCGAGTGAGAAGAGGTGCAGATGTTGCTTCAGACAACCAGTTCCTAGTGGCAGACTTCAAGATAAAGCTGAAGTCCTTCATTGATCCAGCAGGTAGACCACACCACAAGTTCAATACTCAATACATCAAGAACAAGGAAACAACGGAAATTTATAACTGTGTAGTCAAGAATAAGTATGAGGCAATTTCAGGACTGACAGAAGAATCAGTGAAAGAACACTGGTCAACACTCAAGAGCATTTGGAAGACAACCTGTACATATGTTCCAGGGAAGAGGGAAAGAAAACACAAGGAATGGATGACTCCAGAGACCTGGGCAAAGATTGAATCAAGAAAGGGACTGAAACAGAAGCTTAACCAGTGTCAAGACCAGCAAGAGAAGGAAGATCTCAGAGCTGAATATTGGGAAGCCAACTGCCAAGAGGTCTGTCAGGGAGGACAAGAGACGCTTCACCCAGGAACTGAGAGAGGAAGCACAGACAGCAGCTATACAGGGAAACATGAAGCAACTATACAAAATAACACGAAATCTGTCAGGCAGGAACATTAATCCAAACAAGCAGGTGAAAGAGAAAGATGGCAAGACCATAACAAACGATGCAGAATGAGAAAATGAGAAATATTTCAATATAGAGCAAACATGTTTTGGGAACAAATTATTTTATAATACAGTGGAAAGTTCTCCTACATTTGGTTGAAATATTTCTTAAATTTATCTTAGGCAACCACTGATCTGAAACTAATGGATGGATCCTGGTTGGCTCTGCTTATATTAATGCCACCACACTGGAACTCATAAGGTGATACTGTTACAGCATTAGGGATTCCCTGCCACTGTATTTTTATATTTTTCATAAACTTTCAATGATGCACACTTTCTGTCTTCATGATTGCTTTAGTTCTTTGATTTCAAAACTGAAGCAGGTGTCAATCCGTTCATATTCCATGCAGGTTTGTATGACATTAGAAGTAGTAAGAAGACTGTGTGGTGGCTTTAGCAAGATCTATTATGACATGTACAGGGCCTATCCAGTAGTTTTAGAACAATGCAGATAATATATTCCATACTATTTTAGGATGACCTGTGACAAACCTGAATGCCATTCTCCCACTGACCAGTGTAGATCTGATCTTTATCAGCCCATTTCATTGTGCCTTGTCCATGGCGAGCATTGTTGAACCACATTCCTTCATACACATTTTCAGAAGCATATTGACGTACACCCCAGCCATGTCGAAGATTCATCACCCAGTCACCATCATAAAAGGATTTTCCTGTAACATCATAACTCATTCTACCCTGTAAGCACCAGAAAGTACTGCAAATAAATGCATTTTCTATGTTTTCATTAGGTTTACTGAGCAGTGCAAATAAATGTGGTAATTAATCATATTAGCAAATGTACTGCAATGTAGAGGCAAACAAGTTTTGACTTTCTCAGGATGTAGTTCACAGTTCTCTGAATATTCAACTTAAAAACCAATAGTTTCTGGGGACCATTGCACATCTTTGTCATATTTTGTCAAACAATTGACAATGTCTACTTAGTTAAGATGGTTCTGGAACTAGAATTAGGTACCTTATGAACTTTTCTACATTTGAGGATAAATGTGTGTTCAGGAGTGCATATGTGTGGTGTGTGGGTAGATGGGTGAATGTGCATGTCTTCATTTTCTACCTTTGTATATTTGGTTCATTCACCACATGCCTGTTTTTGGTTTTTGTGTAACCTGTTTCTGTGTAATCATGACAGGTACACTTTACAATGTGAATTTTCTCTAAAGACCTGCTTATCTATTCCATCTTAAAAACATGCTGCTGATGCTTTAAGTCATTACTTTATATACTGTATATTTTTTATTACTTTTACTTATGCTACCCTCCCAACTAAATGGCCTGATAAAGTTCTCGTTTATTCTCTTTTTTGGAAACTTGCCTTTCCATGTCGAAAACCCTGATTCCAGTCACCACTGTATGACATGACATTGTCTTTCCACCGAAACTCTCCTTGCCCATGTCTCTTCCCCTGAACAACATCTCCTTCATAACAGCTTTAAAAAAAGATGAAATAAAGATTTGATCATAGCTTTTCAGTCTTTAAGAAAATTGGTAAACAGAAATTAAAATAGCATAAATTTTGTTGGTATTTAATATGTCCAGAATTTTAAAAAATATTAAAATCACTTACCTGCCATCTGGCCACAGATATAAGCCCTTTCCAGTCACAACATTTCGAAAGAAGTCACCCTAATGAACAATTCAATAATTTATACTTAATGGGAGGAAGCCATCAAATTTTAAAGCCAGGTATCATCATTTGTAGTCTGAACATTCACATTTTAATTATCCGTGTTGTTGTTCAAGATAACAGTGATGATAATGCTACTGCTGCTGCTGCTGCTGCTGCTGATGATGATGATGATGATGATGATGAGGAGGAGGAGGAGGAGTATGCTGTGACCTTTAAGTTGAAGAATCAAATCAGATAACAATTTAATAAATTTCTAGAACAGGTCAGAATCTTAATTAATTATCATTGTACTCATCAGGATTAAGGTGATAAAATATGCTGAAAGAACTTTACCTCATAAATCACACCATCAGCCCAAGTGTATTTGCCTTTGCCATGCATAAGACCCTCTGAAAACTGACCCTGAAATAATGCCATGAATTTAAAATGTTTTTCCAAGACAATTAAAAGTTATTTACTGAGCCATGTTAAAATTAAACAAATATTAAAAAGCTACAGAACATTATCTGACATTAACAGATATAAACTAAATGAAATGAAAGTAAATAAAATATTTACTGTAACCTAGGCAGTCAATTTGAAAGACTCCTTTTTTAAAAACAAATTTAGCAAGGGATCAGAGAAAATATTATAATTTTCAAAATTTATCATTAAAATTTCTAGAAGAAATTCTGTAGACCTCAATTATGAATTTGTGTTATATATATCTTGCTATGGTATACTGTCATATCTGCATCAGAATCAAACTACAAGATTGATGAAAGCAATATCACAATCCTCAAAGATCGCTTGATAACTCCCAGACACCACAAATGCTGGAAGCAGCATACAAAAATAAAAGTGGAAAAAGGTATCTCAATTTTTTCATTTCATCAGACGAATTGTTTACATGAAACACAGAATGGAACTAACCTCATATGTGTGCTTGTCTTTGAAACGAGCAACTGCTAAACCATCATAAAGTCCTTTTACTTTTTCACCTTCATAGCTGAAATTGACAGGATAAAAGTGTGAGTGCTAACCATTGATGATGGACAGTGATCAAAAGACAAACATAAAAAGACACAAAAAGACTCATTTTTACAAATTGTGCTTAAATTTTTGATTGATCAAATTGGAGACGAATATGTTTACAGCGCTGAGGTAATTCTAGTAACCTTGAATGTCGATTCCTCTTTTACTATTCTTAGATTCTCTGGTGTGATTAGTGTATGTCTTGCTCTCCCAGACAATGAGAAATCTTGGTGTGATCATCGATATACCACTTTATATGGAGAACCACATAAATTCAATCAGTGTCCATCTTCTTTAAGCTTCACCAAATATCTTGCATATATCTGGTTTGCCTCCTGGCAGGACAATGTTGTTTACATTGTCTTCTGTCAATTCAAAGCTGTTCATTCTACACTGCGCTTCTCCATGAACTTCCAATTGCTAGTCAGACCTGTATATATAGCTGTCTTGACTACACAAAAAAGTTGCCTAGCTGTCATATTGTTGCCCTTATGGCCTACACCCAGGATAGCTTTCTGAGACATTGAAGCCCTACCAGTCTGGTTGGACATTGAAATCTGCTCATGCAAACCTCCTGCGTGTGCCTCATATCAGACAAGGCACATTTTTAGAAGCCGTATTCTTTTTCTGTCCCTGTCATGTCATACAGTGGCCAATAATATGATTGGTGTACGTGGGGTATTGCAAACGTATATTAAATCAAAAAGCTTTTTATCTGTTTCCACAAAGTTATCTTTTGTTCTATATTGTTCACGAACCTTTCAATAATCAGCTCTGCAAGTACGGGTTCTTCATATTCGTTAACCGCAATCACTGGCTCCTGCACCGGTAGCGGCTGAGTTGATTCCTGGGGTGATACTTCTTGCTCAATCACAATTACGTTCTCATCTATTGTGCCAAGATTTTCTGTGGCTGCTTTTTCTATCTTTTTGTCTTCATCTTCAATTTTTTTGTTCTTTTTATCTGAATCCTTTCCTCCCTTCTTTGCCTTTTCCTTAGTTGCCATGTCTATCACTCCTGTAAACAATGGCTATCCCGAAGCTAAAGGTTTCACGACGACCAGGGAGATTCTAAATATTGAAGCTATACATATTTTTAGTTAGTTTAGTTTAGGTTATTTGTTGATTTGAGAATGATATTTCCATAACTGTATTTTTTTAATCGTTGAGTTAATTAACTGCGGTTCTATTCTTTAATATACACACCATTTCCGCCACGGCTACGGAGGAGTGCGAGTCTGTACGCTTACTGCGAAATGGCCAGTGTGCAACCAACAAGCAACAACACCAGTGATGTTAGGCGTCCAAACAAAATCACACGGTAACGTTTATCACTTTCTTTGTGAATCTTCTTAATGTTAAATAACAAAAATACTCTGTAGAACAATACACACTTGAGAAACGTTAGAATTACCAATTCAGTAAGTAGGAGGTGGGAATCATGTTTGGCTTAGAAAAACTCTAATATACACATTGCAGTATTAGTAGTATTTCGTGACTTCTGATTGCGTATGCCTCATGGCCTTTTGATGTCCCCTCATTATAACTCTCACTAATGTGTTTCAGGTCTGAGCCTTACTTTATTTTTCATCAAAACTAAAACAGATATATTCCTCTTTTAATTTTTCCTAGAGAGCTCTTAAAGCTATTTCAATTCGGTGCATATTTAATATTAGTTGAAAGCGAGTTTCAGTAAGTTGCAACTCTTTGTGAAAAATAGAATTTACATTTGTTTGTGTTACAACTACTAAAGAAAACTATTCCATCAGAATTTCAAGTGGTGTTAGTTTTTGGTAAGGAGAAGAATACATTCAATGTCAATATAATCATGAAATATTTTCAACACTTGAATAAGATCCTCCCTAATCCTCCTTCCACTCTATTAAAATTAATTTTAATGCTGTGTTGGTGGGCAGTATGTGTTTGTGAAATGTATATACATATATAAGTATTAATGCAGGTACAAGGCTCAGTCAACTGGTGGGCCTCTGGATGATCCAACGCCAGACTACATGAATCTTCTAGGAATGATCTTCAGTATGTGTGGCCTTATGATGAAGGTACAATTTAAAGATTTAATTTTACTCCTATGTCTTCGTTTTTTAATGAGAAAAAATAATGTCATATATTGTCCAAAATCATATTGCTAACAAACTGATTACCAGTTACGCATATTAAAAATAAAAGCAGGCAATATCATTCTTATTTTCGATGACTTAAATTACCATTTTTCAAGTATATTGTCCAGTTCCTTTTTCATGCAAACCTTTTAAATATACTTTTAAAAGTTTAAAGTGGAAGTTTTCCAGATTCTTTTATTATCAAACCAGATGGTGAATTTAGAGTTAGCTTCCTTTCAACAAGTAGAAATATACTTGGGGGATAAAAATGAGTTAAAACTATATTTTTATTTTCAATGGTAATAGCATTGGCAGTTAAACTTACAGTTTTGTTATGCTAACTTCTGTTTCAGCTTAAATGGTCTGCGTGGGTAGCTGTGTATTGCTCTTTCATCAGTTTTGCAAATTCCAGGACCTCTGAGGATACTAAACAGATGCTTAGCAGTTTTATGTAAGCTTACACCTGTGTTCATTTCGTCTCAGGTTTTTGTTTCCCTTCTTTCAAAGTTATTAGCTGAGTCTACTAAAACCTCTCTTTCAAGACACTAAAATCTACCAAAATTGGGTGATAACTTAAAGGAGTTGTAGTAAGGAGATCAACCAGTCTGCTTTTATTCTATAAACCATGAATTCAAACAACTATAAAGTCCATTCATTTAAATCTTGAAATAATGCTCTTAGATCATATTGCTGTTTTATCATTTTCACTTTCACTTGGTCATATTTATTCTGCCATTGTTGGGCTGCAATAGAAGATTTATAGAGAAACTAACACTCTACATAAAAGCAATCAATCACATATGTATCATGGCAGACAAAAATGCTCTCGGAAAAGGCGCTATTTATATTTTTGAATGTGATTTCTTTCAAAAGATGCAATAAAGCACAAACGGTCACAATAATTTTATCTTCATCAACATGTAACTCCTGCAATAATCATTAATAAATAATAATCAACTGAGGTTCACTGGAAGAGAACAATAATCAGGGAGCAGTCATTTTGATTAAAAGCCATGTTGCCTTGGCTATATTTACCTCTAGCCTGAACTAAATCAGCTCCACCATGACCATATCATCCCAACGCTGAAAGTTGAATTGAGCAGGCCCGGGCTAAATGACTGCACGAGGAGTAACACCTGTTTTGTATTAATTGAATTTCTGCATATATTTAATAAAGACCTCAAAACTGAAGAATAATGATGACAAAGACTTCTTACAAAATTTTGATTTCAGAGAAAATTGCGTTTATGTGTCATTGTGAGATTTTAATAAAACATCTGAAGATATATTTAATATGGGCCTTCCTATGAAGAATTGAAGACTTTAAAAAAAAAAACAGTGTTTAAAAGAAAATCATGCACCATTTGTTCTTTAAATGTGTATTGCAAAAGGGCCATTTTTGTTTAATATGATGGTAGATAAACTTGTTCGAACCTCACATGGCTCTGTTGATAATGTTGATATTGATATCTACTCCTGTCGTTGGTAGCCAATTTGTCTTTTGGGTCTGAATCGATTCAACTTTCAGTGTTGGGATGATATAGATAGCTTTGACTGGAGCAATTTATATGGTTTGGGTCAAAATGACCAGTGACCCATTGAACAAGCAGTCTCTTTTAAAATGTACTTATATCAATTGATTTCTGTGGAAAACCGTAATATAGGGTAAAGCCTGCAGGAGGCAGTCTATTTCTAAATATGCTTAATTTTTTTCAATAAGTAACTTTTGTAAAAATGTTTTAATAAAACATAAATTGTCTGTTGTAAATTGGGTTGGAGAGGAAGTTGTAATAGAGATGACGTTTATATAGCAAAATATGCCTGTGAAAATTTCTGGGTTATAACTAAATGTGTGTGTAGCATCAGGTCATAAACAGGAAGGTCTTTTTTTATGTTGGTATTTTGCATCAGATTGGTCATCCATTTTTTTTCCTCTTGGGATTTTCAGGCTTTCCATTTCTGCTGTTGTCATGTCTTACCTCCAGAGTCCCCAGCCAATGCAACCTCCATGGTAACATCTGATGATACAGTCATTCTTTCCAAATATGTGTCATATGCAAGTGAGAATGAAACAATCTGTGCTTCTTTGACTATTCAATTTAAAGTAGGAGAAGAGGAAAGAAGAGCAGTTGGATGTTAGTCTGTTCAGGGAAGTATGTTGCATCTTGGTTTGGTTAACAGGTGCAAGTGATTGATTTGCATGAAGTGCTGTACATAGACTTATGTTTATTGTTCTTTGACAGTACAAAATGTCAGTAGAGTTTATGTGCTCTACTGTGAAGGTGAAGAAACCTGAAAATATATTTATCTGCAAAAAGTATTTATGCCTTTTTGTCTTTTTGTAATGGTTTTGTGACTGACCTGATCCAAGCTTGTGTCGTGTTGATGCTTACTGCATGCACATAAAGGAGCAGGTATACAGAGAAAACAGTGTCTTTTTTTTTTAATAATCTTTTATTTAGTTTTCCTGTTAAGGTTGCAGGATTATGTGAAAGTTAATATGTTCATTTGTAAAAATTTATTTATAAATGTTATTTTTTTAATTTGCCACATGATAAAAGAAATGGAATGTAGTTTTATGATATCACAGAGTTTTTCCTGATTGTGAATGCATGCATTTTATACTTATACAAGCACTTGTATTGCAAATAGTTGCACGATATATCATTTATCAAAAAAGAGAATTTTCTGAATTTACACAATGACATTCCATTGCATACTGAAGTATGAAAACACAGTTGGCAATGATTTATTAATCAATATTTAGAAAATGCCTTTACCTGTAAACAAAGGTGGTCTCAAGGCACTTGGATACATGAAGTTGCACGAGCATGCACTTATCAGCAAGCATCAAATACATCTTACAAATTCTTTCAACATCATTTGAACTATAACTACTCCATCTCTATTGCACACACACAGTGGAGTAAATTGGAAAAAAACACTGACAGTCATCCCTATACAGTTATCACATTGAGACAGATGGATGTCAGAGCCAAGATGTGAACCAGAGATGCCTGATTCTCACTGTCACGGTGACAGGTGCCCTAGCCACTGCACCAACTGTCCCAAATCACAATTAACATTCTAAATTAAAGGAGGAACCAAAGGAAAATGTATCACAGCTAATGAAATATTATCCAGTGGTTTTGATTAAAACAAAGATTCCTAGCCTCTGATTGTTCATTCCCTATTAAATATATACAAATCTGCAGCGCGTGTAAATTCTGTTCTTTTGCAGGGGTGGGGAATGTTGAAATCCTTTCATCCGGGAAGCCTTTTTTTTTTTTAATAGCAGCACAAATAGGTATTAAGTAAATGATAACATAAATTTTGAGACACACAAGGAATTTTCATTATGGGATAGACAAGACGTGTGCAAGTACATGATGAGAGTTGCATGCTTCTTGTCCTATATAAATGATTTTGGAATTAAGCATGTATGTTACCTCTAATTTGAGGGTAGATCACTTCCAGTATGATCTCAGCAATAGATACACATAACATTCTTTGACCACGTCGGCTCTTAGAATAAATGTGTGTAGACACTTTGTAAATGCCATGCACTCCTTCATAAGGAGGAGGTGTATACCAAATAGTCATTATTATTAATGTACTTTCACTGCACAACAACAAACAGAAAATTGTGCATTAGGGAAAATAAGGTTTTGTTACTCATTACTATCTTTTCTAGAAACTTTCTAATTATTAACATGTTTTAAGACTCCAAATAGTTGTTTGTTATGCTTCTCATGGTGGCAGAGCATAGTTTTTGTGAACCTAATTACGAAAAGGTGGATTATGGTGATATAAAGGACACCAGTGCCAGGCAGGCTGGGAACAATTGCAAAACTGTTAATATACCGTGGTTTGACCATATATAGCAGGATAATTTTTAAATAGTAAAGAAGGGCCCGTGAATGATGTTTAAACATCATAATGGCCCTTGGAGGATAAAAGATTCCCATCCCTGCTTTAGAAGATAGAAAGCTTTACAAATATTGCTGTTAGAGATCAGCTGAGAGGCTTTTTCTTACCAGGAACAACACGCTTTGTGTTTCTGGTAAGAATGGGTAGTGATGGCTTTAGTGCTCCCATAGTGTAAACGGGATCTTGGTGATTGTCACAGATATCTCCCAAAAGCATGTCTTTTATCTCTTTAATGTCAATGCTCATGCCTTCATTCTGCTGTCTCAAGTCCCGCATTTCTTCCCACTGACTGCGCATCACTTCACGCATTTTCTCCACTTCCAGCCTCATATTCTGTGTTGCCTTGCCCAGCTCTTCTCTAAATTTAGTGTGAATATTGAGCTTCTCATTCTCCAACAAGCGCAGTTTTCCCCCTTGTTTTGCAATCATTTCTTTTGCCTTGGTTAGTTCCCTTTCAAGCTGGCTAATGTTCTCTCTTAGATCTTTTACCTGTTTTGTGAGATGTTGGATTAACTTTTCCTTTTCATGATATGCTGCGCCAGTCTCCAGCTTCATCTTTTCTTCCTGGAAGTGATTTGTTTACTTGGATTATAAGAATAAAAATTGTTTACAAGCATAGCTCTGAGCTACCCATTCTAAAAGTCATCATTACTCAGAGTAACTAAAATACTAACATGCAAATGAATCATTAACCTGAAATGTACCCATTCATTAAAAGGCTTTTTTTTCATAGCTTTATCTCGTTTAACTTTAAACTTGAATTTTAAATAAAGGATTGTTGATATTTGGAATTATACCTGTAGTGCAGCTAGACTGTGCTGTATTTCATCAATATAGGTCTTGGAGGCTTCTACATCCTGTCTTAGGGCATTAATTGTGTGCTGAAGACTGTCAATTTCTGATTTCTTTGTGTGGTTTTCCTCTGTTAGATTCTTCACAGTTTGTTCACGTTGCCTCAGTTTACTTTTCAAATATTTAAGTTCATCTTCTTTTTCATTTAACTTTTGCACATTTTCTTGTACAAGAGCACTACAAGCCGCATTGTGCTGTCTTGAGTCTACTTGTAAGCGCAGGCGAAGTGCATCAATCTGCTGTACAAGACTTCGATTTACAGCCATCACCTGTAAAATAATTTCCTTTTTAACTATATATATTGTATATGATTGATATAAAATCTTGAATTTATTAAGAAATAAATATCACTATCACTTGCCTGAATTCTCCCTTAATTTCACTGCTTAAAAGAGATTTAAAAAAAAATAATTCTGAATCAGCTCACAGACTTTGTCAGTATGTGGCAATTTGCTTCATTGTTACTCCCATTAGGTCCATGTCATCTGCAAAGCTCAGGTTATTTAAAGGTCCCACCAATGAAGACGAAGGTGTGATTGTGAAGATTTTCTTGCATGCTGTAGAGGGCAACCTTGAGGGACACCTACTGTTGTTGGAAGAGGTCTCCTGGTTGACTGTTCAGAAATACTGCACGTTTTGGGTTCTCGTGCAGCACATTAATGACTTGAATGAAGGGTAAGTCTAACACCTTCTTTCAGATTATCCTTGAAGGAGGCAGGGGTTGACAAAGGAAGGCCAAATGGCAAATATAATGGAGTGGAGTAATTGCATCTTGCAGGACTTCCTTATTGCTTCTCAAGAAATACCTCTACAGCAAACCTGTTCAGCAATTTCAAGATTTCTGTCTCTCTTATTCTCCCCATACTCTCCATCCCTAATGACCAGTATAGGTGGAATAGGTTAGGTCAAGAGAAGGAAAGAATGACAAAGACTTTATCCCAAGTTCCATACTAAAATATTATGATGCTATTAAAATAATTATTAAAGAAAATTAACTCTGCTAATAAACTCTTGAAATCTAGTTGATTATATTTTCTCAAAGATGACAGCATGTTCTATATAAAAGTGTCCAAGAATGCATTCACAAGCCTAACACATTACCTGTTCCACCACTGAAGCTTCTTTGGGGCAACTGAGTTCACTGGTCCATGCCACAGCTACCCCTGTGCCCTCATCGCAAGGTAAGGTTGTGTATGTATCTTTAATGTTTTCATTTGTGCCCTCTTGTTTACTCTGGAATTTCTGGTCCACCATACTGATACTGCCCTTTGTTGGCTGCATCAGATTAAGGTTTAAGAATAATTTTTACAAAAAGTAAAGACTTAATGTTTCATTACTGTCTGCAATGCTTCGCTTGTAACTTGCTTTCTTTTCCTTTTTTCAAAGTGCATCATGATAAGAATATGTTTTCTCATTGTTAATGTCATTTTTCAGTTTTTGTTTTCCACTTAATAGATGCAAAAATATTTCTTTTACTGGTGTTAGGCAGTAGACAATTTTTTCTCATAATGTAAGAAATATTATTTCTCATGTACCATTTTTTCCCCTCATGGAATGCACGCATACCAACAAGAAACTAAACATACAAAATGATAGCCATCATATGTTCAAGGTGCAGTCACTATTTTTTTTTTTTTTAAGCTACATACATTCTTTTCTGTTGCCTTTCCTTTCTGTGCCATTTCTGCAAATGAAGACAATTTAGTTTAATGCAAGGATTCTGTTTTCAATCATTTCAATGATTGGTAGCTCTATGCAAAGAAAAATAATTTGTTTGGCCTCACTTATAATGGGCATCTGCTATTTTCGGATCCTTTTTAGTGTAGAAGAAAATATAGATTCTGAAAAAGATCTATATTCAAACCTTGAATCTGCTAGAAGAGAATACTTTATTTATCCCAGAGGGCAATTCAGTTACAGCTTGATTCAAATTCGTATGCAATATAACAAAATAACAACAAAATATCTATGGCTATAGGTTTCGTTGAAATATTTATGTTAAGAAATGTAATAAAACCTGATTTTGTCTTTCTGAACAAATTCACAGAAACAAAAACAAAATCAGTTATAAACAATCCCGGACTGTAAACTGTCAAAATCACACAATCACAGTAAACTAATTGAAGCTATGTTATTTCCTTCATTTACAAAACTAATTCAAAGCCAGAACTTACTAGACAACCGTTTTATTCTTGAGTAAACATGTTAGAGGCAAAAAATATTGTTAATTTGTATGCAGTGGTATAGTGCGTGACTATGTTAATCCTATATGAAAGATTGTGTTAGCATTTGTTCCGAGCACGGCATCTTTGGATACCAAAATATCATAGTCAAGGCCCAAACCAACTTTATATTCAAGTCCATAGCTTTCTTAAATAAACCGTTCAAGTTCAATATGTCTTGCAGAAGGGAAAGGTATGTAAATTCCATGACAAACTGACGCAGAATGGAATCCGTCAGCGTACCTTACACTTGGGTCGAACTTCGAGCATCTATCTCTATGGTAGCCATTGGCTTTTTCCCCCGCAGGGGAAGTAATAAAAAGGAACAACTCTTTAGGAAAAGAAAAAGCGATTGGCACTAACGCGTGAGCTAAAGGTTGGACACTAAAATGGCAGCCAGCAGTACGCCAAGTATCAAGTCTACTGTATCGTTCGGCTTCTCGAAAAAGATTGAGACCAAAAGACTAGATAACTCGATCGCCGGTGAAAAGAATGAAGACAAAAATGAAAGGCCAGACTTTGTGTTATCCGTCGAAGAAAAAGAAATTAAAAGTTCTGCGCCTCAACTCAAAGTAAACAAACGTGAATACGTCATTCCATTGATCAAACAAAATCTGTGGCGAAACGCATCGCAGCAGCCTTCGACTGATACCCATACAGGTACCTCTCAAAATGATTTGGACTCCTTGGCTGCTAGAGAGCTTCTGGAAGAGGCAACTAGATACAATGAAACATGGGACGAACGTGGGAAGTCAGATGCAAATCTTTCCATTCCTCTTATGATGCAGAACAAAGTGCCCGACGGATTCGAAACTGATGAAAAACTTAATGTGACATTGAGGCCGGATGAGCCAGATGATGCAGTTTACGATGAGATACCAGTTGAACAATTTGGATTTGCCATGCTGAGAGGAATGGGATGGAAAGAGGGAATGGGTATTGGGAAAAATTCGAAAGTGATCGCCCCAATAGAAGCTACTCTTCGCCCAAAGGGTCTAGGTCTCGGTGCGGACAGAAGTCAGGCATCTAGCGTAGCCAAAAAGAAAGAAAAGAGACTTGAAGATACTAATGAAAATGATTTGTGTATTATGAAGAAAGGTGCACATTGTGTTATTGTGGATGGAAAGCACAAAGATCTGTATGGTATCGTTGAAGGTATTGATGAAGACAATGCCAGAGTTGTTGTTCAACTTACACTCAGTGGCCAAACTGTGACAGTAATGCAATTCTGTGTAAGGGTCGTAGATGCTAAGGAATATGAAAAATATTCGAAATATCTGAACAAGGGCAAAGCAGACAAATACAGAGACGAAGACAAACAACAAAATGGACGTGATCGTCAAGAGAAAATTATCAGAGATGACGACAAAAAGAGCCACAGCAATAAACGCAAAAGTAGAGAAGCTATCGACGACCAAAGTACCAGAGACAGTAAAAAACAGCTGAAATGTAGTATGGAGGTGGCTTCCAAAAGCAGGCATCATAGATCACAGTCAGCAGTGTGTGTTTCTACAGGCAAGATGTGGCTTTGTCCAAATCTAAGAGTGCGTATAGTAGACAAAAAATTTAAAGGTGGCAGGTATTACAAAGAAAAAGTAGTGGTCCTTGATATGGTCAGCGCTGATTCAGCTGTGTGCAGAACTGATGATGGGAAGGTTCTGGAGGGACTAACACACTCTATGGTAGAAACCGTGATTCCCAAAAGTGATGAGTCACATGTGATGGTATGTCATGGATCATACAAGCAGCACCTAGCAAAACTTGTCCAAAAGAATAAAGATAAATGTATTGCTTTAGTCCAGCTACTTAAGGACAGGGACACTGTTCTTGAAATGGAGTTTGACCATATTTGTGAATATACTGGCAATGTGGATGAAGAATTTGATTATTGACATTTTACTGGTAATGTTTATATATGTTTATATGCAATGATTTGCTTTAAATAGAGGTTATCATCATCACTTACAATTACTTACATCATCATATACTGCATTTAGGTGCCAATCATTGAAGGGGATTTTTATTTATAATTTTGCTTCAGTTACTTCTATGTTACAATTTTTATTTTTCATGATGTTCTTCACTTTAAAACTGTAAAAGTTAATGGGACTGTTGAAGTGAATAATGTTTATCTTTTAGCGAAAGAAAGTGGGACAAATATTTTATGACCAGGCCGGCCATCTCAAAGAGTAGAGGAAAACCAAGTAAGATGTTGAGAAGTGAAGAATATGTACCTGCAAGCAATATAGCTGAGAGACTAATAATAAAGGAAATTCCTTTCATCCAATGATGCATGTCCTTTTCAATAACTGTGTATCAAAGTTGTTAAAAGCTAGTGCACTGTTGATTTAAAAAAAAAAAGACTAACTTTTTGGTCATTACAGTAGTGAAAGAATAAATATTATTTAACTAGGGATTTGAAAATCACCACTTCTTAACAACGAGCACCTGCAGAGATCAAAGATATTATTCATGGTGTTTTCAGCCGTTAAAATTTCCACATTATTTTTTCGTTGGATGTGACCAAGTACTTATGATTTCTTTGAACAGTGTGCAAGTACAGTACATAAACATATATCACAGATGTATTTGAATGTGTGTTGTGTTGACCATATGTACTTTGGGATTGTGGATAAGGTTTATTTTATGGGAAAATTATAGTGTATATAACACTGAACAACCTTTGATCAACAATTATCATGTAAAATTTGTCAAGTAATTCATTGTTCCAGTAAATGATGTTTTATTAAGTGGAATTCAATTTCTTTTTTCAGATTTTAAGACTTTTTTCAAAATATATATTTTATGAGTCTTCTTTTGTAGTGACATTTTGTTTATTGAAAAAGCCTGGTGTTTAAAATGTAATAGCCAATGAAAACAGTGATGTACCTAGATCCATAGCTAGATTTAAGAGCTTATTTGGAGTGAACATGACTTCTGGAGAACATACACAGTAAGGCGATACTGACTTTATATAATTTTCATAATCTCTATAAGAAGAACACACAGTTGTTTGATGAAACAACTCAATGAGAATTTGGCCATTGACATATAATTGAAATATACTTGTTACTTAATCCTTTTTTTGCTGCTAGCTAAACAGTAACTGCCTCATGGCAATTCACATGGAAAATTCATCAGCACAACTACACATAACTAGCCTCATGCTAATTTTATGAAAGATTACATTCATAAGAAAAGGAGTATATTTTACTCGCATGCAAATGTAAATTTAACATTCGTGTAGCTTTAAACAATATTCACACATAATACAGCAACATCTGTTTATATTAAAGAGTATGAGTATATATATGTTTCTGATATAAACGTGAGACGACAGTAGGTTTAGGCTGAACAGCACGTTAACAGTGATGTTTGGCTTCCCTAGTAAGTATAAAAGTGATCCTCACAACAGGCTTGTGAAGGCGTACATCTCGCATGTACACGCTACCCCTCCACAAAAAAAAAAATGGCACAAGTGTCAACGTCCGTTACCTACAAGGCAGAAACATTCTAGAAAGTAATCTACACACTGCCAAGCAAAGCAGTTTGCGGTAAGAGGCAGCTAAACACCCCAGTGCAGCAAGCGAACGTGGTACACATTATCTGGTGCTGAAGGACAGTTGCATCTCACGATCAGACACCAATTAAACTGAATTCGCATGCATAGACCATCTTTCGTCTGAGAATCACTGCAGGCTGCAGTCGCATATGCACCATACAAAATCCAAAACACATCTTACAAGATTAATGTATTTTCTCGACCCATTGTGTGACAATGCAGTTCGAACATTTTATCGACTTAGGGCCATTTCAATCAACAAGAGATAATGTGTGTGTTGGGTAGGACAAATGAGCTGGAAAATCGAACTAGTTTGTCAGCCGTACCCCAATGACCACAAATATACGCAAAAGGAATTTCATTGTATAGAACTCTTTCCTGCTTATTTTAATTTCATACTTGTTTTTGAATTGCAGGTTTCTCGTCGCCAACCTTACTTATGAATCATGGTAATGAAATATCAATATGCCAAAGATGCTATATTCTGCTGCAGTTACCAATTTAAACATTTTCTTCCCCATTATTATTTTTCTCTCGTCTGTGTATTGCATGTATAAGAGACACGCTTAATTCGGATTCTATATATGTGTAAACTGCTTTTGTTTGCAGTTTCACAACTATAAAATCACAAATAATTCCAATTATTTTGTATAGAACACTTTTAATAAAACACTGAAGTCTACATTTGCGAACTTTTTGTTTTAATGAATAAACAAACAAAAACATAATGAGCGCCCTCTACGGGAGCCCGATTTCTAATCACGTGACCTTATAAAAAGCACTAACAGCAAGATGGCCGACGCAGCAGGTTAGCGCGTACAAGACAATAATATCAACACATTAGTAACATTTCCCTATCCAATGTCCTTATGATACGTATTTAGAAACTTATATTTAGGAACTTTGTAAATTATTACATCTTTATTGCTTTGTGTTGTTAATTTCTGTTTAAATACCTATGGATGTTTACACCGGTGCGAACTGAATTGCTTTGTAGACAAGTGTTACTTCTGTGAGATTGTGGCCGTGAAGGTACATTTTTTGGTTTGGATATCGCAAAGTGTTGTTGTTCTTGGTGGAAGCGTTTTTCTAGACTCAATTTCAGATTATAATGCTCTCTTGCTCCACGGTGGTTGCAATTTCTAACCCCATTTCCCAAAATAAGTTGACAACAAAGTAAAGCGAAGGCAACAGTGCGTTTACGCCACAATGTTCAAAATATTTTGATTTCGATTAGGAGGTATCAATAAAAGTGAAAAGTGAACATCTCAACTTAAATGTTGCTCGAGGCATAGTTTTAAAAAATACACAAATAAGTATTTCATCACAGAGAGTCTGTTTTTGTATGCAGTGAGCTTGTATAATCCAGGCACATGGACAACGACGGACAAAATGAGTTATTAATATCAGAATCTAATGCACAGTCATAAATGTTGTAATTCAATGCTAAAGCCTTATAGCATATTTGTTTTATGAAATGTGAATATGAAACAAGTATGAAATTTCTGCAGATACAGCAAGAACAGAGGATTGTAATCCAAATCACAGGGCTGATGATTCAAAGGTGACATCTTTCTGTAGTACCCACATGTTGCAATAGAAATGGTGGTTATTACTCACTTGATGCAATGAAATAAATCAAGCCAGTCTTAAAAGTTTTTAGTAAAGCTGTTTTCTCCTGGCTATTTTTGTCTGTAGTTATCTCATTCTTTTTCTAATTCTTTTTACGGCTGTGTCATATTATGAATGATTTTTTAGAAACAAAATTTCAGACACTATGAAGCAAAAAATTATCATTTTATTAATCAGATTTTTTAAAAAGTATAGATATTTAAAGTTACCATGAAACATGTTTAGCTATCTTAAAATATCTATTTTTACAGCATTGTTTTTATTTTTTCCATTTTCAAGGCATCAAAATATGCCTTAATTAAAAATACAATGACAAAAATGCTTTATGTTTTTGTTTTCTTGTAATTATATAAATAAATTTAGAAGGTCATTTTTGTATTTATAGAAGTTGCACCATCCTTTAGTTTTGATGTCAGAAAAAGTATTTTGTAATAAAAGAGAAAGTGTATTTTATAGAGAAGTTTCAATGTTTTATTCTTTGAATAGGTGTCAGCAGCTTCTTCCACAGGACACGTGCAATCTGGTAAGATCATTTTACATAATTAGCAGTTTGAGAAGTGGGGTTGTGTTTGCCAGGTGCTGCATCTCATGACTAGAACAAATGCAAGTCAAAAGTGTTTTAAAAAATCTACATAGTAGCTGTTTAATAAAATTGAATCTCAGAACAAGAGCACGATCAAAAATAATAACTTGGAAACATAAAGTGGTAATGTTATTTATAAAAATATATTCGCACACATACCAGTGGACTAGGAAAGGGCATTCTAATTTCTGGGTTACCTGTACTTAAGCTGTCAAGTTTCTGTTGAAACAAATACCTTAAGCGTGTATTTGCATTTCAGAACTTGCAAATATGTTTAGATATAATTAGGTGAATTTAATTAAAATGTTCCTTGTATCATATGCTATAATTAAAAAGGCAGATTTAAAAAAATGCAAATGCAATTAAACAAGAGGTGTATGAATGCAGTTAAATAAAATATCCATTTTTTTTTTTTTTGACATTTCCCAATTGCAATGTAGTACATTTGAGAGTGATGATGATGCTACTGAACAAATGTCTAAAGATGTCATGATCAGACTCATGAGAGGAGAAAGAGGCAGCCGAATATCAATTCTTGAGTTTTTCTTCTGTTATAATTTTACATTCTTTGCTTACATTTAATGAAAACTAGAAATTGTTATTATAAATAATACATACTATGATATAAGTTTCTTGAAATTGTACACACATTTCATGTACTTATAGAGAAATTAGCTAACCACATATGATATTTTGCATATACATTTGTATATGCTGAGGGAGGTATAATCTAATAGCTAGTTAAAGCATAAGGTCGCCAGTTCAAGGCCATCTTGGCACTGTGGCTGGAAATCTTCATTCAGTCTTAAAGGGTGCCTGATTTGTGAAAAGATGGTGGAAAGAGTATTTGAGACCCACATCATGCCTTTCACAAATCTTATGAGATCTTTTGTGCTGTGGGATTTTACCTTACAATTTTGGAGAAAAATTATACTGGGTTTATTTTGGCTACCAGATGTTTGAGACACTTCTGAACTTGAGAAATAGTCTAGCAGGATTTATGTTTGTGGTGAAATAATGCTGCAACAGTTTTTCTGATGTTATATGCTGGCCGTAATGGGTTAAAGTCCTAGAAATCCTGCTTCACCCCTTTAAGATTTGTATTTTACAAAGGTATCATCCATTTTGTTTTAGCTTTCGTTGTTAGTTTAATAAGCAGCTGCTAAACTTTAAAAAAAGGAATCATTGCCCATGTAAACCTGCTGAGACCCTTGTAGTGTTAAATTTTTCCTCTTACCATGCAAAGTAATTATAACAATTTGGGCAATAAGATAGTCATAAGATAGCATTGTTGTGCAGTACCCGCAAAGGTTTTATTAGAAAACATTATTTAGTTCAAGTTTTATTAAAGGGATAATAAAGACTGCAAGACATCCGATAGTGTCCTTGTATCTCGACAGATCTCACTGTTAGGTCAAGAAAATCTTTGTTGGTTTGGAAGCCATGACAAAATAATTTAAGTAAGAAAAACCATCCATTTTACTGGTTCAGACTTTCAAAAAGCGCAAGCATTATTGTAAGTGGTAACAGCAAAAGATGGCAGATAATTATTTGTGTTTTTTTTTTTTTTTTTTTTGGTTTTTTTTTTCATATGAACTGGTTTCAAATCATGTTTACATTATAAATGCCAAAACGTTTTGAAATAATTTTTTCTTCACTTTTCTGTTGTTAATCAGATTGCACCTGGATTGCAATAGACAATAATTCTTTGGGAAGTGTCCATTTCTGTGATATTACATTTAGTAGAATTTATCCTGCTTTCAAAGTTTCTTGCGCTTTTTTGGAGGCACCCAAAATCTAACCTTGGGAAATGAAGATGGTGGTCGTGAACCGTGGCTGCTGAGAGAGCATGCGGTATGCTATGCTATTTTATACATTTATCAAAACAGAAAGACGCTTGAAAGAAAGGAATAAAATCAAGTTTCATAATTTAACAAAAAAATAAAGCTGAAGAGCAGGCTAAATATTTCACTTTTCACCGCTGTAGGCAAGTGACAAGCCTATGTGTAAAACGTCAAGATCACTTGTATTTTATTTTGCAGGAATCAAAGTAAATCTTTTTTATGCAGTTTATTGACATTAACATGTGCATCATGTAACTGAGAACAAGAAAAACCATTGAAGAATATCACCAGACCCCTAAATCTTTTTTTTAAATTCATTACTGGGTTGGTTGATGGTTAATAGAAGAACAAGATTTTTTTATTCTGTGATATATTTATAAATATGCTCTTTTGGTCACTCAAGTGACTGCAGTGATGATGTGCAAAATTCAATGGTCTGTATCAAATTTTATGATAGTCTATGTTAGTCACTGGATTAGAGTCAGTGTTGTACCTTAAACATTTATGAAATCCTTCCCCAGTGAAATTGAAAGTTTAAAACTTTAAAAGAGACAATACACATCAGTAGACATTCTGGATATACGTACATTACCACATGTAATCTTTTGTCATTGGAGAAACCATGGGCAACACATTTTGTGCCTTCCTTTATGATGTTTCTCTGTGTTGAAATATTTACATCTGAGTCAGAGACAAATTTTTTTTTTAATATGTACTCAAGATTTCCGATCAACTACTGGCATCTCTTTTGCTTGCAGTGGATGTTATTTTGATGTTTTGCAACATAGGTCCATTTTGCTATAAGTATCAATTTCGTCAATGTTTCTCTAACATTGCAGTAGTTTAATATGCTTAATAGATGTTACTAGAAAACCAGATGTATTTCTTAAATTCTTTTAATAAAATTTGCTTCTGATCACATCCATCACTCATCAGAGTTCACTTCCTATTTTCACTGTGACTTCGTCTCCCCCTGCCCTTCTCCAAAGACTTCAAACTTTTTACATTTACTCACAGCTTTTATCTTACTTTTTCTGGCCACACTCTAGGTCTTAGTTTTTCTGTCTGCCTTAGCCTTTTTTTTTTTTGTTATTTTTGTGTATGTGTGGTGGA
Source organism: Pomacea canaliculata (assembly GCF_003073045.1). NCBI lineage: Eukaryota > Metazoa > Mollusca > Gastropoda > Architaenioglossa > Ampullariidae > Pomacea > Pomacea canaliculata. Next base: position 3,578,977 of record NC_037599.1, read on the forward strand.
GGGAGGTTATCATCTCTGCCTCTTGAAAAAGATGTAATTTTGTTATTTTTGTAATTCCGTTAGATAACTGGTAGCAAGTATTCTGACCACTCCTTCCCTTGTAGAACTCAATTGCCAGCGACTGTATGGTTGTGGGGAGGGAAGATATTTCATGGTTTCTAAAGTGATACGATATCTATTCTGTTAAAAAAAAATTGAAGTAAACTTATTCCCAAAATAACCATAAATTGTTAATTGTTGCTAGTCTTTTAGAATATGACTTCTTCACTGTAGACTTATGGACTCCTTCATGCATGTGTTTATTTAATTTTTAGTTGTCAGCAGGTTTGATGAATATTGCATTGTCACAAACAAGGGACATTTGTATAGCATTCATGCCATATATTAACCCATGTTTATCTCAAGAGTATTTCAAGGTTTCAAAGTTAAAATCCTTTAGATAAAATTAAAACTTTTAAAATTTAGTAGCTCCTGCATATGCCTTAAAATAATAGCGGTATGAGCCAAAACCACCTAAAGTGATTCTTCATATTGCATGGGAAAGCAGTGTTTTGTTTTTTTTTACCTTCCCTTTCAGAAAAAATTCATTGACTACAGAAACGTAGTTGCTAAAAGAGCCTAAAATAATCTTAAAGATTTTTAGAATTCATAATTGATGCAGAGAGGTTAGAGCAGGGTCATACAGTTAATAATACCTTTGTAGCTACATCGGCATTAGTTTCAGATTTTAGTCATAAAATGATATGTGATGTGATCTTTGGGTTCATTTTAAAATGTTTAATTTATTCCACTTAAACTGCTGCTTGCTGCCGCCCTTACTGACAGTACACATTTAAATATCTATGGGCACTCAGATTACTGTAATAGCATTTTAGACAGTGTTTGGTTGATGTCTTGGAACTGCATTACAGACCCTGATCTGGTAGGAAGGGGACAGTCTGATTGTACTCAGGCAGCAAGCATGTCAGACATGAGCAGTCTTCATAAAAATGGGTCTTCACCTCTTGTTCACCCTCCAAAACTGGGTGGAAGCTACCTCCCCAGCTGCACAGGTTGGATATTTCAAATTTTTTAAGTATGTCAGAAAAATCCATAATTTAGAGTTGTTGAAAACTAGCCATTATTGCTGCCTTGGTATAAAACGAATTTCTCCATTTTCTCCCCTTTTGATCTTAGAGATTTAAGACTGGGCTTAAAGTACATAGCGACAATCTTTGAATTTTTTTTCTTTTAAATAGCATCAGGTTGTTTCAGCTGAAATAACAATAGATGAATCATAGTGAATATATGCTTGTTTAGTTTTAGTTTATTCCTGGTTACTCTTCAGTGAGCTTAAGGCCATAAGACCATACACTTGACATAAACAAAATTTTCTGGCACTTATGAAATGTGACTTAATTCAAGCAGGACCTAAGATGTAGAAACTTGCACATCATTCACAGGCATTATCTGAATAAAAAAGAGGACATCTTTGTTCTTGTGCGGCTCTCTTTATAATTTACACACATATGTCTATATTAATATGTTGTCTTTGGCTGGGAGCAAAATTCCATTTCTTCTTTCAGTATTTGGTGGTGCTCATGGAATGCCCTCATCAGGTAAGTTTGCCCTAGTCTTTGAGCATTTTCAAGCAAAATTTTTTATGGGAAAAGAAAGTTACAATCAGTCACGAATAGACAAGAGATTTTGTATTATTTTCCCACCATAAGTTATCTTTATGGTTTGGATTAAGGACTAGGCTGAACTACATAAAATGAGAACCAGCTTGATGCCACTTCCTGTAATCCATCCACAGGTGTCTTTTCCAATCCCTTTGTGCCACGACCCCCACTGAAAACAGATGTTGTCTCTACTGGAACATTAGATACATCAAGGACAGATTGTAAGATCTATTTTTCATCTTTTAAAACAATTCTTGCATAGTGCTTGTGGTACTGGTAGCACCTGAAGTGCTTAGATGATGGACATTTTTCTATTGATAACAGTAGAATAGAATCCAGCGAATTTAGGAGGGTTTAATTGTAAACGTTAACAACATTCAGAAAAAAGTTTTTGTTGTTTAGCTGTTAAAGCTGAACAGTAAGGGTGTTATTTCCTATTTTATATGTGAGTATGCATATGTGTCTGTCAGATTGTAAAGTTTGTGAATACAGGGGCAGCATTGAAATCTGAAGAAAAGTTTCTTGACATTGAATAATCTTAAGGTTTTGAAAAGTCGTTCATAACCTAGTTTGACAAGAAAAGGTTGGATTCATATCTGTTATTTTGTTGTTCTATGTGATATCAACTTGTTCAACAGGTATCATAGCTCCAGGTCGATTGAATCCATTTGGTGCAAAATCATGTGACAGTGAATGTGATAGTGGTGGTAAGTATTTCTATTTTATTCATTTATTTAAATAAATTTTAAAATTTACAAATCTTAGGTCATTTTGCAATGGAACTTCCAGTGGCTGAAGGGTGTTTGTATATTGTGTCTAGTAATAGTCTATTCTACTTTAAATAAACACATAATGTAGGATGTAATCATCTCTTTACTTTGATAGATCCATTATTTATATTTTTTCCTTGGTCTTTTGAACCAACACAGGATTTCCAAATAAAGATTCAAACCCTTCAGCTCCTAAATTCCAGCTGAGACCCTCTGTACTTAGACCACCAGATTCCTCAGGCTCAAAAGGTTGGCATTATTATCATCATCATCATCATCATCATCATCATCATTATTATTAATGTATCTGTGTATATATGGTTGTTTTTTTTTAATCAGTAAAGACTGTGAATATGCGTGCACTAAATGTATGCATGTAAAATATACATTCTAGGTTCAATACTGAAGCCAGCAAAGTTGCCAGATCCTCGAAAGACTTCAAACAAAGGTATATTTTTTCAAGAATGAGATTATTTCATTGAGAAAACTGTCAATACTTCAGGTTTTAACATTTGTCTGACCTTTTAGCCTACCTAAAATTTCACCTAAAGCAAAGCTGGAAAACTTTTTGTGTTATTATTTTTCTGAATAGGCTGTACCCTTTACATAATGCATATAGCAGAATGCATGCATAAAAGAATGCATAAAGTTGACATGGCATGAATGGTAGTTTATGGCTTATGTCTTGTGGCATAATACATTTCTTTCGTGTTTCAGATGTAGACAAAAACATGCTAAAACAAGATGCAAATAAGAGCAATCTAGGGGCTGCCTCCTCTGATGCTGGGGAGGTAAATTCATCTGAAGACAGGGTTGAAGGGTCAGATCTCAATTCTTCTGATTCAGGTGCAGAAAACTTTGCTGCAGAACTTAGCAAAAACAACAAGTAAGTTTACAAAACTGTCAGTGCATTTTTATTCATCATCGGTACTATTGTTTATCCTCCCGTAGTTCATATGTTGTTTGTTTGTTCTTCTGGCCCATGTATGTTGTTCTTGTTCTTAAGTGCTAAAAGTAAGGTGACCAGACGTTCTGCTTTAGGCGGGACAGTCCTGTTTTTGACCTCTTGTCCCACCTGCTCATCAGGCGGGACTCCCAATGTCCCGCTTTCTGGCTTTCTGGCAAGTCCATCAAATGTCCCGGTTGTCTTTAAAAATCACTTTTTTCGGCGTTCTTTGACGGTGACGACACCATCATCGGCACGTGTCCCGCTTTCGCCCCCAAAACGTCTGGTCACCTTAGCTAAAAGCATACTCAGGAGTGTATGTGTTATACAAATTTTGTGTTTATTATTATTATTAAATGAAAGCAATTTTAACATACATTTCTTGACTTCACAATTGTCATGGCAGTATGTTTTAAGTTAGCACCTTTCCACTTTACAAAAATGATTGGGTTAATGTTTAGGCATGATTGGTGCATGGATAATGTGTGATCAAGCATGTTGAACATGCTGTTTGTGTTGTTAACTGTAAGTGGAATGTTCCGTCAGAGTTATTATGATTTTGAGTCTGTTTCCCAAGAGTTATGACCGTATATGATATGTTTCCTTAGAGGTATGTATTCAAGTGCAGTGTTTTTCCCCAGATTAAAGGACAGTGTAGCATCCTCTGTCATCAGCAGTTCTCAGAGTGGTTTTGTCTTTGGTCAGAACCTGTCACAGCGTGTCACAGTAAGTCATAGAAATGCATGATGTTGTACAGTTTTAACTAGATGGATATGTTTATGGTATGTTTGTGTATAATTCACTGATTACGATATATTACGATTGTTAGGTTCAAGGATGACTGTGTTGCAACTTGCTTAAATTGAAGACAAACACTATTACAGTACAATTTTATTTATCTGCAAGGGCAATTCAAGGTAGTGCTTGTACTAGAGAATATATACATATACATGTTGAAACAATTTCTTTCTCTCACACACATATTCCCAGTAATAGCAGATACATTTTGTCACCGTGGGTTACCTCAGGCTAGTACAAGTTCACTGCCAGTAGAATAAATGAATTGGGGTGACCACTGTTCTGCATAAAGACGCTGCATATAGCCAGACTGCAAGAGTGAAAACTCGCATGCCAAGACATGACCAAAAATAGGATGGGGGATGTTATCCTAAGGATTTGCTGATGACAAAAGGCTGCCAAGTCCATCTGCCTGATTCTGGTGATCTTAGAACACACATTAACAAGCAAGACAAGACTATTCCTGTTCTCTAAGAAGAGGCTGTAAAGTCAAAAGATGAAAGAAAAAATGATGAGACTTTGAAGGACTAAGAATGACAGAGCTGATAGAGAAAGATCTAAGTTTCCATAGGAGGTACAGTCGTTGACTCTTACGGAGGATCATGTCCTTGATGGAATCATCATGGATAATCTTCTATCTGCCTCAGGCTTGTTTATCCAAAATTCGAAGATCATTTCCTAGTCTCTGAGGCATTCAAGACAATTAAGTGCTTGTCACACCAGTGTACTAAGTAAGGAAAAAACTCCACTGTGAACATGTTCACTATTAAACAAAAGTGACAGCAAGGCAGAGTCATTAGCAAATTTTATAAGAAAGCTCTTATCCATCGTGCTTCTGCAACTATTAGTATATATAATGTGGGCAGTTGTGTAGACAAGCACCAGCCTTGAGGGGAATCTGTATAGATAACAACAGGATCTGAGAGAACACCGTTAATGGAAACTGTCTGCTGCCTGTTGTAAAAGTCCAGGATCTGTAGAGTGAGTTAGTGAGATAGATGGAAGTCTGAAACTAGACTCGCCGCCATCAAGTGAGGTTGCTCGGTGTTAAAAGCAGAAGAAAAATCAGCAAAGAGAAGCCTGGCATGTTCTCTGGGTTTCTCCAGATGTTTGTACAGTGTATTTAGTATAAACAACGTATCATCAAGATATTGATCAACAGCAGTCACAACCTTCCTTCTTACAGTTTTCTCAAGTGATTCCATGATAATTGATGCAAGAGCAACTAGTCTGACTGGGCCTAGTGATTTTTGGGACAGGCACAATCCTCAGAATTCACTGGCCAGAGAAAATACGCAACACCGACCTGTGGCAGAGAACAAAACAGCAGCCTATGGAGGAAGAAATCCTGCGGAGATGATGGGGTTGGCTAGGGCACACCATACGGAAGCCAGCATCCAACGTCACGAGACAGTCGCTGACATGGAACCCTCAGGGAAAGAGAAAGTGAGGAAGGCCGAGAAACACCTGGAGACGGGACCTCGCCGCCGACACCAAGCTCACCGGACTCGGATGGGGGCAACTGGTGACGGTAGCCCAGGACACGAGGCATTGGAGGACTGTCGTCGATGGCCTATGCACCAGGAGGGGCGAAGGGCCTAACTAACTAACTTACAATGTGGGAGTTTCCAAATATCAGGAATATTTGGTGACCAGAATCTGCAGAGAGCTGGAATAGATGCTGTAAAACTCCACTACAAATACTAGATAATCATTAGAAGCATTTGAAAAGTTCATAAAATTTTTTTAGATTTTCTAAGATTTATTATTACTGCTGTCCCTGAACCATCCACCTACCAAATAAAACCCCAAAAGTTGTCTTGACACAGGAAAAATGTTATAGGGTGTTACAGAAGGAGCTGAAGGACCTTCTGGGGCAGCTGAAGCATCATCCACAACATCATCATTGTTGGTCTTTGGAGAAAACTTGTCCAATCGAGTGATTCTCAGCAATGGCACCAGTGCCAGCCAGGCTGATGGTCAAGAGGAAAATGTGGATAATGAAGCACAAGCTGCAGGTATCTTGAGACCAGATGAAACAAACCATGTTTCAAGTTTTGGGGTAATGTTGTTAGTTAAACCTTGGACAACTGCAGCAGGGTGGTTGTTAGAAATGTTAAAGGAAATGACTGCAAGTGTAAGATGAATAGAACAGAAGAAATGGTTTACATGAACATATTTTATTGGTTTATCAGCAGCGCGAACTGGGCAGACACTTGAGGAGTCTGCTCGGGAATATCAGGCAAAGCGGGATAATAAGGTGGATCTAAAGGAGGTCCAGGTCATCACAGGAGAAGAAAATGAGTCTAATGTGCTTCAGGTAAAATGATTCTTTACAAACAATTGTTCATTTATCCACATTTTGCAAGCAAAAATAAATATCCCCAGTTGGATTTTTTTGGTTGCTAGTTTTAGGGCAATAACTTATTATATGCATCTATAATATTTTAATATCATGAAGAACATCAGAAAGAAAGCACATCGAGTGTGAAGCATTGGAAAACTCCACTTTGAAACCCTAACCTTGATTTGATGTCATATCTAAAAATCTAGCTTCAGCTTTGGATGCAGTCAAAGGAGGGCAATATATAAATATTGCTAGCAATTAAGTGGCATACATTATTTTCGTCCAACTTGCATGTAACATTGGTTTTTTTAATCTTGTGCAGGCAAATGCCAAGCTCTTTGTGTTTGACAGTGAGACTCAGTCCTGGGTGGAGAGGGGTAGGGGTATTGTACGCCTGAATGATATGTCACCACACAATTCACATACCTTCCAGTCCAGATTGGGTAAATGGCTTAATTTTCATACAAATCTACATTGCTTTTGTGGTTTCAGGATAACCATGTTTTTGATTTTGTGCAAAAGATGTCTATTAAAAGGAATTGTGTTCTCTCACTTGCTTTATGATTGAATGGATACAAGGAGGCAAGAAATATATGTATCTTTTTGTAGTGTACCCAATTATGTGTTTTTGTACTCTCTTCTGTCTCAATCACCTGATATACATCTACAGAGAAAAAAGTTTGGTTAAGATAATGCACCGAAATATACATAAACAGGCATGCATTTGTATGCACATATAACTAGAATAACTTTATGAAAAGAATACTGAATTGTTTGTTATCAGTAATGAGAACTCAAGGAAGCCTGCGTGTGATTCTCAATGCCAAGATCTGGTCAGGAATGAATGTCGAACGAGCTAGCACCAAAGCCATTCGCATTACAGCCACAGATTCTGACCAGACAGTCAAAATCTTTCTTATTGTGGTAAGTCATGTGGATCCTGTGTTATTGATCCTCTATGTACAGATGCTGAAGCATTCTGTTGATACTCTTTCTTGAGCATAAGTGATTGAGAGTAAAATCTGCAAAGAAATTTGTCTAATTTCTTATGATTTTATCAGGCTGAATTTATTTTTAATTTAGTTGATGGACATGTCTATCCCTTTTCATGCTTATGTTTATTTGATTTTATTTAGCAAGGTTAAGAATTTCTGATACACTGTATTCTTCCTTCGTTTAAATAGACCAACCCAAAAGACTCGGAGAACCTGCTGCGTGCCATAGATTGGCGCATTCAGCAGCGTAAAATCCACGAAGAACACAGCAAACAAGCGTCACCAACACAGCATGCAGAAAAGAGGAAGGCAGACCCTGACGCTGAATCCCCTGTAATGTGTAAAGCAAGGTGGGTAGCATCTGTTGTAAACACAATGCAGCGGACTTGAATTGCTCTGTGACCCACTTACTCAGTGTTGCAAATTGCAACAATGAAAATGACTTGTCACGGTGTTTGTGGAGAGCTGTATTTCTAGAAGTCAGTAAAGATGGGCATGTTCTTTAGCCTAGTGGACTCAACTGTGGCATGAAATATTCCTGATTTGAAAACTGCAAGAGCAGGTGGATAAATCACCACTACTCCTGCCCAGCCAGCAATGTTTTGGAAGAAGTGTATATCTAATTTCTAAGGGAGACTAAAGAGAGTAGGAAAGGACATACATATAAAGAATTATGTCACTTAATTCTAGTTAAAAATTCAATCATTTTTCGCCCAATCCATCTACAACTATTCCTGTTTTATAATTGTTGGAGAATTAGCTAGGTGAAGTCAAATCCTCAGAAAGTACTTTGTACACAGGATGGTACAGAGAATGTGTGATTCCTCCCCACCCCCAGTCTTGGAGAATTCACTGCTGTTATTGTCACAGATCATGTTTTTACTGTCTAATTTGCATTTGTTGTGTTAATTTGAATCTATTGTACAGTACAGAGGGACTGTTTTCTTGCATTCTATGTTCTTTCAGGTGTTTTAGTGGTGGGAGGGGGGAAGGAGGCAGAGGAATAACTTATTTGCATCATTATCAAAAACAGGCTTTGCATGATTAAAAAATATATATATATGAATTGATGACTGTGAAAGACGAGCTTCCTTTTAAAGCTGTTTAATTTAGAAATGATGTTAAATACCTGCTTGTAACACGTATCAAGTGTTGATGTGATTAGACATTTTGTTAATTGTAGAAAAGTGCACCACGAAGGAGTGACTGGAATGTTACGCAAAGAGGAATCGGATAGCAGTGTACAAGATCCAGAAACAGAAGGTTTGTCATTTTTCACTATCACAAGCACAAGAAGCCTGTCAGCAGCTGTGTAGAAAATGAAATTCATTCTTTTCACAAAATGTTGAGGGATAATGTGAAGTAAATGTTATGGGGCATGGGCTGAAAGGAGGTGATGATGGTAGTTTTAAAACAGACATTACAATATATTAAACATTTATTTTATCTATGTTTAACTCTGCTAATTAAAAGATTAGAATATCAGCTTTAAAATCCTTCTGATCTTTGTTCGTTTTTTTCATTTCTTATGCATTATCAGTATTTTTTGCAGCCAATCAAACCAAATAACATTTGTATGAGCAGCTTTGTTCCTAAGAAAGGGGTCTTTGGTTGGGTGTTCCAGACACAAATTTATGACCAACACATGCTGTTAATATTCTTGTTTTTTCTTTTTAATGATAGCATCCTGTGAAAGCCATTCATCTTCGTTGACAGTGAAGTCAGAATCAGATTGACATTCCTACTACCAAGCAGCAAAGGTGCAGTTTCATTTATTGCAAAACAGCAGCGGTCTCTTTACCTTTGATGCAGCACTAGGTGCGCTCTTGCAACGGGGACACCAGAATCATCAGCCTTTATCATTTGCCCTCCAGCCTGTCTTATATTCACAAGAGGAGTGAAAAAGGAAAAGAGCAACTGCAGGCTGATGTCTTTTTCGCATTTGGAATATGGGTATATAGGCCTACAGAAGTGTGTCATCATAGTTGAAGTTCCTATTGATTTATTCTATGACAGTTTCTGGACAGTGTTGACATTTGTTACATATACTTCATCTCACTGGCAATATTTCATCTGCAGAAGCTAGGACTGCAAAATGTAGCACACTATGTTAGCAACAAGGCGATCGTTATCACCAACAAAAAGAAAAAAAAAAAAAAGAACCTACGTATTATCTACACTGGAATGTGAGTGTGCTGCTTATCAAGTGATGATGGCTGTTTGGAGTCGTGTGTTCTTCACTGGACAAGATGAGGCAGAAAATTTGCCAAGAGACATCATGATAACTGCTCATTCTGCTATCACATGCAAGTAAACAGTGGCAGCAGGGATGAGACAGTTCTCAAAGACAGAAAATATAAACTTCAGCATTGGTTACTATGGTCACTTTACACCCACAGTGTGAGCCTCTTGTTGCCATGCAGTTGGAAGATGGTGTGCGAAAGCTGTCTAAACAGTCAAGTGTACTAGCAATGGCTGTTGCATCCTGGCATTCAGTGTTTCATCTCCTATTTAGTCAGCTGGTGGACAAGCGTCTTCAGTACAAAATGCCATCTAACTGATAGTATTTTGCTAGATGGTGCTTAGCTGAAGCTGTGGTTCAATGATATGCCACTATTTCTTTCTTTGTGTTGTAATTTGCTAGCAAACAGTGACTGGTTTCAACACTGCTGAAAGACAGGTTCCCACCAGCACCATAAATAGGCACAAGTTTTAACGCTACACATGCACTAAACTCCAAGTCATATAAACAGAAGTTACTTGTGAAAAGAAGGACAATGAAGAGGTGAAAGTGCAAGATAATATGTAGGACAAATTATTAGATTTGCTGCTTTGTTTAAATTACTAAATTAAATTCAAAACTGACATTGCACCACAAGCCTTTAAAATACAGGTGTGAACAGGCTGTAATTTGTGTTCTTTACAAGTGCTTCTGTTGCCAAGTCAACATGCAGAAGAGGAGGTGAAAAAATTAACAGTATTCCAGGTATTTCTGAAATATGAAAACAAGATACTCTTGTGTCATAGGCAATATTAAATTGTTCAGGCTTACAGAGGAATTAATATGATTTTTTTTAAAAGTCTTGCTGGTAGTAATAATTCACATTTTTGCAGTACCCATGTTACAGTCCATAAGAGCTAAACATACAGAAGTGTGTAATATGGTTTGGACCAGCAGAGGCTAGTGCACATTAGGCTACTAGTTGGATTGGCTGGTGTGTAGCAGTCGGTAAACAACTAAGAAACTTTCAGAGGTTGCTGGTATGCATTATCTTTCCTAGCAAGCATTTGGCCATTGACCTGAAATTGGCTGTAGCCCTTGACAGATTTGTTTGAGTAGTCTCTGGGTGGCTGAGGAGACTCAATGCTTTCTTTGTGTGTGGCAGAGTTTAGTCCTGCTAGTGCCACATCCTTGATAACAGGTGTACAAAGAAGGGCAACGTTGGTTTGTGTAGAAAGCGTGACATAATTGCTGCCAAAGGTAAAGGGTGAAGTGCCACTGAGCACTCTATTTTCAATAACAATACGTGTACGTTGTACATAATCATGAAAGGGCTGGTACATTTTTTTCCCATGTTTTAAAAACTTTTATCAGAGGCCAACATAATGAGTAACCACAAAGTCGCTAAAGACTTTACGTTTAGGGTCATACAATTTGCAAAAGTTCAAACGTAGACTGTATTCTATTTTAAAGTCATGCTACGGGTACTGCACAAATGCAGATCTGAAATCATTGAAACAAAATTTTTATAGAATACGTGAAATGAAAATTTCCATATTGAAGCCACATGGTTTCACAATTTTTTCTGAAATAGATTCAGTGTGTATACTACTACACAAATATAAATCGATGATTACTTAATAGAAAAATGTTTCTGGAACTAAATACTTGTTGCCTGAAAGTGCCTCTTTTCATGTGAAACTTAGTTATTATGATGCCAATACAATTGGCGATTAGATGTAAAATGACTGCTCAGAAATGGCTCACAAAACCTCTTGGGTCTTCATTAATCAGTTGTAGTCAAAGGGAAGTAACCATAACGTGCCATCTCAATGAACATCCTTCCTTGTTTGCATCAGCTGGTTTTCCCATACATGATGTTGCATACCATTGTCAACCAGATTCCAGCAAGATGTGAGTCGCTGTCCACTGCTGGTTTGGCATATATGCAATGTCTGTGTGGTAATGTTACTAAAAATGCTGGGAGCCTAAGCTGCTTGTCAGTGCAAGAAGACTTGCTATTGCTGCACAGCAGGTTTTTGAACTATTCAAAAGGGATCATCCTTGGGGAACTACTCTTCAATTTAAGGGTCTTTGGACACACATCAATGCCTTTTAAATAAAAGTGTATATTAGATGTCAATACGGTTGAAAGCAAAAGGTCTGTATGGTATTTTTAATAAAAAAGATGACATGTCCAACTTCCAAATTCAGTAACAGTTTTACATAAAGGGTGTAGAGTCAAATGTTTTATGGGATCTTGGCAAAGGCAACAAAGCAAAATATATGTGCAACGATTGTCATTCATTTTAACTGAAGTGTACTGACAGTTGCCAGAATTGGTGAGCAGATAAAAATGGCTGTGTTCTTGAAGCCAACAAAACTTAAAACATTTCTATATATGATATGTTCTGAATCTTCCTGTCTGTGTTCTTAGTTTAGTTCCCCTTCCCCACCTCACTCCCTAGTTCATTCTCCCCTAAATTAAAAATAAATTTACAAGTCTTGCTGCTGAAGTATCTGCTACCAACACCTCCATAGCACATCAACATTTTGGATAAAACAAATAAAATTAAAAATAGTAAAACTATATCACGTGAATTCAGCTCATTAGCAATTTTATTTTATAACTAGGAACAGCCTGGTGTGGTGACAGTCATACAAAACCACTGTGGCATTACTCTCCAGCTTTTTTTTCCACCAGCATGAACTTGATCAACACCTCATCCAACAATGCATGAGCTGTGTTCAAAGTTGTAAATAAAATGGAATTTTCATTATGTGTCAGTTCATTATTTCCCTCCATCCTGCATGTATGACTGTGCAACACAATGCAGTAGTTGTGCATACAAGGTGTATCAAAAGCTAAAAACCATATCATATGACAGAAACTGTTCAGAGATGTGGATGCACAACTCATTTATCACAAGATCCTTTGCTGCCATTTGCAGGTTCTTATGATGGCCAGCCACATCAATTTTCTTTACACTTTTTTTTTTGCACCTGAGCCATGCATTTTGTTTTCCAGTTTTCTTATATTTTTTTCTCTTCAATGATGCCAAAGTTTTCTAAAGAACTCATGTATATGGTTCCTTAGGAAAATTTTGATATCTTTATGGAAGTGCTTTGATTTTCAGTCTTTCATGATGTCTCTGTAAGCTTTCTGGTCAGCAAGCATCCGAATGTGAACTTTGTATTTGTTTTCATGATACCTGTATCACAAAAACATAACATTAGCAGATGTTAAAGGAACTACTAAGGCTTTGGCCTCTTTATGAGAGCCAAACAGGTATTCTGATGTTTAAATGCTTTTTTCCCCCATGAACAGAATTGAGCTACTTGCTCAGAAGCTTGGAAATTAGCATTTTATAAAGAATTAAACCTAGTCATTTAAAAACACCTTTTCTCATCTTCCCTTGGCAGAATCACTGTACCTCCTCCCCCCATGGTCAGCATGGCATCCTAAGAAACGAAAAAGAAAAAAATGACCATTTTCATTCATCAGACCATAGATTGTTTTATGTTATTTCAACACGAGAACCTAGTATAACTATTCTTTTGCTAGAAGAGCTATACAACTACCATGCATAAGGCACAGTTTTACTTGCTTACCACAGACTGTCATTTACAGAGTCTGGTAAATATAAAAGAAAAGGCAGCTTATGGAGCTTAGAAGCACAAATCAATTTGCGCTGAAACAAAACCATAACATTCTTTTCAAATGTATGTAAGCCACAACACTTTATGCTAGCAAGATTCAGATTAGGTTTCATGACATGCTCCAGTTATTAAAGCTTCTAGAGACATATCAAGTTAGTGTGGCCCTTAGGTTTGATAGACTTGTTACCTGAATGCTTTTAAAATTGCCTGAAGCACAAGCTCCAAGTATGGCTGCACCAAGAAGTACAGATTCCTTTGTGTCTGGCAAGATAACTGGGAGACCTAATATAAAACAGGAAGCTATTTTCTTTGAAAAAGATGTCATATACGTAAAAAAAACCAACCTTAAGTTCTAAAGATGTCAAAATACATTGAAACATTGGTAATTTCATGGTCAAGAACTAATAAAGAATATCATTCCAGCTCAGAAAACAAAATGGTGCAGTTCTGGTAGTTTTATCTATTTATAACCAGTGTGAGTCAAGTAAATTGTAAACAAAAGTCAAATTGCAAAGAAGTAAAAATCTGAAGAATTGTGCTTAGCACCATAAGCAGAGCTACAGCTTCTAATCCTTAAAAAAAATTTAAGATGGGATTTGTATGAAAAGATTAATCAAGCGTGTTTTGTGTACTTCTCAAACAAGGAAAGAATTCTAATATGCCTCATGAGCTCTGTCCTCACCAAGTACATCGGCATGTGTCTGAACAAACAGCCTGTTTTTCCGTAGCCCACCACATAAATACAACAACTGAATGTTGTGCCCGCTATTTCTCATCTCGCTGATTATGTGCTTTGTTCCGTACTGTAATCAGAGTAAATTTAGGGTTATTAGTGCTTTGTTGAATGGTGCAGCAAACAAAACAGCAATTTAAGCTGATTGACCTGCAAAAAAAAAACCTAGATGGGAATGGAAAGCAGTAATAATAAAAAGAAAAAGAAACCTTGGCAAATAGAAGTAAGATTATCAAAGACATAAGATAGAGAAATTTATTTGCCAAGAGATATTGCACGAGGAATTTGGCTTAGTGATGGCCACCACTTTCTTGAAAATCAACTATTACAAACTTGTAGATGCCACAAAATACACTCTTATATGTAAAAAATAATGTGAGGGAATGCTGCAGGCCAGATATTTTACAGTTTCATGGCCACATCATACCTAAGACACATTCTGTTGGTTATCATCTCATGAAAACGTCATTTATATGATCTGGTGTTACTGTCACCCAGTATGACAGTTTCTTTCTCATGAAAACTTGTCAGTCACAGCTAGACTGTCTTACAGGAACCCAGTCACAAACATGCAGTCTAATGAAATCCTGTGAAATAAGTTGCTGGTTACATTGTCTTAAATATACCCGATTTCAATCTGATCACCGTTAGAGCCTGGATTGTTGACAGGTAGACAATAGCCAGATTATCTACATCCACTGATAATGTCAAGCCACAAATCTGAAAGTACAAGAGAAAGAAAAAGCATATTAAACAATGCTGGAGACAACTAGATAAACAGCACTGACCAGCTTCTGTAAAGAAATTTTGGGGATACCCCATAGGCTGGCGGGTAGCTCATCTGTAGAGCATAGTTCCTAGCTTCAGGCCTACTTTGGCTTGTGGTGGGACAACTTTCCCTGGTCACCCAGCAGCTGCTTATTAAAAATGGCTGCTGGGTTTATCAGGTAAAGGCAGTAGAATGGCCTAGATACACAGTTACATCCACTACCCCTACAGTCCTGGACTAGTGGGCTTTTTATCTTTACCTAGAAAATATTGAATGGGAAAAACAACAGTTTGGTCACATTCGTGGAACTGAACTCGATGCTAGAACAAAATTACGGCTATCAAATTCTCGCAGGATGACTCAGAAGGAGACAAACTGTGACTTTACGTGATCAAATTATACTGTTGTTAATTTGACGCTTACAGACATGGCGATTCAAATTTAAATTCAAATGCATGAAGCAGTAGCAGACATAGAACAAGAACATCCTTCACCATTCCCTTCATGCTGGGATCTGCAAGAGGTGAGCGGTTTCCATGGAAATCTGGATAGACGTGTAAGTCAGCAGTAAGATGTGCAACTGTGACTCCCTTCAAATGAGCCTGATGCTCCAGCATGGTGTTTAGGTATTCATACAGGTGGATATTCCTACCACAGAGATAATCTTGCTAAGAAATACCTTCCAAGGTATAAGACAACTGTGATATGGCTTTAAAACTTTTTCAATGAAGTGGAATTTTTTAATAACTCTATACTTGTTTGTTACAGACTTTAGAGGTGTTACACAAGGAGAACAAAATTAGTTCACATGAAGATGATTTTTTAAAGACATCTATTTGTTCCTGAAATTGTTTCCAAAAGCTGTGTGCTGAGAAAAAAAAAATGCAGCGTACCTTTCTTCTGCGGCAGATTTTGCTGCTAAATATGCCGGATGGTTCTCAACCATAAAATCTATCTGAAACATCATCAAACTGAATTAGGCTTTTGATACTTCACAGGACAGAAATACCATAAAACTCCCATTTACTTTTTGGATGTGGAAATCAATACACACATCCATCTAACACACACCTCCTTGCACACAGTAAACAGCAAACCATGCCATATGCTTGAATGTCAAAGGCAAGCGAAAGTGAAATTCTGCAATAATGTATGTCAGTATAATTCCACAATAACTATTAAAAATACAAGCAACTTAATTTATACTTTTCAAGCATGTTGGCAAGTCTCTGCTCTCTACACTTTGTTACAAGACTTTCTGGAGTAAGAAAACCAAACAATTGATAAATTGGAGGGTTTTTTTTAAAAAAAAAAATACTGTATTAATTCAGCTGGAAGAAACATTCTGAAAATGTTAACGACATTAAAGTACCAAAAATGGTTTGTGTAACAAACAAAAAGAAGCATCTAGATTTTTGGAACAAGTTACAGTAGTGATTAGTTGCCTACAAATCGCTCTGCATTTTGTGGGCATGAAATTTACAAACCAGTTTGCCTGTAGCACTCTGACCTCCTTCTGATGCCCACAATTTTGGCATCATTGCCGAGAAGTAAGGTCCCCACACACCCGGAACAAAGATAGGGCTGTTACTCACCTGGATGGCAGAAAGCTCTGTGATAATGTAAGCTAATTACTACACAATGATGAGCACAACTTTAGTTCATTACCAATCCTACAGTCCAAAATTTAACCATTTGTACAATGTGGCTGTAATTAAACACTAGTTTCTGAAGTTCTGTGTGTAGGAAATAGCTTACATTGTGTGCTACATAGAAATTTAACTTTTGCTGGACTGGCTCATTTTCACTGTTAGTGAAAGTCAAAGCAATTTTAATCTTTACCTTTAAAAATGTTACGAAAGGTACACAAAAATATCAAGAATTCAGTTTATAAACACAGAGAAGCAAGCTTAAAAGATCAGACAAATCATACCATCATATGACAAGTTGAGGTTCCACATACAAGCACCAACCTTGATGTCAAAGGAGGCATCTGAAATGGCAGACTAGCAGGAACACATGCTAAGCATGCTGAAAACAAGCAAGACACACAGTAAAAGGGAAGGAAAGATCTCTGGCTAAAATAAAGGTGGATAAACAAGAAAAACCTCAATATGTGCTGGTCTTTTTTAGCATAGTAAGGCAGAAGCACTAACAATTATAAAA
The DNA here is from genome assembly GCF_003073045.1 of Pomacea canaliculata. Classification (NCBI taxonomy): domain Eukaryota; kingdom Metazoa; phylum Mollusca; class Gastropoda; order Architaenioglossa; family Ampullariidae; genus Pomacea; species Pomacea canaliculata. The sequence continues at coordinate 3,596,043 of NC_037599.1, forward strand.
ATATACTTACTATAATATTATTTATTTTAAGTAGCAATAAAACAAAATAATATTTTGCTCAGTATCAGAGATTTAGAAAAGTCACATTCCTGTCTCTCCTAAAAGACAGCTCACATTTCAACTTCCCACTGCTTAGTAAAGATGTAATGACAGCAAGGATCTTAAAGACATAGGTGTCTGCATTGTGTATTCACCTTGCACAGCAATTGAATGTTTTTACAAGCATAATACATGAGCAGACTTACACACATGTACACACTCATGCATTTGTACAAATTCTGAATCAGTTCAAATGTTTTAGATTCTAGTCATGACTTCTGTCAGTCTCAACCAGTGTTAATCACAATCTCAACCAGTGTTTGAAGCATACTGTTTTCATAGTTTTCTCTTTTAAGATCTCTATTATGGTCTTTATTAAGGACAGTATCAACTAAATCTCATACTTCTGACTTCAGGTAACATTTCTACATTGTCTCATCTGTGGTTCTAAACTATTTGCATGTTAACAAAAATAAAATTTTAAAAATCTACTTGCCCATTCCACCTGCATGAGCATCTATAAGAGATGCACCTACAGGTGTTCCTTGCACTAAGCCAAGTTCTTTGGCTGCCAGAGCAGTCAGACCTGACCCACAGCACTCCCCTGGATACAGGGCCTGCTGTCCTGTAAACAGTTACTGCAGAATTTTAAACAGATGACTATTTTCTGATCAACACAATAGGTCACATATGTTCCAATAAGTGAAATGTTGCACAGATGGATATGTTGTTCATCCTAATGCACCTGAACAGTTTAACTTACCATAGGCAGAAAGAAAAAAAAATTATGATATACAAAAACAAAGATTACACATCTCCCTTTTTTTTTTAGCAATCCTGTACAATTACAATTATACTTTCAAAGAAAAAAAATTCCTGTAGTATTCAAATTTAAATTTCTGTGGTATTTTTCTATTTATATCATTCTTTGGTATAAGCACATGAATTTTCAACAAATTTTCCCACTGCAATTTGAACCCTTTTAGTAAATTAGTGACATAATTAATATTTAAGCTGGTGCCTTCTGTGCTGTGCAACTTTGCAATGGAGCAGCTAGAATGTGGGAATTGTCATACAAATCACTATCAATGTAGGGTGTGCAAGAGCTTGCATGAGGATATTCAATGTCACTGATATCATCTTCACTACTTTCATCATCAAATCAAACAAAAACACGCTATTTCCTATTTACCAATTCTGCAGTGTCCATTCAACGACAGCTCTTCAAGACCAGCTGCTGCAAGAAATTCATCATTCCACCCATGTTTGTCAGCTGTTTGTGCTTCATAGCCCCACTTACACACAAGTGAACACAGAGACCTGGTGGGACAGAGAAGCAATCATGGAAATAGTATGAAATCATCATAAATTATTTCTTATATTAATCTTACATACAAAACTCACATGGCCACCACAAATATTGATCATCTGTTTACCTTGTTTGGCTGTCTGTAGCTCGCCAAGTCAGGTAATCAGGCAGGTCAAACAGGTTGGCCATCTTGTTCCACTGAGCAGGTAACCTCTGGTGGTGCATATTACTGAATATAAGTCTATTAGAGGATGCAAATCTCTCACACATACATGTGCCTCCATGCAGAGACATGCTCACAAATTACGTGCAGGCATATTTTCTTTGTTATATTTGTCTTTGTAGTCCAAAACATCATTTCTCTTTCTTCTAATGTTTTCAGAAAGAAAATAAGATGGGGAGGGAGATATCTAAGAAAACTATTCTGGCTACAAAGTACAAAGTGGACAACCAGTAAGATGACTAAAGTTGCAATTGACCTAAGAAATACATATGCACATACAAGTGAAAGTATGATATCCTTTACAGTTTTGTATTGCTCCACTCTGTCTAGATGTCTCTTTCTCTGTACACGTGCGTGTTTGTCAGTCAGAAATCTTTCTCTTACACACACACACACCTCATTTCTCTCTCTGCGTTTGCTGCCTGCCCTTCACCTCATCAATCTATTATCCCCACATCATGTATTTACAGACTATGTTAGCATAAAATATTTTTGTTTAGTCTTTCTTGTGACTCCTTTTCCTTGCCTCTTTCAGCCATAGCAGTTTTGGTGGCTGCATTTCAAGTGACATGGTACCGCCAACATATCTCAGTACAGAATGCTTTGTAGCATTTATTCTTTGAGCTTGGTCCTCTGCACGGTGGTCCATCCACATGATTATGTTACAGTCTGCTTTACCTTTATGGTAAACAAATAATAAACTTTCATTTTTTGACAGCTGTATAACTATACTTTTTAAATCTCATCACTTTACTGGTCACTTACAATTCAACATTTTAAACAATATACTAAATAGTGGAATGATAATATGCTACTCCAAACAAGGGTAGGATTAAATATCTTATGCATTTTTAAAACCAATTTTTTTTTTCATGCAGCCTATTTCTTAGTAAACAATATAAATGAAATTAGTGAGAGTTCTATGCTCGTAGGCCACTACAAGCCTTGGGACTCTCATTTACCAAAATTTAACTCCTTTTTCCAGCCAAGATAACCTGCACACTTCAATCTTCTCAATGACTTCAAGATTAAGTTTATAGACATATTCACTTAGTTTTAAACAATGCATTGCAAAATAAATCCTCTAGTACAATTGGCAGATGATGCATACCTGATAAACTGCATGAAATTGGCTTAAAATCTGAATCTAAGGCGACCAAAGAACAGGTGGCATCAAATCCTAGTCCTTTCACCTGGTCTGGCGATATTTTACTTTGTGACATGACATCCTGCAAGCAAAAGTTCCTACCACCAGTTTAAGCTGAGCTGAGTCCTCAACATTTTAATAACAATACTAACAAACATGTTATTTTAGATGAGCTTTTGTAATGTACAGCATATATGTGATCATTTGGAATTCATTCTAACTTGTTTTCTATTTAAAAATTTGTTCCTTACATTGACAACTGTAATAACTGCTTTCCAAATATTCTCTGATGACTGCTCATAAAATGATGGCTGCTGGTTCCAGACAATAATAGGTTCCTCAGATGTCTCAAGTATGCTGCCTTTCTCACACACCAAAGCTGCTCTTACACTAGCAGTTCCTACATCTACACCAATGTAGTAGGCCATGTCCATCTCCATCTATCTGTACAAACAAGGGAGAGGTAAAGTTTCATAACAAGCAGCTCTTATGTTTCATTTGGGAACATCTGTTCACACCTGTTATGTTCACATAGTGTTGCTTTTAAATTTAACTCATTTCTGTTAAAATTTATCATTCACTTGCAACTCGCTTCACTAAGCACACTGACTATATTTGATCCACACACTACATATCGGGCAAACAGCTTGCAGGTGAGCGGGTTTTTCTGTTTGGTGTTTCCCAGGTAGCCGGCAATTATAATGCGCAGCATCTACCTAAACACAGTTGGGGAGGACAAAGCAGCGTGTGCCATAAATTTTAGTAAAAATACTGTGCAGGGATGGAAATCTTGGATCATACACTTGTTTCGTCGTGGGTGTAAGAAGGCTTCGTGCTTGACTAGTGACCTTTGCACTCTAAATCGAAGAGGGAGCATTCATTGTTCGGGTCGCTAGGGGGAGGCTCCGTTAGGGATGAGACAGTCCACAGTATTATAGACTGAGATCGATGTTACGCTCTAATCACTGTCACTGATAACACTGAAATATCAATTTATCGACTCCCAATCTCTGAACTAGCCATATAAAAACGAATATGCCATTTAAACACATTTAATGTGGTCTGATAAACCCTAGAGAACAAAAAGACTGATCCGAGTGCCATGCAGTTATAATGGATGAGGCTCGGTAAATAAACGCTCAGTTCAATTATTGATTCTTTTCGATTAGGTGAATATCCTCTTTGCCTTTATGAGAAAGTCATACAGCGTTCCCCACCTTAGAGTTGGCTCAATGGACTGTACAAAAACGAAAAAAATGTAGCACGGATAAATATCAAATATGTGTGTGGTATCTAGCTGTGGTACTGTCGAGGCAATGAAAATGCCAAAGAAGAAACCAAAGTGAACTAAGACAAAATGTGCATTGTTTATATTTGTACTCTGCGAGAGAGAAAGAGAGAAGTGAAGATTAGCGATTTTCTCTCCTCTCGCCTGTCGATCGCCTGGACCCAGTTTTTATACTGATGATAACTAGAATCCAGGCAAAATATCTGCCCCTAATATAACCTTTCCATGTCGTTTAGCTTTGCTCAGTTAGCAGACATTACACGCCGCTTACAAAACTCTGCGGATGGAACTATGGAGGAACCAAGCTACCGGCGACATGCTGACCTCTGTGAGGCGCTGTGAACTGAAAGCCAATAGCGGATCGATGCGAGGGAAAGTTGATCTCGCTTTATAAACGCTGTCATGGCGCCTGTGCCTGATAGGGGACGACCTGCTGTTTAACGACACACCTGTACGTGGGGAGAGTAGGGGGAGAGCTAGGGGTAGGTGGTGGGGGCGGGGAGGAACGAAGAGAGACAGCAGACATGTCTTGACGATCGTCAGTCTAACACAGATTGGTCTGTCGCTTTGCCTGTTCGTGAGTGCGTGAGTCTCATTAGGTATTTTGTTCTGAGGCTCAGAATTTGGTCATTTTTCAACCAACAGTCCACCCAACCACCCACCTTCCCTTGAGCATTCTACGGTTTACGTCTGACGTAGACATGAGTAAGACTAATCTGAAGTGTCTGTAGTTGGGCCCACTGAAGCTAAACAGAACAAACCTAAGGCCTCTTAACATACTCTTGTACCACCAACGATTTCTTTTTAAAAAAAGGTGTGATCTACCCTCGAGCAAGTGAAATGTCGCTGGACGACATTCACTAACGCCCAGAACATAAATATATGGAACAGCATGGATTAGAATATATATGTACCTAGATAAGTAGGTAGGTAAAGTAACTTTTTTTAAAACAGGGTTAAGGGAGAGGGAGTTGCTTGTGAAGCAGCCGCGTTGTCTAACACACTTGAACAATTAACGTTTTCTAAAAGGAAAACAACAACAACAACAACAACAACAACAACAACAATAATAATAATAATAATAATAATAATAATAATAATAATAATAATAATAATAATAATAATAATAATAATAATAATAATAATACAGCTGTACAGCAAGCAGGACAAGAGTTTTGCTCTCATCACAGCAGTGTTTTTTGTGTTTGTTTGTCTGTCTGTCTTTGATTCAAAAGCTCCCTAGTTCGCGCACACTTTCCCCGGCTGATCTGTTCCGCCTGTTTCTGAGTAACTCTGTAGGGGAGGGAGGATTAGCTTTGCCTTGTTTAAGAGTTACAAGCAGTCGCACGGACCGAAATGGTTTGCACTCGATTAAACTTCTTCATGCACGAACGGGGCGCTCCCATTGCTGGCAGCTTGTCGTCGCAGCGTTTACTGCTGTCGGCGACTTCAGTCTGCGACCTGCACGCTCACCCACCTGCTTGGTGTGTCAACATGACGCTGGAACCCAGGTCTGTCAAGGCCCACACAGCCCACCACCTGAGTGACACACCTGTTATCTTAAGTGGCAAGTGGACAGAAACCCTAAACGTCGAGCAAGCTGTCAAATAATCGACCAGTGTGAAGGTGGGGGCCTTCGGAACACGACAACTGTCCTGTCGGCAAGTTACCTGACAGCAAACCTTTAGTACGCATTGGCTGTGTGTTGTTCTGCTGAAAGGAAACTACAACTGAAGTGAACAATCGCGATGTGATAATACTATTTTTTGTCCACCGACACCGTGCGTGTAATATATAAAAAAAGGATTATTTCTGTGCCAGACAATCGTCTAGCGAGTAGCCACGGAGGCCTTCCTACAAGTGATCGTGTGTACAAGCTTATCTCCAGACAAAGAAGAAACAAAAGCCATGGCATGGGTGCCCAACAATACTCTCCCCTCTTTTTGACAGCCAAGGCGTGCGCGCTCCTGTGTGAGATTCCGAGTAAGATAATTTGAAATTCCAAGTCGCGAGAACTCAACGAGTGGCAGTCAGGCGAAGACACCTCTGCACACCTTTCGGATGTCAGAAAACAAAGCTGTGTCGTATTAACAGATCTGTGAGTGTGTCAGCATTGTGGCAACATTTATTTGTGAAAATGGATTACAGGAGAAAGGAGGCTGGGAGGACACAGATCGGTCAGTTATGAGAGCAAAATGACAGTTCGTGCATTGTCACAAACACCATCAGATATCGTCAACTGATTACATCGTGAACATGGTTCTGGTGTGTTTATCAGATAGTGAAAGTTGTCCTTAGCGAGGCGTCCCTGGTTGCTATGTGCAGCAGTCACTTCCCCATATGAGCGCGCAGCAGAGGACGGCCATGACCCCAGACAGCGAGATCATCAGCGTCGACTCGGAGGGGCGTACTTCAGAGCAGGCCCAACCAGAAGACCTGGATGTCCAGGCCCTCGATGCCCAGGTAAAAACCGCCGCTCCACTTCCACCCGGCATTCTGTCAACAGGAGCCAAGCCCAAAAAGCGAGTAACCTTCCGAGACAGCAACCTCGTGCTCGTTCGCGAGATCCCGCCCAGGACCTGCTCACCGGACTCCGTGTCTTCCGAGTCTGGAGACTCCAATGGCGAGGACGACGCTGCAGAAGAAGAGGCCGACGATTCGGGAACCAGCGAATCTGAGGTGGAGGCTAACTCTGACGAAGAAGAAGAAGAAGAAGACGGCGATGTTGTCAGGAAGCAGAAAGTAGAGGTGGTCATCAATAAGGCGCCTGCACCGCTGACGACGGCGCGAAATGGGGCTAACCAGCGGGTGCCCATCGTGTGGAGCAAGACTCCAACCTTTGCTCAGAAAGGAACCTTGGAAGTGTCCGCTTCGCCGTCCCCGCGAGTGTTCTCCCTTGTGTCCCACGTCACTGGTGTGGCTGCCCCGACACTTTCTTCCAGGCTCAAGTCCTCCCCGCCCAAAAACGTTCCCAGAAAACCGCCTCCTTCCACGAAGGGGGACAGAAAGGTTCGTCAGATCACCCCCATGCTTGACAGCGTGCTGACGCTTCAGACCACAGGTAAACCTGGCGGCAGACAGCCTGCGGAAGACTCGCCCAACTCAGGCGCGGTCAAAACTGTCAGGAAAAAGCGAGCGTTTCCCAGGAAACCCGACTCCTCGGAAAGGAGACGGAAAACGTCTTCTACGCGAAAGAGCCGAGAAGCCAAGCACGGTGCCGCGGTCAAGGTCGTGGGCGGCAGTGTGTCCATGCAGACCCGAAGCAATCAAGGGAACCTTTCGGTGTTTTCTAGGGTCAGGGACAGTCTGAGTCTGCCCTCTTTGGACTCGGCGGTTAGTCAGTCTGCGAGAGGCCATCAGCAGCTGTCTGTAGGTAAGATGTACACGGTGGATGGCTTCATCTTCCCTGGCGATCCAGACCTTACCCCGGGAGTAAGCGTCACCACGGCTACGTCTGCTGAGGAGCTGAAGGGATTTTCCTATCCACTCGGCACCAGCCCCACTTCCAGACCATTTTCCCGAGAAAGAGTGAGCAGTGCTTCGTCCACAAGCACAAGCCGACCTGTCCGGCGTTTCCATGCATGGCAGATGGCCAATGGAGATATGCAAAACACGATTCAAGAGACGCCGTGTATAGCACCTATGTGGGAAACAGTGCACCCTATCTCTTTTACATCCCGGTCAGGCTCAGCATCCGAGCGATAATTCTTTTTACATTTATTTATTCCTTCTGTTTGAAGGCGAGAAACTAAAGGGGAACCATACTGTCCACTCACGGACACCTGACAGATATATTAGAGGAGGTTAAAAGCTACAAAATTGAAAGATTGGGCTCCACCTGTCTCAAACACCAGTGACCTCATCCTATCATTTTGTGTCTTAGACATGATGAACCTACAAGAGTTCACACAGAGGGAAAAAATGAAATGTGTAATTGCCAGTGATTGTGTCTCTGATATTCACCAACAGCACCTGAGGAATGTTCGATCCGAGAACGACAGATAAGGTGGTGTGACCCCCTGTGTCCAAAAATCGTTTCATGTTCCTCGGTCAGGTGTGGACGTCTAAGTGTGCGAGAAAAATAACAGCAAGAGAAACACGCTGTGCAGTTCATGCAAGTTATATTTCTACACACTCAGACCATTACGATTCAATCAGCTTCACACTCACCCTTACTAAAGTCAGAGAGAATTTTTCTATACGGGTCTCCAGCGAAAGACGCCGTTCGGCCATCTTGCCTCTCTTTCGCTCCGTCCGTCCTAGGATGCCCACCTGCTCGCTGTTTATTTATTTGTATGTGTCTTTCCGACTGTCTTCTGAATGCATTCATGTGACAAGTGTTGTTGCACAGATAAAATTAACTCCTGATTAACTTCAAACATCAAATAATTTCTAAGCTAAAAGAAAGTCAAGCTCTGGGGGTACAAGGACCACTAATTTCTAAAAGTTTTAAAAGAAGACATAATATTCTTTTAAAAATAAAACTTGTATGCGAGCATCAAGCTCAGAGGTAATACAAACAATATACTAGTTATTCCATGAATTTTTCTTTATTGCAGAGACATTTTGTTGTCATTACGGAAACAAGAAAGAACATTACTTTCAAAACTTTCTAAAAAATTATTCATTTTTGAAAACTTTGGTTATTTATATTTTCTTTGTATCCTAGAAGTAGACTTGCTGTGCGCATAAGTGTGTGATTCTGGGCTCTTGAACATGCAAGATGGAGTGAAAGGAAACTATGCCAGGTGAAAATGTCTTGATCTGCGTGTGTCTGCTGAAAGTTTGTTTTCATTTTTGCAATATTCTCACTTCAAAGATAAAAATGTTTCATTTGTACTATGAATGTAAAATATATATCTGCTGCTTTACATAACGGCCCTTTGTTGGGTTACATGTGTAATTGTATTTATTTTCAATTTTCGCGAGACCAAGATTTAGAATATTAATTAAAAGTCAAATGTCACAACACTAAATTTTGATGAATGAAATGTTTTCGTGGTTGGTAAGCCATAGTTTTAAAGACCAACTAGAGTGCGATATTTTTATGTTCAAAGAAAAACTTTAGCTCATTACATTCTGTTACTGCCATGATAGAAGAAAACAAGAAAAAAAAAAATCCATTCCGTTTTCAAACATGGCCATTCACCAAAATAAATCAGAACTGCAAAGTCACTTGTAAGCTTCCCAAACTCCATTCTGGCAGCAGTAAAACGGTTTGGTTTGGTGAAACGATCCAGCAACAGTTCTAAGATCAAATGTTTCGACTGCTGTCAGTGGCCACTTCAAGGAGATCGAGGCAAATAAAGGATTGGCAAACATTAAAAAAATGGACTGAATTCTCAATGCAGGACGATATCCGCCGCTCAGAAATAGCATTAAAACCTTAGTTAGCTACATTAAAACAAACCTAAACTAAGTCAAGGGGTGAGACTGAACTGTACTTACGTTCTGAAACCTTTTGGACACCTGAAGAATGTCAAATAATGTTCATGTTTTGATGATTGTCTATCAAAGATTATGTGATGTGCTATCTTTGGTAGCAAAGGGGAAAACCGTACTAATGAATTAAAAAGAATGGAATTGCCAGCGGGTACAGTATAATAATTATAAAGTTGATTTACGGAGCGCTTTATCCTACCATAAAAGGTTAGCTCTAAGCGTTTGAAAAAATATAAACACGCAAACAATAATAATAACAGCAACAACAACACAGACGCACGGAACAAAAACAACAACAACAACAACAACAACAACACAACAACAACAACAACAACAACAAATGTCTATAGAATGCCATATGGCAGGATGAAAGATATGTAGCCCGTATTTGCTCCCAGCTTGATTAATCCAGCTATACACTGACATATGTTCCACTATGCACATTTTTATCTCAATTCAGCATGCACACCATCCTCCCTTACATTACCTTTCCCGCAAGTGTTTCTATAACAACGAAAACAAGACATTATTAACTATTTGCAACCTGAAAATACACGTTTAACCCTGGGAGAAAAACACATGTTCCATTCAGGAACTGACACCGTTTATCACACCCACACCTCACACCCAAGCAAAATTACGACTGTTCGATGTCGTCCACACCCCCACCCCATACGGGTGCCGGGTGGAAGTCGCTGAGCCAGTTGTGGAATATCGATCTCATAACTCTACAAGTTGAACCAGCCGCTCGGCTCAACTATTAATGGAGTGGCTTTAACAAATATCGGGTCTCGTTGAAGAGTTTTATGCCGAGCTTATTGGCAGTCCAGACCTGTCGCGGTCACCTGACCATTTTTCTTTCACTTGGGTGTTTACGCGCGGCATTTCGGAGTAAAGACCGAGACCCCAACAGTTTACTGTAGGCATGATCAGCGATCATACTGCTCCCGCTTCAAAGACCAAAGACAATCTTTATAGTCACCTGCTTGGGTTTGAGTTCTGTGACCTCATGTAATGTGTGGAAAGAAAGAACGGAAACACTGGGCTGAGTGGGAATCCATAAAAAGAGAATGTGTCTTTGTGTGTGTGTGTGTGTGGATGGGTGGATAAGCATGCTTACTCCAGCATTCATATGCGGGTATCTTTTTGTCATGTCCTTGACAAACATGTTGTTCACTGTCTTTAAAGCCAATCATGAACATTTTTATCAAAATGCCCACAGATATCAATTTTATATGATTCTTTTCAAGTATAACATTTGATGGTGGTAGTGGTGATGACAATAATAATAATACAGAAAAGAACATTAAGTAATACAGAAAAAAATTACAAAAATTAATTTGTATCTAAAAATTTTGAAAAGTGCATCGGCACATGAAATGATATAAGCAAGCTATACTGATCTGAAGTGAATCTGAACAAAACTGTACACTGCATTTTGTTACAAATACACATGGAAAGACATATCAACTTGCTGATACCTCAAGGCATTTTTTAAAAATCTCTCAATGTCAAAACTGTTTTTAACCAACCATTTGAGAAAGAACAGCAATGGTCTACTTGAAAGCTTGAAGCTTATTTCCATGTACATGATCTGTGGAACAAATGGTCACACCCTAGAATATTATCTTACTATGGATGGCACCCTGGGGTCTGTAGTTATAAACCTGAGACTCCATAACAACACCCAATCAAGTCCTCTGTTGTCATAACTGTGGTATGTCTGAGACTCCATCCCTACAGCCCTACCAAGCCTCTGTAGCCATAGAAGTGGTACATCCAAGACTTCATACATATAGCCCTACCAGCCTCTTTGTAGCCAAAGATGTAGACTATGCAAGATGCCATCCTCCACATTATTAGCTGACCACCTAGGTCCATCCCTATTTCCATTGCAGGACCCTACAACTATGCTTTCTAACCCTGGGATAACAATCTGCTTGACATACACCCCAGGGGTAATGTTACACTTTATAGCTACCCTGAAGCAGCATTACATTTGCTTCATAGCTAATGCTGGGGGACTGTTACCTGTGTTTCATAGCTAACCCTGAAGTAATGTTACCTTTGCTTCACAACTACAGTCTCTGAAACTGGTTGATCAAAAATAGGGACAATAAATATGAATGAACATTTTTACTTTTCCTAAAGTGTCAGGACTTGCTGTAGACACAGAGAACAACTCCACACACCACAAGGAAAAGGCCAAGCAGTGTTTCTGCAAAGAAATTGATTTACAAAATATTATCATCTCCTGACATGGCTGGCATCTCTCTCACACCCTCCACCCCCTACACACACACACCTTGTATTTATACAATCAAACAGACAGTGAAAGAAATCACATAAATATACCACCAATAACGTCTGATGAAATTCAAGAACTCATCAGATGTCTGAAAAGCTTTAGATTTATGCTCTTTTTTCTCTGATTTCAGCATTGTTAATGATCAATTTCAATAGTTATGATTAACATTTTTCTCATACTTAACATTGATATAGATTGTAATTATGATGTTGCAAACATGCCTGGAACTTACTACACACTGCTTTTGAAGATATTCAATAATAAATTGTTAAATCTTGTTAGCTTTTGCTAGGTGTGTGTGAGGGTGAATCTTCAATTATCATTGATGGTCTTCAAATTTTGTCTGCTGTTTTGTGCTCAGGCTTAGTGAACTATGGTGAAACTTGGAGACCACAGTTATAATTCTTTTACTGCTAGACTGTTGATATGATCTCAGCATGAGCTTTTGTAATAATATTTCAAGGTGTAAACTTAAAAATTATGCAAAGCCTTTGGTCTGTATACAAAATAGATTGCTTTTCACCTGACCAGTTACATCAGGTGTGTGTCATCAGTTCTGTGAACATAGGATACCAAGGACATAAGACACTTGTTTAAGTAGTGAACCTACCATATGACTCTGGCTTTTCTCCAAGAATCCTCCCAGACAAGGAAGTAAAGATGAATGTGAGAGAATTAGTGAGTGGTACAGCAAGAGATAGATCTGAAATTCACAGTTTGCTTATTTAGAAAAGTACTGGTTAATTTGTTTTATTCTTCTGAACAATAAGTTAACTTACAAAAAGTTAAATACAGAATACAATGAATGCTGAAATGTCACAAAAGCTTTATTGCATTGCTATTTACTTAGAAATCTTATAACAGCTATACATAGTATTTCAAATCACCCAGTTTAATTATCAGCTAACAAGATTCAATTCATAATAAAGCACCAAAATTGTCATTAAAAATTTTAAATCTTCTTCCAGAAAAATCAAACTGGATTATGTAAGAAATAAAGATAAAACAAGAAATGATTGCATAGCTCTAGTTAAAAAGAAATAATAAAACCATAACAATCAGATATCATTAAAATGACAGCAATGGCTTCAGGAAATGTCTCTCTCAGGTTAACTGTCTCTATTATATTATTGACTTTAATGTTTAAGTCTAAGTGAACAAACAAAATGTAATACAGAAAAGTAAAAAGAAAATTAATAGTTCCAAATATATATTCAATATTAAAAAATGTACCTGTAGAAGACAGCATAATGTAGTAAAGAACAGAACCCATCTGATTAAGTAAAAATGGAATGAGATACTGAAATAAGAAAAAAACATTTTTTTTATTTTGTTAATTAAGAGTGTTAAAGCTATAATGTAACAATTGTGGTTTGCTTCTTCCTTCTTAACTGACAGAAGTTATTTCATGTCATACAAATTTTCACTTTCTGAAAATACACTCCGCATATTCAGGGTAAATATTCTTGTATATCATATAAAAACACAGTACATGAAGAAATAATGTACACCTACTTTAATATTGAAAAACAAGAACTGGAATTCTGCCAGAAATTGCGAAAATGCACTGTCTTCTTTTATCAGCTCCACACCCTTGCTGCCTTTCTTTATGAGTGGATTGGTGGCTCCCCACATAGCTGCTACTACTAGCAGCCAGGCTGACTCCTCTGATAATACCAGATATGAACACATGAAATTAAATAAAAAACAGAACGCTCTTTAACAATGTCTCTCTCACATGCACACACACACACACTGCAAATGCATTCAAATATCCAGTTGGAGTGGATATAATAATAATGTGTGGAGTGTGGGTACATAAGAATGACATAGCTTCGGCAATTACGTCTTTGTCTCTAGTAAAACTCTAGCAAAATTTAGTTTAAGGTGACAGATAGACAACCTAGCTCATGTCCGAATATGTTATCCAAGATAGCTATACATAGTGTGTCTGGTAGAGTTAAATGGAGTCGGTCTAAGCAAAGCACTTTTTGAACCACATTCTTGAAGTTTTAAATTAATAAATCATTCAAGTACCTAGAGTGTTCATGATTTTTCTTTTCTATTATTGGTAACTTGCAAACAACAAACAGGTATTAACACATCAGGAAGCTTTTGATGACGGGCTTCTCTACTAAGGACGCAGGGAGTTCCCAAACCCTATGCTTACCAAAGCTATCCCAAACCATAATTCTTGTGGTATTAACGTTCTTTGACTTAATGAATGCAAACGTTACGTTGAAGAATCAAATAAGCATAAAGTGAAGACAAAAATTTAGTTTTAAAGTAAGAATGGTAAAGACTTATTACATTCTTAGCAATTTTTATCAAATACATTCTTCTCATTTCCTATAAAGACTTCTCCCTCCCCAACTCATTTTCCGGTTAATAATCTCCCCTGCTCATGTGTTCGTGTAAACTGTAGAAACAAATTCTTATATACGTGTGAATGCACAACCAGTGGTTTTTCATTTTTACAGATCAACATGGGGAAAAATAGGAATAAAGGTACTTTTTCTATGAATCGAATGTCTTTTCATTGTTGCTGGCTATTCATTGGCATAAGTCGAGACACTACGCTGAGACTGCGCTGTTTTAGTAATGCTTCGCTGTTTTGTCTCAGAAAAATAGAGATATGCGTGTGTCTTGTCACTAATCCAGTTTATAAATTAGTTTCAGCACTATCCAAGTTCACGTATCTTTCCATCCTTCGATGAAATATACATTAATGGCATGACTGACGTAATCGAAATGCTATCAACGATAGTATTATTATATGTAAATTCTCAATAAATTGAGATATTTATAAATAAGCTGATGACTGACGCAGAGAAATGGTTATGGTCAGTGTTTCTCAACATTAAAATTTAACATTGCAATTTATTGTATAATACTTTATTACTATTGGTTTTTGTTTCATTGTTGGATAACAATTTTGATACTATTTGCAGCTATAGACATCTCTAAAGAAGAGTTGATGGTAAGAGCTGTCGCAGAAATCATCAATGAACTTATAAAAGCACACAATCAAAACAAAGATGTAGATCTAAATAAGTAAGTGGTAATAGTTTACATTTTTTAGAAACATTAACAGTATAAAGCTGTATATAAAGGGTCTAGTATACTCATATTACAAATGACTTGATTAGTTAATCCTTTTTAAATTTATTTATATATTTGTTTGTATTAATTTCTGCATTTATTTGTTCATTTATTTTTTTCCTTTTGAGGATTAGTCCTTATTGTTTATATTTTTCAACATTGCATTGGGAGATTGAGTTATAACACTAACTGCAATAATTACAACAGGGAATAGGGCTTAGAGTTGCGCTTAAACAACTTGATAGGCCAGGAAAAATCTTGAAACAACTGAGGTTTTTAGCCTAAAACATTTTATGTCTGCAAATCAGGCTGAAGACAAGAATTGCAAGCAAACATGGAATGCCTAATCAGCCCCGACTAGTTGACATTATTGCTGCAGTTCCACAGGAATATAAAAAGGTGAGATATAAAGGCCACATAATAGTTAAAATCTTTAATCAGTTATAATTATTTTCTACCTTAGTCTTATAAAATGGGATCATCACATGCAATCTAAAGTGTTACCCAAACATGCAGCAGTTTAAAAATGGCAAAGAATAACGAATGGATTGGTTAATATTAATATTAATTAATGGAAATGCTGTTGTGAGTGGGGTGAACTGTGCTACATATTTTTAATTTAGAATAGAAAGTAAACAAGATTTTCTTGATGTTAGTAGTTCAAGATTATAAATTTCATGAATGTTTTACATGAATTCCATTATAAACATGAACAATACACATCTTTTGTAAAATGTTGCTTTGAGATCAATGTGTTATATTTTTTGCATTAAAAATATTTCAGTTTATAACATAGCTTTCTCTTTAATGTTCTAGGTTTTGCTACCCAAACTTAAAGCAAAACCCATCAGGACAGCTAGTGGGGTACGAAGTTTTTATATTTTTGCAAATTAACTGCATGACAAATGTTGAACATCAGACTTGCAGCTCTTACTGATTTAGATTTATTTACCTTTTATTGTCACATTCTTTTTCAATAGTCTAAGTCTGAATCATATATCTTTCTCTTTGATGATGATCTCTCTCTCTCTCCCTCCCACCCCACACTTATGCCAACCCTCACTGTACCCAAAACTGATTTAAATTCTGCTGTGCAGATAGCTGTTGTGGCAGTGATGTGCAAGCCACACAGGTGTCCACACATTGCTATGACTGGGAATATCTGTGTGTGAGTTGTTTTTTTATTTTTTTTTTCCAAGGATGACGTTAAGCATTTCAAACTTATTGTTTTAATGATTAAAGTTTTAAGTTTGATGCA
This sequence comes from Pomacea canaliculata, assembly GCF_003073045.1. Taxonomy (NCBI): domain Eukaryota; kingdom Metazoa; phylum Mollusca; class Gastropoda; order Architaenioglossa; family Ampullariidae; genus Pomacea; species Pomacea canaliculata. The sequence continues at coordinate 3,612,159 of NC_037599.1, forward strand.
TGTTAGAAATAAATTTTGTTTGCGACATGAGCTTATATATTTCCATTAATTACTTGGAGTTGGTAAGACAGATTTAAGTTAAACTGCATCAGATTTCACGAGAACAATGTGGATTGTGAAATGTTGAATCAGATAAGATCATAGGAAAATTATGAAAAGAAGTAATCAAAATATGAAATGATGTCTTATTTCCTAATAAATATACTTATATAATCAAAAAGATAGACATAATACACTCATGTCCACCCATTTTCTTATTTAAAAATATAAACTGCTTCCTTTGAAAGTGTAGACTTGCATATGAATTATTTATCAATAATAATTAATAATTAAAAACCATTTAATTTTACTTTCAGATATTGCCCTGGAGGACCTGACTCAGACTTTGAATACTCTACACAGTCATATACTGGTTATGAGGTTACTTGAACAAAGAAATAAATTTTTCAGTGCAGTATTACACCATTTAAATAAGAAGAACATGCACATTTTTTGGTAACCATAAGCTTAGGGAATTTTGACTGATTATTATGTAATTTTGCCTTTTCAAATAAAGCAGCTTCAGTTGCATTTTAACAAGAATTATTTCATGCTTTATGTGCATAACTTCACAGGTATAATGAAGAAGATTTTGTCAGTGATCATGCTATGTAGGATGAGCAGAGAGGACACAAACACCAAGGTCAAAGTATAGCTTTAACAGATGGTAATTCCACAGGATGAAGGAAACTCACCAAAGATTTTTTTTCTCATTAACAAATCTAGCTAGAAGGATGGATAATCTCACATGGTATTTCTCGAGAGGGGAAAGAGAGAAAATCTTATAGGCAGTTATCAGAAAAAATGTCTAATCATTTTATAGCATTTTTCTAGATTTTTTTTTTTCTTTTTATCTCTGTTAGCCAACCTCAATGAGGGCTATTCGAGCAAGGTATAATCCATACCTTCAGACTCGCCATCGAGTAGAGCAGGTAATTATTTTCCTCCAGATATTCATCAAACTAGTTTATTATTTTCTGATTTAAAATAAAAACATGATTAATTTAAATAAAGTTAAATAAAATATTTTAAGAAAAAGAAGGGAGACATTAATTAGGCTTTATGAACATTTACAACTGTGCCTTTTTCAGGTGATTTTTTATTTTCAAACTAAGACAGTTTTGTATGTGTGTGTGTGAAGCTGAAGCAGCTTGGTCACAGTGTTGACAAAGTAGAGTTTATTGTGATGGGAGGCACCTTTATGAGCCTTCCAGATGATTACCGTGACTACTTCATACGCAGTCTTCACGATGCTTTGTCAGGACACTGTAGCAGCAATGTGGATGAGGCTGTAAAGTGAGTTTTCCCAACTTTTTGATCTTATTTATATTGCTTACTTACATTTAAATGTCAGCTTAACAAATTTCACTATTTTTCCATTATTTGTTTATAAGTTTTCCTTGCTTAGTGTGCCCATTTTTTCATCTTTATTCTTTAGTCACATCTATTTGGGTTGTAGTGATTAAAGACATGGTGTTGTGGTTGTTGCTGGCTCAGAATCTTTGCATAAATATTGTTGCTGTTTTTCGATAACCAGGTACTCAGAAAAGAGTATGACAAAGTGCATTGGCATAACCATTGAAACCAGACCAGACTATTGTCTAAAGAAGCATCTCAGGTCAGTGTAATGAGTCATTAAAAAAAAATGTAGGAGATTATAAAGGATCCATACATTTATGTACTTGAGTTAATTTTAATTCAAGGCATTTTTTGTGCCTTAACTAATGATGGAAAGCTAACTTAGCACTTTTTAATCCTATGTATCCTTTTATGTCCTTCTAGTGACATGCTTCGGTATGGATGCACTCGACTGGAAATTGGTGTCCAGAGTGTATACGAGGATGTTGCAAGGGACACCAACAGGTGAGTCATTGAGAATTTCTGCTAAATATTTTTTTAAAGTTTATAAATATGAGAAAAATGATAAAAAAAACTGGCTTCTTCGAGAGTACAAGAAGGTATAGTGAAATATCAGTGTAGGGAAAGACAACCTTATGCTTTAGCTTATCACTGAATTATGACACTGTTCTCATGTATGTCTTACAGAGGTCACACAGTCAGAGCTGTGTGCGAATCATTTCAAATGTCTAAGGATGCAGGATTTAAGGTTGTTGCTCACATGATGCCTGACCTGCCCAATGTTGGGTGGGAGAGAGATATTGAGCAATTCATTGTGAGTATTGAGGATTTTTTTATTATTTTGTTTAGAAAGAAATCAGTTACAAGTCATGAATTGGTAGTACTGATGTCATTGAACATTCCAGATACTTCCAAGACACTGAAGTATTATCTGGAATTAACAAGATTCACTCAGTATAGACGATCTGTAGCTATGAAGACATTTGCATCTGTGGGTGCAAACTGTATAGGAAGAGTTAAAAATGTGCTATACCAAAGTGCTTTAAATATATCTTAACCATGAGGTACATGCATAGCTTTATAAGTTATTTTTGCTGATTGGAAACTTTTTAGGAATTCTTTGAAAACCCAGCATTCCGAGCTGATGGACTGAAAATCTACCCAACGCTTGTGATCAGAGGAACAGGTATGTAAATATCTATATCTTTTTTGTGTATTGTCAGACATTTGCACTCTAATTTTTCATGCAGCTGAAAATGTCAACAAACCTGCTTATTGAAACTGCATTACACTTTTCTTGACTATAGTTTTTTTTTTCCCCTTTCACCTTCAGGGCTGTATGAGTTGTGGAAGACTGGACGTTACAAGAGTTACCCACCAAGCATGCTTGTTGACCTGATTGCACGTATCTTAGCCCTTGTTCCACCTTGGACACGTGTCTATCGAGTTCAGCGGTAAGCAACATCTTGTTACTGATTTTTCATTGCCTAACCTTCAATCCATGTTTAATAGTGTAGCACACCACATCACTAGTAGACTTTTTTTTTGGTCTTTATTTCATTGGAAGTACAAGAAAATAGCACCAAAGTCTATCTTTTGGGATGAAGTGCTTCTGATGTGTACCAAGCAAAAAGAATTGTAATAAATATCATCAATGGCTCTGTCAGAGAATGCGGTAAACAGAATATGAATGCAAAGTTTAGAAATGAATATTTAAGCTTTTATGCTGATGACTAATGGAAAACATTGCTGGGAAAATAGGTCTTTTTCAAGGATTTTGCATGCTTTTCATTCCCTTCAGTTACTGAGAGAGTGTAGAGAGAGATATATATATTTTGTTTTGATGCCACACATAAATTTTAATACCAAAGAATTCTTCATGTTTTAGTGTGCTGATACTTTAATGTTGCATGGTGTGCACTTTCAGAGACATTCCCATGCCACTTGTTACATCAGGCGTAGAGCATGGTAATCTGCGAGAGCTGGCATTGGCTCGCATGCGTGACCTTGGTACACAGTGCCGTGATGTTCGTACACGAGAGGTTGGCATTCAGGAGATTCACCACAAAGTCAAACCTTACGAGGTGAAAATGTTGACTTACAGGTTTTATCATAGACAAAAACTCTTTAAGACATGCATCAGAAATCTTAAAACAACACACACATATATGTCCTTGTTTTTTGTATTTAAAATGTGGATTATTAATTAGAATTTATTATTTATTTGACTGAATTTTAGTGGAGGAAAAAGGTGAGGTCATATTGTCTATAGGAGCAGTAATTCTAAGTTGTTTAGAATATATGGACACAGTATGTAGAATGCAGAACTACCTCGTAACCAGGTACCCATTTCTGCTGAGCAGGTGATGGGTGGATATTAGTGTGTGATGGGGCGTGGGAAGTTTTCCAAACTCAAGCCCATGCAGGCCACAAATCAGTTAACTTTAGTTCTAGTCAAGCACACCAGCCTACATAGCCTCCCTTTTTCAGTGTATATCAGTATTGTTCATTAGGATTTATTTCAAATTTTTTTTGTTGGGGGTTTTATTATCTGGATTTTACTCTATAAGAGACTTGGTTGTGCTTCTTCGGTATCTTTGTGTAAAATCTTAAAGAGACATTATTTTGACAGGTTTATTGAATTAATAAATCAATGAAAACACAAAATTTCATGAAATAAGTCTTGATTATTATGTAAATAGCTACAAGATTTCAATGTGTTCAATGTTCTTTTTATGAGACAGGCAGAGCTGGTTAGACGAGATTATGTTGCCAACAGCGGATGGGAAACTTTCTTGTCTTACGAAGATCCTGAGCAGGACATACTGATTGGACTATTGCGACTGCGAAAGTGCTCAGAGGACACCTTTCGCCCAGAACTGCGTGATGGCTGTTCCATTGTCCGAGAGCTTCATGTGTATGGCAGTGTTGTGCCAGTCCATGCCCGTGACCCAACCAAGTTCCAGCACCAGGGTTTTGGCATGCTTCTGATGGAAGAAGCTGAGCGGATTGCTCGTGAAGAGCATGGCTCATCCAAAATTGCAGTCATTTCAGGTTTTGTATTTTGCTACTTTTAAAAAATATTGTCAGCTTTCAGATTATTTCATTATATAAGCAGGATGTCTTTAAAACATGAAGCGACATAATAATCATATGGATTATTATTATTTACAAATATTTTCGAAATACAAAACACTTTAAGCACAAAGAGATACAAATGGATATAATAATAATAATAAATGCAAAATTTGTAAAGCGCACACTCACCCTGTTAAGGAGCATGCTTTTAGCGCCTAAGAACAAGAACGAGATATGGACAGCATACGAGGGACAGGAAAAAAAAAAGAATAACATATAAACAGATATAAAAGAATAAACAACAGTACTAATGGTGAATAAAAATAAATACAGAAAACGCAAAGAGGAACCAAACAACATGAACTGAGAGTAACATGATATTGCAAAAGGAAGGGTGTGAAAAAGGACTAGCATGGTGGGAAAGGGTGTTAGGAGTAATGTTTACGGAAGAGGTGCGTTTTCAGTGCACGTTTAAAAGAATCAATAGTAGGTAGGTGGCGGATATGGAAAGGGAGAGAGTTCCATTGTTTTGCTGCACAATAACTAAAAATATATATATAAAACACACAGACCACAACATATAAGCAAGCAACCGGATAGAGACACACATAAAAGACGAAAAAATCTGCCAGGAGTTCGCAACAGGAAAGAATTGCTAAACTGCGAGCAGGAAACGATAAATTCGAGAAAAGATCTGTTAAGATCGCTGCTTTGAAATAGCTCATGGAGCCCGGCAGAAAATAAGGTGCAGTCATAGTACGGTGCACTAGCTGTCGATTCCGAAACTCACAATAATGAGCGGCATAAAAGATGCATCGAGAGAGTAGTGTAGGATAGGAATATAAACTTTTAAAATAAGTCGACAGCGATTTGCAAGTGAAGCATCAGTCACTTAAATCAGAAGAACTGTCAAAAAAGAATGTTCGTTAGGAATATTTCCAGAAAATCTTGAAGTAGAGCAGATCATGTGACACCAGAAGAAAATGATAATAAATATGTGTTTCTATTATTTACAAATTCGCGTAATCTTTTTCTGAAATGAGAAATATTAAAAAATATTGAATATAGTTCACATGCCAGTGTAAAAATGGACTTTTTAAATGGCAGGTGTTGGCACTCGTAATTACTACCGGAAGATTGGCTATGAACTGGAAGGCCCATACATGACCAAGTCTCTATTGTGATGGAAAGACACACAGTCCTTTCACAGTTTCACGTGAAACATGCAGTGAACTCATGTGTGAGAATGGAAATGTGCAGAGACGGAGGCATATCGAGGCAGTCAACATTTTGTTAACTTCTATGTGATATTAAAATATTGACATTTCATTTTGCCTGCATGAAGATGTATGAAATATGTTATCTTGGTAAGAAAGATATTCTTGTTTTATCTTGAAGTGTTGTAAAGGGTTCATTAAGATAAAAAAGGACCTCTTATTCTCCTGAAGAGGTGCAAGTTGTTTATTGTTCTAAATTCCTAAGTATCTTCTTGACAGATTTTAAAGAATCCAGTTTAAACCTGCTCGCCTCGTCTGCAGACCTTCTAGATATGAACATACATCACCTGTCATAGCATCTTTTCACTAGCTGCCAGTCGGGGATCGTATAGCATACGAACTTTTCACTTTGACTTGCACTGGTCCTCGGTACCTCTCCAAACTCCTATTTATACACCCGCATGACTTCTTCGCTCATCTTCTGACACCAAGCCTCTGCGAGTCCCACTAACTAAAACAAAGACATATGGACAGAGGTATTTCTCCTACCAAGCACCATCAAGTTGGAACGGATTACCCGTCAGCCTTCGACACTGATTCTTTTACCACCTTTAAGTCTAAACGTAAGATGCATCTTTTCAGAACGACCCTTTGACCCTGTCCTGACCATGAGGGTACATAACGTGTCTGTAATTTACTTTGTGTATGGGTGTGTGTTGTAGAAGTGAGCGTGTTATATGGGTGCATTGTTGTTGGTGAGTCTATATATCATTTATGTAAAGCGCTCTGAGCAAATCTTTGGAAAAGCGCTATATAAATCCTCCTCCTCATCATCATTATTATTCTTGCGTTACTTGATAGTTTTGCATAAGATAAGAATGACTCATGACCCAAGATTATTAATCTGTACCCCTCTAAGGCAGAGGTGGGCAAAGTTTTCTTTTTGCGAGCCGGTCTCAAAATTTTAAGCTAGTCAGCGGAACCCAAGTCAAGTGACTACACAACACACCTAGTGATGATGTAATGGACAACAAATGAGTACTCAATGGCGTTCACTTACCGAATTTATTGTGTAAGTTGTTTGAATTCGCTCACAATAAAACTTTAAAACCAGCCTTTCCTTTGAAGGCAGCCGCCCCACATACTCTCAGTCATGTCAGCCGTGTTTTTTGTTATTTTTGTACTTTGTGTTAGAATATTACGGACTGCCGATATATTAAATAATTAACCTAGGCTGAATTTTAAAAAAAAGTACCCCAAAATGACTGGGTACGCTTACGTCCTTCATGCTACAGCTGAACGTTACTTGGACAGATCCTTGTCATGCACTTGAGCTGTTCGAGCATGATGATGTGTGTAGGCGTGCAGCTTGAGATTGGAATGTAGCCAGTCATTCAGATTTTAGGATGTATATTTTTTTCTGAGCTGATCCTATCAGAGGACAAGACAAAAAAAGTCGCAGTTTTTAAAGGAATAGAAGCACTAGGCTAAACAGGACCAGACACAAAAACTACATTTAAGAAGGCAGTGGACGTGCGTGTGTGTGTGTGCGCGCGCGCGGGTGTACGTGCGTATAGTTTATGTGGGTATTGTAATCCACCTTTTCCACCTCCGTTGTAGATAGCTCAGGCTAAACCAGTAACAAGCAATGTTTATTTCAAGTTTGCAGCCCACAAACGTTTGTTAGTTATTATTATGTGCTGAAAAAGTGTTAAAAATGTCTCACAAAGTAAGAACTTGGAAGAAAACTCCCAATGATGCTTATAAGACGACAGTGTTCAATTTCTTTCTCAAAGAAAGATACTCTGACAACTGTGGTTGTCAGAACCACTTGACGGTTGGAGCTGAAGCCTTCAAATCACATCATGGGTCGTGAGCATTCGCATCTCCTATCTGCGCCGTGAGAATAACATTATCGACGACGAAGCTGTGACCCTAGTGTCAGTTGCTTTTACCGCTGATTGTAGGGTAATTGGGTTGGAGAGACAGAGGGAAGGTTTCAAAAGTGCATTTAAATGTTGTGATCATGTGCTTCAAATCTAATGACAGCCAGTGTTAAATCAGGACCAATAATGGTGCACATGGGAGTTACACTTGAATTCATGGCGAAACTCATTCTTCAAGTTTCAGCACCAATAAGGCATGCTAGCAATGGAAGCTCCTAGGCTCGAACACACGGGGATGGAGAGTCTGGCAGGGGATGGTTGTTGCAGCGTAGGGGAATTAATGCACAACAGCAGAAACATAAAGGAACATACAGGAGAGTGCATCAGTAATTTTTTTAACAATTACTTTTTGTTTAGTCAAATGTATTTTTAAACTCCGTTTTCTTACTTTTTTTCTCTGTATTTCTTTCAACTTTGATTTCATATTTTGGCGGGTTTTGTGCATCATATCATATTTTTAGCTAGTGTTTTTTAAAAAAATTATTTTCCTGTATTATTTTTATTTGTTGGTCAGTGCGGAGAGTGGAGTGATTCGGTATGATGAAAATATTCAATTAATTAAATCAAAGAAATAAGAATCATGCAGCTAGCGTATTTAGAGGATTTCACACGCTGAAACGTTTCAATATTTCTAACGTTTTTTCCCGCATACATGGCCTGGCTGATTTCACGTGTTGAACTAGATGAGCACCAGGAACATTCCAACAAGTAAAAAGGTTAACATAGAGGAAATATTTGGCACTCTTTATTTAACACAAATTTCCGTGATGTCAGATTTACGGACGTTTATATGTGGGCTGCTGTCTGTTTGCCGAGACCAACGGTGAGCCTTTTGCGAAGTTCTCTGCTATAAGTCTCTGCGAGCCTAAACAATGAATATGACTAAACCGGAAGCTTTATATACAGCAGCCTCATTCTAGTAGTTAAGATGAAAAATTGGCTAAACCGGAAGGTTTTTATACACCAGCCTCGTTTCAATAGTTAACCCCTGTAAGCAGTCCAGTAATACAATTTGTGGTCAGTTTAGTTTACAGCGGACATGGCGGCCTTCGTCATGAGTCAAACAGACTAGAACACTTTATAGTCTGTGGATCTGAGAAGGTACGCATAACATTCTCGATATTTTATCTCTGCTGAGCAGAGATCTGTGTAGACATCATCGAGATCTTAGCAAGCGCCAACAGTCCGTCTGCTGCACCGAGTTCCATTATATGACTATCATCTGTTGCGAAACCCTGCTGTCGTCTGCTGCCGTGAGATCAAGATTGACAGCATCGACATCAACCACATTTTGCAGGTAAAATTTCAGTTTTATAAATGAAAGCAATGAAAGAGCTGGATGAAACGTTTAGACTATGCTTCAAAACACCTATTCTTAAGAGGGCTAGATTAATAATTTTGTACGATACGAAGCTGACGAAACAGGTAAACAACAGAAATCTAATAATGGTGGCCATGGCGATATTTTCCACAATACAAACCTGTAAAAAATTCTTTATTATTAAATTAAATTGTTAGAAATGAACAAATTTTCTAGGGAGCAATCCTTGAGTTGAGTTTTTCTTGATTTAATCCATTCTGATCGCAGGAAGGGAAACAGCTTATTCAATTCATTGATTCTGACCATGAGGCTGCTGGAAAGCTACCGTATGACCCATATGTTAAAAGAAGTGCCCTTTAAAAAAAGTTAGATCTGAGATATATATACCCATGCATGTTGAATATTTCCATAATTTTCTGTGTGATTGTATACTTTTATTTTTTGTAATATATAAACTAGAACGTACCAATTCATCACTTCATTTTAGTGTAAGTTGCACATAGATTTTTTTATGTGGTAGAGGGATGCAGAATGGTAACAATTTTCAAGTTTTCTTTCATATAAACATTTAGTAAACGAAGTCAGTGGGAAACTGACTGTTCCTTGAAAGATTCTTAAATTTTCTGAGACCTGCTTAAAAACAGCAGCAAAGAAAATGTGTGGGCAAAATTTGACATGGCAATGACAGACCAAGACAATTTCAGGTCAATTGATAAGATGATCACTTCAGTTGTTTCACCATGGTTGTGTTTTGGAGCTTTCATTAGCACTGCTTTTGATAAATTTTGCAAGACAAGAATTCAATGCACTGAAAAATGAGATCAAACACTTAAATATACAAAGAACATTATATCAGAGGAGCAATTTTGCAAAACTCAAGCAGAAAGCTTAAAGATGGAAAAACCAAGATGCAACAAGCAGTATCTGGATGTAACTTTGAATGTATGTGTGCATACTGACTTGCATATAACATGCCCAAAATATGGCTTTGGTCATTTATCAATAAAGCAACACATTCTTGCAATAACTCCCTTGTCACACCTTCGCATATTATACATATGCAGTTCAGGTTTGTCCAGCTTCAAATTTTCCTTGTTCACAGTCTTGGTGAGAGCATAGACTATACTAACACATTGTTATGATTACTATTAGCGTATTCAAGCTGGAGCATATGAACAGTTTTCCAGCCCACATCACAATTACACCAGAAATAATTATCAGAGTTGAGTGAGAGTAAAGACACTTAAAACACATTATTTCTTCCCCTTCTCCATTCCTCCACCTGAAAAGGATTCTAAGAATTAAAGGCTATTTAGTTAGTTTAATTTAATTCATCTAGAGTACTTCCATTTAACATAATCAAATTAATTTTTGTATTCCAAGAAAAGATGTCATTGAAATCCATAGTAATTTTAGTTTCTAAGGGAGGTCAGCATAATTTTTTCAGTAATTTAAAAATATTTTATGTACATGCAAATCTAGGTAGTACTAATGGTGACCTAGTATGAGTTTTTTTGTGGAATGAGATGTGTGTGTTGAATATTCAGCCAACATTGGGGAAATAGTATTTACACTGCGCTTTACCCGACAATGAGAAGAAAAGAAAAACTGTCGCAAACCATTGGCACCTTAAGTAGCGATTCGATGTTAGCGCTGGTTTTCGCTGCAGTGTTAAACCTGGACCGATGCCTCCTCGGAAAACCCCCGACCAATCTTCCAGCGCTTTTCATGGAGATGAGGACTCTTCGGGTCTCGTCTTGCCCGAGGAAATCGGTGAGGACCAAGAGGAGAAAGAGCATGACAACCTTTTCTTCGAGCAAGACGCATTGGACAAGAATAAAGAGGGTGATGAAGAAGAATCCCACGTAATTCAGACCAGCAGCATTTTCTTCGACGAGGACTTGACCATCTCAGGTAAATCTTCAGGTGTAAGTTCTGAGGTGGGTGAAACCCTTTTTCCTTAACGCGACCTTTTTCTGTGTCGTTGGTGCCTTATTCCCATCTACCACCCGAGTCACTTTGCTTAATGCGTTAATTTAATATACTATGTTTTGACATGTTCCCTGCTTGTAATGCCACTAATACAGTGAGGGTTAGCTGTCCTGGTTCAGCTTTCGTCTCGGGCACGCTATTCGTTCTCAGCATGCGACATTTGTTTGACTGCCTTGCCATGATTTACCCTTATTTGCTGGTTCGGCGTAAAACGACGATTCCCTCATCTACTCCTGCTTGTAACTTCCTGTCATATTTATGTGTTTTAACGGGCTCTCTGCTTGCATCCCGTTTGCTTGTTGTATCGCTTGTCATATTCATGTACTTACATGTATGTTTTGACATGTTCCTCGCTTGTAAATTTGCGTATTACGCTTCTTAAAACACCATCTATTGACTCATCTATCCACGACGTAGCAACTTCGACTAATCCGTTTTCCCCCTTCCCCTTGCTCGATTAAATATCGTGCCGGCAGACGATTTCCTTCTCTCTCTGACTTCTGCCAGCAATTAGTCATCGTGTGTTCAGGTCTTGCGCCACAAAACACCTGGTGTAACAGCACGGACAGCCAAATCCTGAAAGACTTGTACCACAAAGCCTGTGAGGCATTAAAGGTCATTCCGTGCGGGAAGTTTCTGCGCGATGCTGATCAGAGACGACTGGTGCTCAACAACCAGGGGATCGATTCGCTAGGCGTCAAAGCCGTCTGCCTTTCGCTCGTGGTCAGTAGACATCAGTGTTTCCAGTAACTACACGTGTGAGTATTTGTTGGTGTTCAAATACGTTAATTATTTGGATGTCTACAGACGCAGAATGAAAGAAGAAACCATCATATGCTCGAAAACGTCTTGTACTTGTGGTTTAGAATCTCAGGTAACAGGTACCCAAGACCATAACCGAATGTCCGTATATAGGAGAGGGGGAAAGGTAGTGAACAATGTGTGGTTTACTGTATCTTAAACAAGGCATATAGAAGGTGATGCTCAGTTTGCTCTTTCCGATTTCTTTTGAACTTACTTTAAAAATGAGGTAGTTATTGAATGTACAGGAACGTTTTCCAGTCAATGGTCCGTGGAAAGCTCGTATCATGCGCTCCTGGTTGATCCAAGCTCTATACAGTATAACACATCCAGGGCATGCAAAACTGTCAACTATAATTACTCTAGTGTATTTTTCCCCGAGTCTAAGGCACAGGATGGAAAGTTGTAATCAACCCTCCTCTTCCGATGCCATTTTTCTTGATAATCATGTACCCATGGCAACTGATAGACACACATATATATAATTACCTCTCATTTAAGCTCGGATCTCCGAGAACTTCTTGACAGAATTTACTATTATACTGTTAGAGCTATATCCGTGTCTGTCAAAAAAAAAAATTAAAAAATTAATAAAATAAAGTCTTGTAAATAACTGGTGCTAATTTTTGTGGTTCTCAGGGTAATTTGACCATCCGAGAACTGTACCTTAAAGGCTGCAGGATGGATACCGAGGGCATGAAATGTTTGGCAGACATGTTAATGACAAACCCAGCCATCAAGGTGCTTGTAAGTTGCACGGAATACTTTTTCTTTCATAATGATGAGACTGGTTTTTTAGCAGGAAAGTCGAGCGAGCGTTTTAAGATTATAAAAATCTACCTGTTTATGCATCTCTGTGTCTCTCTTTCCCTCTCTTCCTCTGTAAAACAAGATTGAAGAAGAAAAAAAGGTGGATATTAATGGAGTAGAATGGGGAGAGTTTGAGAGAGAGAGAGAGAGAGCTGTTAAGACTGATCGAAGAGAGAAACATGTGTGACGTCACCGTGTCGCTGGGTGTCAACAGGACGTGTCTAACAACGATTTGGGAACAGTCGGCGCCAACATCCTGAGCGACGTCATCGCGGTCAGCGAAACTTTGGAAAGGATTAGAGCATCATGTTGGTAGTCCTTACCCCATTCCCATCTACAAACAGCACCTTCTGTCCACCTCGTCGGGTTCACGGGTAGGGGTAGGGTGCTAGAGAAAGAGCACGGCGCCGCTGACTGGGGCAGCAAAATTGTCCACAGCTGGCGCCAAGCTTTGGCGTGCAATGACCTTAGCACGACGAGTAGTCGTTATACGTGCTTAAACTATTTCCCCTAAAGAATGTGTGTGTAAGTGTTCAAGGGTGATAATAGTAGTGGTAGATATGCATAGGATAATTAGTTTTCATTGCTGAATGTAGCGATGATAAACGTTACGAAAATAGCGTGATAGCCTTACAATAACCTTACGTATATGTCATGTCTTATTGTTATCGTTCTTCGTTTTTAATAACCAGTGCAACATTTTACCCTCTACAATATTATTGTGTTGTTTCGATTTTCTTTGCAGCTAATAACTTTGGAGTCCAAGCTTCTCAGTTTATAGGCCAAGCACTTGAGGTATAATACCGTCATTTAACCTCCATGACCTCACTCTCATGATGTAGTATTGTTATCATTCTCTCTTTCACGATATACATCTCATGGCATAATTAACAAAATCGTCTAACTCTGCTTGCCCTTGATTAGACATTGTCATCAGTGTTAGCCTGCAGGTTTCAGAGCAGTTTGAAGTACTAGAAGATTTTCAGCCTCATAATAGCATCTGCGAAATATCTTTAACACCAACAAGATCTCTGCTGTATTTTAATAGACTTCATGAGACATTTTACGGTTTATAGCATGCACGACTGTGAGCAAGCATCATTGCCAGCATTATCAACGTATTAGAATATCTATATGACATGAATACAAAATGCAGTCTTTCCAACACCTGCAACTGGTTCATAAAATAGGTTTGCTAAGTCTGTGTACTCTCCCCTAAATCACTCAACATCTTCCTTGAAAGAGCCAGGTATATGCACTAAAAATAAAAACAAAAAAGGAGTGTTCAGTCAGCAGTGGCAGCAGGGCATCTTGCAGTTTACAGATGATGTGGATTAGCTGGCAGAAAAACAAGAGCTTACTGATCTTGATGACCGCCTTGAAAAAAGTGACTACGTCATTAGACAAGTATAAAAGATTAAGCTGATGATCTACAACGGACTGAAGATTAGAATCAAGGAAGATAAGCTAGATACAGTCACTGACGAGGAGGTGCAAAAGTAAATAAGGGAAATAATTAGGCCCAGCGAAGATCTCTTCACAACGAAGAGATGCAAACTTCAGTGACCTGGGCACGTCTCAAGATAGTCAGTGTTCACAAAGGCCATCAGGCAAGAAACAGCACATGATGGCAGAGAAAGAGCCAGGCAATAAAAAATGGGAGACCACTTTGAGAAAGTTGGCGAGTGTTGGTGGTAATAATTATGGATATTGAAATGCTAGAAACCCCTAACACCCGAACGTTCAGCCAGCCACCGTTGTAGCATCGTTGGGGCTCTTTCGAGCTTCCTATTCACCGATAAGACATCAAGCACATGAAGCACATCACATGCTCGACCCAAGGCCCGTTAGGGAAGCGTGTGAGTGTCCAGGATAATCCAGCAAGCAGACTGTTTAAAAGAGCACCTGCTGAAGGTAGGTGCGAGACCAACAATCGACTGTGTCTCTCTGTCTCTCTGTTGAAGCATGGTGATTACAAACACTACCAGGACTGGCATTACAATCACCACCAGGACTGGGATTACCATCACCACCAGGACTAGCATTACAAATACTAGCATCCCTGGCAGTACAACTATTACCTAGGGCCCTAGGCAGTCATTACATCCACTACCAGCACTGACATTACAATTATCTGGAACATTACATCCACTACTAGGGCGCAGTTGTCAGTTTTCTAACGTGTGCTATGTTTCCCTGTACATCATGAGTGTGCTTTATTTATAACTGCAGCGGAATTCAAGCCTCCTAGTCTTGGACCTTAGCAATAATCATTTCGAGGCAAAGAGTGGAGTGTTCCTAGGCCAGGGGCTGAGTGAGTTCCTTGAGCGATTAACTAACACTAACTCTGACTACTGCTTCCTCTTCAATCATTTGTTCTCAGGTCTTCTTTCTCTCCTTCCTTTCTCTTTCTGTGTGTTTGTGTGTGTGAGAGAGAGAATACCAACTTCGATACATTAACGTGCGCGGCCTTTTAAATAATTGCGTTTTAGTTTCCATATGAATATATTAAAATTTATAAAGATGTGTGTGTGTGTCGAATGGGTGGCATTGGTCGGGCGATCGGTTGTTTGCTTGGTCTTCAGGTAAGAACTATTCTCTCCACACGCTAGACATCAGCTACAATCACTTAAACGAGGCTGGAATTCGTGGCCTGGCCCTGGCGCTGAAGGTAATGTCATCTTTTTTTTTCTCTTCACCCACCTATTCTCTCCCTCATCTTGTGCGGCGGAGAATGGGCCTGAATGTGAGTCGGGTACGGAAATGTCAGCTCTTTCTTTAAACAGGAGGGGACGGTCCTGCGGAGCCTCAACCTGTCCTGGAATGGTGTAGGCAAGACAGGCGCCGCACAGCTGGGCATCGCTTTTTCACAGAATACACATCTCGTCTCCCTTAATCTCGCAGGCTGCCGCATCCCCATCGATGGTGTTGTCGATTTCTTAAAACGTCTGGACTCCAACAAAAACCTCAAGACCGTGGATGTGAGTGTGATGGGGTAGTGGGATTTTTTTTTCTCTCTCTCTCTGAATTGTGTGTATGTGTGCATTCAGCGAAAGTTTTCCAGCAGGATTAAGCTCATGACGACTGGATACAAAAACATAGCAAGGGGGTTCATAGTAGTTATACAAGGAAGAAGAGATGACGATACATAACGGAAAAGACCATGTTTTCGCGTTTATGCATGGAACGCGTGACCACACGGGTAACGAACCGGCGACGTCTCCAGTCTGACGCTGGTGCCGTCTCCCCTCTAGCTGTCCTCTTTCCAAAAGAAGTTGGAGGGAACAAACTGGTGTGTCATCAGTCTTTTTTTGAAATGTTTCTCGTGGCAGTTTTCTGACAACCCTTTGACATCAACAGACTCAACAACTTTATTAAGCGTTCTCAAATCAAAGCCAAACAGCGGCATCGACAATATAGAAATCAAGGTAAGAACTTCAGTTTGGATCTATTAACAGCTTTGACACCTACCTTCTTCGGCAGCATCAGTAACTTTAGTCTCTGTTGCGATGAAAAACTTTCAGGTTAGCTAAGCGTATTCAGTATGTTAGCAGTAAGAGTTTTCTTTAAGTCTCTAGGTTCACTTCTTCCCTTTCCATCATTTCCCGTGTGTCACTGGTGTACCCGTCCGAGCACTTGGTCTTGCCACCAGCTATATTTCTCTCAGCTCTTGTCCCGGATTCTTCATGTGCATGTCTTTTCCGATTCTCATTTTTCATTTAATTGTTCCCTTTGTTCTTACAGGCTTGGTTTACCACTGTAACTTCTGTTATGTGTTATGATGATGATGATGATGGTGATGATGATGATGATGATGATGAGGAGGAGGAGGAGGAGGAGGAGGATTGATGAAGATGATTGATGAATGATTGATGGATGATTGATGATGATGGGCCTGAAGTTGAGTGAGGTACAGAAATGTCAGATTTTTCTTGTAGCAGGGGTAGACGGTCCTACGGAGCCTCCACTGTCCACTGTAGAATGGTGTAGGCAAGACAGGCGCCACACAGCTGGGCAGCGCTCTGGCCCAGAATACACTTCCCGCCTCCCTTAATCTTGCAGGCTTTATTATTATTATTGATGATGATGATAATTGATGGTAATTGATGATAATGATGATGATGGATGATGATGGATGACGATGATGATTGATGATTGATGATGATGATGTAGAGATTGCTGAGTATTTCTTTCTACACGTGTTTGCTCACGTGCGTTTGTGTGTGTTTTTTGCTTGCCTCTCTTGTAAAGAGCATCTCAGTGCCACAAACATTCATGAACATGCTCGAGGAGCTGCGGGAGATCAAACCCACCTTCACAGTAGTCTACGGCACCGTGCTAGGAACTAAATCCAACCACGATTACACCGGTTTTGACCTGTTAAGCAGTGACCCCATGTCCATACTGGTGAAGTTTGTGAAGGCCAAAAACATGAGCATTTTGGACTTATTCGACGCATCTGGTACGGACGCGTCCTACAGCCTCTCCCACCAGCTGCTGGTCGAATACATGCAGGTACCATGGCCACCAGATTTGTGATAAAAGTGTGATTATCATAGATTCAGATTTCGTCCATGGGGGTCACAGCTGGAAATCCCTCCCCCAATATTAACCTTTAGAGACCAATGCTGTGATTATTTACAAACGCGTGGGTTAAATGTGTTACGGTTGTTAGAGGAATCTGCATCGGCTAAAGGTTATAAAAAAGCTGTATTGTGAGTGACTGTAAGGGACAATTTTGCGTTCTTGAGTGAAAAGATTCAGCGGTAGTTGTTAGTGGTAGGATACAGAGGTAGGTTGTGAGTGACAAGACACACTTATGAATGTATGGAACTCGCTAGGAGAAACGTAAATCTCATTTTGATGATGACGTGTGTCTACCATGATTACCTACAGCAGCATTTACGAAAAGGTATAACAATAACACTGATTTATTTCTGTTTCTAGTCCTTGTTGTAAAGGTTTTTTAAATGTTGCTTTTGTTTCTGAATCCCTATAAACTTGAGGTTCAAACGAGTGAGGTTTATATAGTACTTCAAGGCTATACCGAATTTCACGTTATTCTTCAATGCTAGAGCAGAATACAGTAAATTCTTCCAAGGAACGGGATACATCATTATGGCCGCTGCGCACTGTTCATATGCATGGACTGGCGATACCACTATGTCGTGGTAGGATATTTGCGCATGGGAGCGAGATTTTGCAAAACTTGCTGATTACAGGTGCAAATCGCAAAATTTAAAATCACATAATAAATAAACGGTTGTATGTCACGCACTGAAATTTACGGATATATAATTGTATTTTACCTACATGAATCTGTGTAAAACGTGGATCACCCGACTAGGATTTTAAGCATTTGCGAGTGTTTCAAAGTAAGCAGTGCAATTAATGCTAAGAATTCGGTGGCCTAAACCTCTGTTCTCCTTTCCCAGCCCCTGACTGCTACTGTCGTGCATTGCAGGAAGCTGGCCTGATGTTGAGCATCGCGCAGATGGACAAACTGCTGATGGTGCTTGACAAGGACGGCAAAGGGAAAATCATGTTCTCGTAAGCTGAAGAAAAGGAGGACACCGTCTGTTCCTTGCTTCGAAACAAACTTTTCCTCATTCGCTCCATATTCTTCCCTTTCTCTTTTCCCTCGTTAATGCATTTACTCACCCACCGTCCCATCCACGCATTCTCTTTAACTGGAATATTTTATTTTACATAGCTCCGGAAATAATTTTATTTGAATTTTGTTAATGCACATCAGTTGTTGCTGCTGTTGTTTTTGTTTTCTTTTTTCAGGGAACTTATGGAAGCGTATAACAGTTCCATGGAGAGGATGGTGAAGAGAGGAATGTATTCAAGAAGCAGCTTCTTAGAGTCCCACGACATGCCGAAGTCCACAAAGCAAAGCTCTGTCCATTCGTCCCATGAGGAGTTGGAACACATTCCCTTACCTTCTGTATTGCCAGAAGATTAGAAGAATTCAAGCGTCTCAATGTCCAGGTATTTTCGTAACCTTTCAAGTGATGAGACAAATAAAAATACAAGTCGTTCCCCATATATCTAGAGAGAGATTCTTAATTTTCTACTCACATTCTCAGTTATCCAGACTTCCCTTTTTCTCTCACACACACGTCCCCATCCATTACCCATTCCTCCCAAAAAGAGAGAAAGGTAAAGTTATAGACCCAAAGAGACAAGATCGCTGCTGCGGATACTGGCGTTTCAGCCATAAAAAGTTAAGCGTTTCACACAGTTTAAAGCCAGAGTTTACCAAACGGGGACAAAAAGCTTTAAAAATGTTATGATACTGAGGGGGAGATGATCATGTATAGCCTGACATCCACTGACGCAAAGAGGAACTTTTCCAGAAGAGTAACATTTCATTATTAATACCAGCGGTCTTTGTGTGGCCTAAAAGATGGCTAACACTTCATTGTTTTTAGAATTTTTCTCCGCGATTTGAACCTTCCCGTTTATTTATATTAAAAACGGATTTTGCATTTATTTCTTCATTATTTAGTCCACAGGAATGGAAGGATATCCTGGAAGTTCCCAGCCCATGAAGTATGTTCTGGCTGCTGGCAGCCGGTGGTTATTCCATATATAATTACACCCCACTGCCCTCCTGGCGGCTAGGGGGCGTTGACTAGGACCAGGACGGCTCCGGAAGCTGGGAAGCTTGTGCGTGCTACATATCTGAGTAAAACTCTGAGGCAAGACTGACTTGTCACTTTGTTCACGAAATATGTACATATGTTGCAGATACACACCAATTTGTTTCCCTTTCTCTCTCTGCGCGCGCACGTACACGTGTTTGTTTGTGATTATGTATGCGTATATTGGAAGGGGGCGTGCCCATATGTGTGCATGCGCGTGTGTTCAGAGTTTGTTTGCATTTCCCTAATGCTCATCCGGTGATGATTGGTTGTCTCTTGGGTTCAGATCTCATCTCGGGCACACTGATTTTTTATCTGCATGTAGCATCTGTTTACAGGGATTGCTGCTTTGCCATGATATGAGCCATAATTGCTGGCTCGGCGTAAAGCACGAATATCGTCCTCCTCCTTAGCGTCCTTGTGCGTGTTTTCATTTGTTTCCTCTTTCTACCGCCCACTTATATTCCTGAATGTGTTTAACTGCATTGGTGTGTACGTGCACTCGTTAATGTATATGCTCACATGCCGACTTTATCTGTGTGCAGGTCCATTTTAATGATAACAT
Organism: Pomacea canaliculata; assembly: GCF_003073045.1. Classification (NCBI taxonomy): domain Eukaryota; kingdom Metazoa; phylum Mollusca; class Gastropoda; order Architaenioglossa; family Ampullariidae; genus Pomacea; species Pomacea canaliculata. The sequence goes on from NC_037599.1 coordinate 3,631,937, forward strand.
GCTTCTACATGTGCTCTTCTCTGCTCTACTCACCGCCACCACCGATTTCTATGACTTTGAGTATCAACAATAATTTTAAAATAAACAATGCTTTTTTGTGATCAGGGCATAAATGAGAGAAAAAAAAGTGGAATTATCTATCAGGAGAAGAGTGCTATCCACATTTGCATTACAAGAATTAACTATCAGGTTAAGAGTGCATTTAACATTCACATTCAAGAATTAGCTCTCACGTTAAGAGGGCGAGTGCTGTCTACTTTCACATTACAAGCCAGAGGAGAGCGCACTCCACGCGTGGGCACCCAGCTGTTCTCCAGCTTTTCGACAGCTGGGCCCAGCAGCATGGAGAACATGTTATCACTGGTATTTGACGACTGGGCCAACACCACCTAACGAGTGTTTTACACTGCTAAACTAATAATAATCTATTTAACGTGTGTCTATAATTTGCCTTGAGTGTATGTTGTAAAAGTGTGCGTGTCTGTTACATAGGTGCATGGTTGTTGGTGATTTAGTCTGTGTATTATTTAGGTAAAGCGCTCTTAGACAGTCTTTTGAAAGGCGCTATATTATTATTATTGGTGTCTGGTCGCGTAGTAGTTGAAACACTTAAGAGCCAAGGGTCTTTATTAGACAATGTTCGCAGTGGTCTTCATGGTGTCTTGTCCTAGAACTCGGGTTTCCTTCTCCCCATCCCCTCATAGTGCAAAATCCCCTCTAAGGGGAAACACTTTCCTGTCAGTGTAGCCAACCAGTGCAAGGCATGGAGAAAGTTCTTTTGCTGAGTGTGGAGTGTGGAAACAGCTTTTGCCACAGAATGAAGAGGGTGACGCGTTCTTCCTCCCAACCACCCACCCACTTTAAAATCGATGGATTTGTGTGTAATCATATGCATGTACATACCTAAACAATCAGACAAATTCTGTTGAAAGCACAAAAATTAATGTAATATTCTCCTTCGTTTGGGAATTTCTTTTACCCTTTTGATTTGCATAAAATGTCGCATACAGTTCACATATAAATTCTATGAAGAGTTCGGTCAAGCTGTTTGAATAACGTGAATGCCATTGGTGAACCCGTGTTTTACAGAAACTCAAATAGTTAACAGCGTTGCATGACATCAAACTGATAAACAATGAAATAAAGAATTTAAAGACATTGAGGCATGGTCCTGAAAGGTCACGCTGCCATCTTAGGAGAAGAACATTAAAAGTGCAGGCTTTTTTCTACAGTAAACGCCGCAAAGGACTGATGTAAAGTTGTTATAATAATAATAATATCACAACTAGAAGAGTCAGCGACAGAAATCACCACGGGGAAAAGCCGGGTACCTTGCTAGTTCTTAATGCTCTTTTTTTCCACACAGACCAGCTCCCAAGTAAGATTACTTTTAAAATTAATCTACAGATGAAGTTCGTTAACTGAAACGCACTTCAATTTCGCCAGTGTTGCACAGATCTCATCTGTTTCACACGCCTTTCTAAAACCTTACAGAACGAAGGAGATAACATGTTTAATAGCTTTAATAACTGAAGAAAACCATTTTGTTTCAGTGAAATGAAATTATTCAGACATGTTTTTTAGTTGCAGGATGACTAACTACCCCCTTCCTCATAGCGTTTCTCATTTTCTGTGCTCGCTAGAGGAAGCTGCAGTTGCGACGGTGCAGTGGGCCAACTCTGGCATTGTGTTAAGTGGCTGTCACTAATGGTAAAGCATTTTCTATGTTAACACGGACACTTTGTATCAGCGGGCAGGGGGCGCCACTTTCCACCAAAAAGAAAAAAAAAAAAAAAAAAAAAGACACGTGATCCATACACAACGTGCAGCGAGACGAGGTCGCTGGTGTGGCTACCTCCTCCTACCTCCCAACCCAGTCACGTGCCGAACTGCGTTGTCACGAGGATGCTCGCCATAAGTTCTCGCCTGCCAGCAAAATATTAGGTGCTGATATTCACGTTGCGCCTGCAATCCAGCAGTTACATGACAGTTGAACCTGGACAATAGGACGGGGGATGTTGATATTGCCTCATAGGGACACGATCTACACATGATATGAAGACACTGATACAGCACGAGGTGAGATAAAGAGTGATGAAGGAACTAACAGAGCGTAATACACAGTGGCATGAACAAACTGACAATACAAGGTGGTATGAAGAATCGGACATAATTCACTGTGGTATGTTAAGAAGTAACACGTTGGCATGAAAAATTGACATAATAGCTGACCGTATGCAGGAAGTGGCATAATACTCAGTGACATGTAACAACGGACGTGATACATGGGTGAGTGGTTTGGGGTAATGGGGAGGGGCACGTGCTTCTCCGAGGTAGTCAGCATTCGCTCCCTTTTCAGCCTACATGGGTATGGGCGCGGCTTGCATTTCATCTGCGTATCTCAAAATTATGCACTCTCTACAATCTCATTTATTTTCAATGTCTTTTCATGGTTTAGTGCTGTTTATGAGCTGCAGATTTATATTCTAAAATAGAAATGTATAACATGTGCGCAGCTTGAAATAATCTGTTTACTGCTTTTTGACATGTTCGACCCTGCATCTTGTGTAGTGAATGTCATTGGCTTTTTTAAATCTTCAAAGCTGTCTGACGTTTACGGAAAGCTGCACAGACATCAGAAATGTACATGGCCATGTTTACAAGGCCTAACCAACAGGAGAGCTGGAGCCATCTTTTAATTAGGCGCAGACCTCGTTCTGCGAATAATGTTTGTAGGCTTGACTCGTAAGAACGGAGAGGCGGAGATGATGGATGAAGGGGGATGATATGTCTTCAGATTTGTGGAAACAGTATTTTGTACCAAACTTAACTGAATTAATTTGGAAAAAAAACTGCACCCAACTAGAAAACCTTTTATGTACACCACATGAAGATACAGGTGTTTCCGATAAAGTCGGCCGATAACTTAATCATATACTTTGGCAGGCCATTACGTCCAGGAAAGTATTAAAATTACGCTCAACTCAAGCAACTATTGACAAAATGTATCGATACATCTTCGCACTAAATATCCCTGAAAAAGATGTCATTTCTTTTGTCCCTAACAATCAAACAATCATCCACAATGTTAACTGAAATGTCAAAAATACTTTTCTCCTGTAAAAGCGGCTCTCTCTATGTCAACGACTACTTGAATAAATAAAATCGATTTACGCTAAAATTCTGTTTATTTAAAGCAAAGACACAAAAGTTAAAAAAACGAGCCAACCCTCTCCTATCACTCTGCCTCCACCACCACCTTGACGTGGACAATATAAAGTAAGTGGATGTAGCATGCTGTACCCTCGCCTACACCTTATCGAGCTGAACTGCCAGAAAAGATTTAAATAAAAGCTGCCTCCTCTTAAAGATGTCTAATTTTAACCTGATTCATGCACTGGGCCAGCTGCATGGTGGCGGCGGCGTGAACGATCCTCCAGTTCCTGTGGCTTACTCAAACCGCTCTCCTTTACCTGGCCTGCATAAATCTTCGCCTCATTTGGGAAACTGTTGCAACACGTGGCGCATAGGCAATTTTATAGTTTCTCGAATTTTAACAGAGAAGGTCGATGAATGCAGACTTAAGTAATAATGCCCCCCTCCTTCTCACCCTACCCTCCTGTTTGACTATAGTTCGCTCACAGCTGCTGCCACATTTAGAGGGGATGAAAAGACAAAGAGAAAGCGAAGAAAACAAAGAGAGCGACTCTTCCCGTAGCTTCTTTTTTTAGCTGCTTACTTCATCTGTGTAAATCCTTTTGAACGGTTTTGTCACAATAATGCAAGTACTGCAACAGTTCTGTGTGTGAGGGTGTGTGTGTGTTTGTGTGCACGCTCAGTAGTGGTGACAACCCACCCAGTCTTGTGTTTAATACACCTGCATACTTACATTTATTGCTTTTATAACAAGCATAGCCTATCAGTTTGGTCTTCTCTTGTGAAAAGTAGCAAAGAATCGAAAACTATTTTATTAGGTTTGATACTGGCGTATTTTGTTTCGAAAACTTAGTTTTATAGATTCTTTTGATGTTCTTTGCATGAACATTATTCTTAGATGAGAGTGAGATGAAAACCGTTGTACGCATACAAAACGCACGCTTGAGAACCGTCGAAACACCTGCTAAACCCTTCATAAGCTAAAAGGACAGGAAGTCACTAAAATTTACATTTAGGATGCTCGTTACAATCATCATCATTATTGTCGTCGTCGTCGTCGTCATCGCCATCACGTTTTAGATGTAACACAACTGAGCTGAAACTAATGGACAGACCCTGGCTGTCTCTGCTTGAAGCGGACTAATCGCCATACTGGAAGTCGGAGGGTGATGTATGTGAAACGCCCTAGCGCTGTGTTTGTGTATTTTTCATGAGCTGTCAACTTTGCGAGCCTGTTGTTTTAAACTCCTGTAGTTCTATGAAATGTGAGGGGGCAGATGTCAATCTATTCATGTTCATTTATGACATTAGGATATGTAAATGACTGCATGATGACTTCAGCAGCGTGTTGGACTTCTCGTGAATGGTAGGTGACACCGAGGGACTCCTGTCACACACAAGGCAGACAAAGGACACGATTGAAGGCTTTATTTCAGTGAAGCGACCAAGCTGAGGCACAGTGGCATGACAAGTAAACTGCATATAGACTGACGAACAACGTTTTGATATCAATATGAAATATTGTCACAACACTGACAGCACACAAAATACCATTATGGACACACAATTTATAATAAAGTGAACGTACACATTCTAAAGAAGTAGGCATGATAGATAGAACGGGGGAAAAAGAGGGACAGAAAAAGGACAGTGTGTGAGAGAGAAAGAACCAATGGCAATGACAATTATTTATTAACGAGGGTGATATGATAAACAAATGATGTGTTTTTCTCTATTTAGTCACCACCTTATTGAGGGGGAGGTGGAGAAGGACGGGAAGAAGAGTGTTTGGATAGCACGAAAAGACCGTAGAATATTGGTTTATTCCCACTCGCTTGACAGGTTGCGAAAACATAGGACCTCCCCTATGATTGAAGAAAACAAAATTTACTTTTTATTAACTCTTTGACACATTTGAGGCAAACCATGGCTCTCCATACAATGGTGTTTTTACTGTTTCGAAATAGCATGATAATGATTTGGATTCTCAGTTTGAAAGAGTCAACTTTCCAATGTTGCTGTATTTATTTATTTACTGTTCTTTTGGTAACACTCAGTTCCTACACTGAGAATATCATTTTAAAAGGGCAGACGGCGATTTGCTCATTCATTAGGAAAGGGAGTGGTGGTGGTAATTACGATCTTTCAAGATACGCTTTCAAAATGTTGAAACAAGTTTACTGTGAACTCGTTACTGGAAACATTTTCCAACTGTACTTTAGTCTTCTTCGTTGTTATTCATCAAGTTTGTAGGCATCCAGCGATTTCGGTATCAGATACAATTTTTAACACTAAAGTTGTGAGTGCATGCACGCGCGTGAGAAGGAATGATTAGAGACATGGCCCTGGCAGAAAAACGTGAAGAGAGAGAGAGAGAAAGAGAGTGTGTAAGAGCGAATGAATAATTTTTTTTCTGTTTAGTGGCAGGTTCATGGCAATTTAACTGCTTGTTTGCGGTATGTTAGGTGTAATTCAGGGTATGTTCGCAGCATGTCAGAGGCACACGTGATTGTCATGCTTGTTAGCACTAAACAAATGGAAACAGTGAGAGCAACGAATGAATGTCAGCATTTCAAGATTAATAGCAAGACTTAGAGTGAAGTCATTACATGAGTTGTCAGAACAGTGTAGACATTACAACAGATATATCAGACAAGCAAATACAACCATTGTCAAAATACTAAATAAATTACAGAAGAATTGTTCCAGTCACACAGTTGCGGCAGTTGTCTAAATACTAGAGACATTGGAGCAGCATTATTCCATATAAATATATCCAGCAGTTTCAAAGTACCAGTGACATTATCACTAGTCCAGACAATTAGTCCCGACAAACTAATTTCTGCAGTTGCCAAAAATACAAGAGACATGACAATGGAATTAGTCCAGACAAGCTAATACTGCAGTTGTCAAATGACAAGAGAAAGTTTCGGGGAAGGTACTGGAAAACAAATGAGTACTTTGGTAATTGACCTCTTATCGTTGTACTGTTGACAAATAAAATGTCTTGAACACAGCTTCGTACAAAAATTGTGCTGGCGGATACAAAGTCGTTTGAGGCGCCAGACCGCTAAGGACACGCTTGGAAGAAAGGACTGGAAACACGGTTTTGGCATCACAAACACAAATTAATGATCTGCTGGTGTTCCCTGCCACCTTAGCCTACAGAAGGGCCAAGACATAGGAGGAGAGATGCTGCTGATGTTGCCAACAGTTAATGTTTCCATTCACAACATGACAGTAATATGAAGACAAGTACGACGACAGTTGTAGCGGTAACCATGACGATGGGGTGACAACAAAAAGAGGTAGCATCAATGAATATGACTACAAGCAGAAACAAAGCGTGTGAAAAAATTCTTTGCACAGAAATGTAAATTGAAGAAACACATTTAAACACCACAGTAAGTTTGTGGAAAGCAAAATATTTCGATCAATCCTCCGATGGTCAAGAGGGAAACCTTTGCACTTAAGTGTAAACATAACTCACTTGATGATGTGCCTAAGAGTACAGTGGACTGGTTGGACTTGGTAACTTAACAAATGCAGACAGAATTATTTAGGGTATATAATTCAACATGAATTCCAGCTTAGGACTACATAACTGACATATGTAAAAAACTAGATTTAGACAACTTTTCCAGGTGTGGACATACTTGACTGTCAACATTGCCGACAAAAGCCATTATCCAGTGAACCATGCACTCTTGTAAATGTAGACAGAAGTCGGTGAAATAGGCACTTAAACAAAAGACAAGCAGAGCTCATGAAATAAGCTCCCTTGTGTACAAATATTTTGTTGTTGCAAGAAAACATCATGTTTGATTTCACTACAGTGTCACGAAATAGAAAACCTTTACAACAGCAGACAACAACAACAATAATAATCGTAGGCTTACGAAAAAGATTTACCTGAAAATTAATCAATAGACGATATTAAAAAGCAAAAAGATCAATCTCAGGTATATAGAATTATGTGGTAAAGTCAATCGACTGATTCAGCCATCAATAGAAAATATAATTACATGCAAACATTCAGACTGTACCGGTTTGTTTGTCATGCTAGTCTTTCACACTGACTCCTGGCCTCTCCGTGATCCGATTCCTGGAGAACTTGAACTGGTCATCAGACACAAAGCTGGTATAAAATGACATTAGGACCAACAGACACAGTACAACAGAGAACACATCACACCAAGATGGTGTCACACCATGTCAACACATCGAAGACACTAACAAGAAGGAACGGGAAACATGTCCACTCCAGAATGGATGGGAGACATTCTGATAAAATAATGAGACTGGACAAGAGCTATTGTGTCTTGAGTGAAATAGTTGATTTGTTTGTCATTTTGTACGATTGCTTGACTTGTGTCAAGACCAGATGAGTCAACATAAATACTCGATCTAGAGAAAAAGTAGCCCAGTGATGTTCGAGAATTAAATTTACTTGCTCGTTTACAGAATTTGAGATTTGTTCAAGGGAAGACAATGAGGGGATGTATTGAATATGCTGAAACTACTGCAAATATATTTCAACATTTTTATAAATTCTTTTGAGGCCACACACACCATAGTTCCGATGACACTGTGCAGAGACAAAGTATTATACAGAAGCGACAGTTAACGTCACAACAACAACAACAACAACAACAACAACAACAACAACAACAACGACGACGACGACGACGACAAAAGACAACATTGTTTTCGTTCTTAGAGTTGAACTTGACTCCATGAATGCCCAAAACTCATCAACTATGAAGTCTAAGCGGAAAACAAACGAGCATCAGAAAAGCAATTTTTTCAGGTGAAAGGTTGAGAAACTAAAGGACTCCATAGTGATGCAAAGAAGTGTTCTTTGCAGAAAAGTGAGCAGGACCAGCGCCTCCATTTCTGGATTTTATACAACTTTCTTTCCGTCATAGAAGAAGAGAAGCTGTAAATTGAAATGGATGTGAACAGGAAACTTAAGACTACTAAACCATTTTTTTCTGATGACTACAGGCAAATTTGTACACAATTTTAATTACAGTGATGGTATAAGAACGAGATAATCAACATTAAAGGTGACATGAATTTACTGTATGTATAATCGTTTGATTACACTGGTGTTTTTTTTCTGTAGGGAAGTCAGTAGTTTCACTGTACAACTACAATAATCATTTAAAATAATAAATTTTATGCTAATGTTTCAATATACACGATCGTTATCAGTTGTTATCAAATGTCCTCATCGATACACTTTTTGATAAGTCTGTTGAATTAAGGAATGTGGTGGTATGGAAGACTATGAGAGAAGAGGGTGACGAAGACAAGAGAGAAGCAGGGAAAAGAGAAAGATAGAGAGAGAAATAGAATGAAAAAGTAGGAGACAACTTCCCCAAAGTGTTGTCTTTCTCTTTCTAACTACTGACATCTTCTAGGTTGCTAGTAACAAGTAGCTCTAGTTCACTCATCAGAGACATCAAGTGAACATTCTGTGGCTCCGACAAACAGACCATTCTTACCATCAAACAACCATGGATGAAAATATTTACAGTACATTATCTGCGTGACAAAATGCAAGAAGAATCGTTTGTTCGGTTTTCACCCACTCACTACTCGTCCAGTAACATCCAACTTTCTTCCCATCCTTCCTTCTCTTTCATCAACAAAAATATTGAACAAATACAAAATCAATACTGTTGAAACTTTCGAATGCTGTCTCCCCTCCTCTTGCTTTTCTGTGGGTGGGTGGTTGTTTGATTATCCTTGAAGGCTACATTGTCTTAAATTTCATTATAAAACATAAAACACATGTTTTGACGGTTGCCTTGGCTTCTGGTGCAGTGTTTATTTATGTACAAGTGTCTCTCAAACATTGTTTTCACCAGGTGCAAACCAGAAGCGACCTTTACATTGCCACGTTAAGGCAAAATGTTTGTCATTCAGTTCTGGGAGGAGTCTTAAGATTAAAGTTTGTAGAAACAGGAACCGTTATTTTAAGTCCTTTACTTAAAAAGCGACTCTTCAACTGTACTTTTTGTTTTGTTTTGTTTGTGGACTCCCTGGTTGCATGTAAAATTACAAAAGGTTACTTTCAGTAGTTCAACGGAAATTCATTTGAATTTTTCTTTCAAATAGCAATGTATATATTTAAATATCAGTGGGCAGGAACTATGCTTTTGTTTACACGTCAGTCTTCAGTAGCTTTTTTTTGTTGCACAAAACACTTGACGGAAACAGTCGTCACTGGTAGGGTGACAGCCTTGTCCTTCCGAAGTCGGGTACATTCCATGGGGATGAACACGACACAAAGCTGATCTCATGCGTTTCTCTGTACACCTGACATCCACAATCATCACAACACATGACATGTTGCTGTTTACAAGACAAGTGCTTGTCATCTACGATCGTCAGATATGGTGACTGCTTCAGGAAACCTCGAGCAAATACACGAGACTTGGCTGAGGCCTTTTAAAAGCCAAAGCAGGTACCCGTTCACTACAACCTTGAGATACCCGGCTTTTGCTGGCAGTATATTACAGGAGATAGGTCAAACCATGCTGTCAAACCACCGTGGAATCGAGATGGATGCCTGCATCCATCGCCAGTATCTTGACCGTCTGCTGCTGGAACTCACTAGGGCAGAAAACAGGACCAAGTCGACTCAAACTGTTGAACTGAAGCTGACTTCCACCCGGGGTAGCAGAGACATGGGACCAACGTCTACGTCATGGCGTGCGTTCTCGCCTCCGCGGTCAGAAGAGGTCGCGGTGGGCCGCTGCGCTGCGGTAAGCGACGCCGCGCGGCATCGCGGCTGCAGCATAAATGGCCGCAGGCGGCTTCCGCTTCTGGCAGCACAACACTTGTCTGGCGCTGCGCCGGAAGGAGTCCGACATGATGCTATACAGCAGGGGGTTGAGGGTGGAATTGAGGAACAACATTATCTGTCAGAGCGAAAAGACGAGAAAAATATGATTAAACATGTAGAAGTATACGTCAGTTTAAAACTTCAACATGAAAGTGAAACTAATGTGAGTTACTATTCACTTATTTCACCTTGCAGGAGGATTAATATTCTGTACCAGTCACTAACAATAGTCTTTCAGTTGACCTTTAGCATATTGAGCAATATACTGTTGAGTGATACTCGGGTTAGCCAATAATGCATAAAATTACGAGCGTGACTAACCCTCGGGGTTGACTCCAAAGGGGTTAAGCAAAACAAGTCTCGAAAAACAAGTCACCTTCATCATGTACTTGGAGACGCCTGACAACCAGAAGCTGCTTCCAGGCAGAAGCCAGACACGGCTGATTGCCCGGATGTGGTGCGGCAGGACGGACAGCGCGAACACCAGCAGGACGGCGATGAGCAGGCGGACCACCTTCCTCCGCATCGTCAGCACCCTATGTGACGTCACACGAAAACGGAAGGAAGTGTTGGCGGAGTTGCCGCGCCTGAGCACGTACACCCCGTCGCCGGAAGCGGAAGTGGGAAGCATGGCGGCTGCCGCTGACCCTGACGACGAGGAAGGATGGGTTAAGGTCGAGGTCGCGACCTTGCTCATTGTGGCAGCACCAGGCTGTGCAGGCAGCAGAGGCGTGGCCAGGTTGCCAGAAATAGTCTGGGGAAACGTAGCGAGAGACAGCGTCGTCGTTGTCGTTGTCGTCGTCATCGTCGTCCGGGTGGTGTCGCTGAGCGTGCCGCCACCGCTTCCGTCTACGCAGCAAATCTCGTTCAAGCAGGCTGGAATGTTATCCTCGATGGTGGTAATGGAGGTGCAGGCGGACGACGAACTGCAGCTGGTGCGGCTTTGACGGCTACAACGTCTGCATCGCCGAACACCTGCAACAACCTGAACGTCGTCAACGTGGACAAGAGCTTTGTTGTCCCAATCTGAGGTTTCTGTTAAATATTATTTTTGTGATTACTTTGTTTTGATCTTAATACATATACTTGCTGGAAACAGTTAAAGTGCTCGGGTACTTTCCACACCTTTCCCTTCTGAGGCCAAAATAATTTCTCCCTTACCCCCCAAATCCGCTTCAAGCCCTCTTATTTCAATGTTGCCAAAAATACAAAACTTTCTTGGGGGCGCACATGAATGAGTATGTTTACGTATTGCAAGCCAGTAATGAAGAAAGAAGGAATCACGATTGTGGGATTACTTGGCATCAGGACAAAGTGTAGCATGCTTATGCACGGCACACGAAAAGCTAGAAGCTTGCACTTTCTCTCCATCTCTGTTTTTGTGATGTTGACAACGGCTTGGCTGTGTGGAGGTATTGTGGAGGCATTGTGCCACTAATTTACTTTGACATGAGTGGGTGATAGCGCGAGACGGAAAGAAAAATATCAGCGCGTTCAAGACACGTGACAGTGTTTACTGAGATGTCAGTGTCACTTTGCACACATAAAAAACAACGAAATTTATCACGGGTAGATAAGACTGGTTCGACGAGGTTACAACATGAGAGGATGGCGCTCACCCACACACACACACACGGTTATGAGATAACGCGCAGTTGAACAGAGCTCACAGGGTGCCTGGCCGTAGGGAGGGTCAAGGGTCAGGAAGGTTTTGCTTCCCTGGCGTCCACACCAACATACACTCACGTCACACACACACACAAAAGGAAAGAAAGAGAGAGAGAGCGAAGGGAAGGAAATGATGAACAAGAGAGGTACACAAAATAAAAATTAAAATAAAAAAACACACACAAAATAAGAGAGTAAAGGAAGAGGGATCAGAAAGGGAAAAGAATCAGTCAGGAAGAGATTTAAAAAAAAGAGTGCGCAATAAAGAATAAAAGAGAAATGAAAAAGTAACCCCAAAAAAAGAAATGCTTGAAAAAAGAATGGCGAGAGAGCATGAAAGAAGAGAACTGTTGAATGAAGGTAGCACCAGAAGGGGGCGCTCGCGACAGAGAAGACTCTCAGAAGGCATCACCTTTGTCCGTCTGCTCGCCGCAGCTCACAGCCTGGCTGCCATCTTCATCCTCCTCACTGCTGCTGCCCTCCTCCCCCAGGTAACGGTAGAGGCTGTCGTCACCTTGGTCGCCTTTGCCGCTGCGCTGCTGTTGTTGCTGGTGTGGGTGACCAAGGCGGCGTCGTTGACGTTCGTATCGTCCTTGTTGTCGCGCCGGTCGCCGGTGCGGGTCAGCGGCACGTATTTGCGGTCAGCTGACTGACCATGAACCTGGCTGACCTTGCCGCTCGCGCAGTTCACGCCTTCCGCCGCGACACCCGACACTCGTTCTGTAGACGGGTGGGCGTTGCCAAACCTACCGACACACCACGCACTCGAATCACATAAGTTGAATTTATTTCAATCCTACATCGGGATAAAGTAATGATATGCAATGTCAGATTTACTAAATACCACTGTAAAGACATTAATAAAAATAAAATACTGCAATTAGATAACTCTTCAACCAAAAGCGTACATCGCTGACCTCCCTTTGCCCGATGACGAAATCAGGGTATGGGGGTCATCGGCACTAGCCGAAGCTCAAAGCATAGTTTGGGTTAGGTTGTTATATTTTATGATATGAGTGACAAAAGTGAAGGTTTGTGTGTGTGCGCAAAAAAAAGAAAACAAAAGAAAAGATACTCAAGACATAAAAATAGCTATGTCTGCTAAAATGTTGTTTTCATGTTTCTTTGAACAGATTCAGATAAATTCACAGCAGTAGGAAGTGCTTTGAAGATACATCGCAAAGAACATCCAGAAGCTACACCAGAGACATTTACTTTGGAATCTTTTGATCGCCTGATAATGAAATTCTGCCCCAATCACAGAGCATTTTTCCCATCTTGGAATGTACTGCATGTAATTATGCTTTGTTGTCTTGCATCACAATGAAGACAAGAAACACAATTGAATGAGGAGAGAACGGAGAAAATTGTATAATTTCTAAGAAGAGCAAATACAGCTCACCTACAGTTTGTGAGCATGCTTGTCTCTTGTAACTTGATTGTAATTTCAAGATTATTTTGTTGAACACTGGTCTATTTTCTGACACTGATATCCATTTGAAAAATATCCATTTCAATTTTATTTGTGGCTTTTACCTGACTTTATTTTATGCAAGAAAATGTTATGATCTACAACTTTTATGTTCCAGAGTATGTGTCACAGATATAGATACAGTTGCCGGTCCTCACCTTGCAGTGGAAGTGTCGGGCTGCAGCAGCTTGTGCGGGCTGCTCCGCCACAGAACGAAGGAAATGCGGATGTACATGGCTGACATGCAGATGAGTGGGAGGAGGTATGTGAGGACAAAGTTCAGTGTCACGTAGAGGGGGAGGTCGATGTTCATGGTCCAGAATTTGAAGCAGTAGCTTCTGCCAGAGGGCGTGGTCTCCGTGCCATACAAGAAGAGAAGAGGGAGGTTGTGAAGGCCCGCCGCTGTCCAGATGATGACCTGAGCATCGAAAAAAAATCCAACGAGCTTGAGAGCGACTGTCCAAGTAATGTCATTGCAGAGGGATATGAAAAAAATGTGAGCAGTAAAAATAGATAAATAGTTTAATGTGAAATTTAAAGAAAAAATAACACTGTTGTAACTCTGCAGATGATGACAACAAAGAGTCGATGAATGTATTCAATATTATTTCCATCGGTATGTGCTCTGAAGGCAAGTATAAACTTCAAGAAGACAGTATTAGCAGAAGTTGATAAATAAAGGTATGATAATAAGGTCTGATTTATCTACTCATCGATGTATTGTGTGTGTGTGTTACTCACCAGGATGCTGTACATGCGGCAGCGCGTGAACAGACGACGAGCGAAGAACGGGTGGATGATGGCCACGTACCGCTCCAACGCCATGAGCACGTGCAAGAGGATCGACACCGTCAGGTTGAACTCCTCCATGAAGTTGTAGAATTTACACAGAAACAGGCCCATCTGTCCACCCACAGAACAACAGAGACTGAAAATGACCGGTAAATACTCGTTTCGGACCATTCCCTTTCACCAAGACAAAAGGAGAGAAAGAAAGAACGAAGGACAAAAAGAGAGAACGACAGAAATATGGATAGAGGGAAATGAAGAAATTGTCATGAAACGCAAAAAGAGATTGAAAGGCTAGGAGAAGTCAGCAATTAGTTACATCACAACAAATAAATAAAGGGGAAAAATAAACATTATACTTTGAGCAACTGTCTGAAGCAAAATCCTGCAAATGAAAGTAGTAGTTACTGACAGATTTTCCACTGGTATTCTTATTATTATTATTATTATTATTATTATTATTATTGCTCAGCCAAGGAATGAAAACAGTAAAATATACAAATACAGACTCAAAATAAACATAGCCCACATACATAGACCAAAACATCAACAAACAAATTAAGACATGTTTCTGTCAAGAGGACAGAGGAAGATGAAGGTCTTAAAGTGAACCTCTAGGGGCACAACTACCCTGAGGGCAGAGCACAATCCTGCCACCGATGAAGCTGAGTGAAGACGACAGGTCGTCTACAAACATTTCGGGAGTAAGTAGAGGATGATACACAACACACGTGTAATCAGAGTGAACCAGAAGAAAACTTACAGGTCCAGCAAACCAGGTGGCGAGAATTCCCACCAGGAGGCTGGGAACAATGCAGATGATCCCCACACCGAGGTCGGCGGCCGCCAGGTGGCACAGGAAGATGTTAGTGCGCGTGCGCATTGATGGACACCGCGTCATGACGACCAGCACCAGTCCGTTTCCTGCAGGTGAGGGTGGTGATGACAACATTAGACATTTGTTTTTTATTTATCAGCTTTTTCAACTTGTAAATATGTGCGTGTGGCTGGATTGATTGTTAGTGATGTATTCTCTTTGTTTTAGCGAATTGTTTGCTTGATGCATGATTAAATAATGAATAGTCTGTGCAACAACCACACACACACACACACACGAATGACTGTATACGTGTGCGTGCAGATATGTGTATGTGTTTGGTGGATATGTCGGTATGTATGTATTATACTAGAGGACCGAAGGGGGAAAAACATAGGAGTAATCTAGATAAAATAAATGCAGCGAGACAGTCCATGGCTTGTTAAAGGTCTACCATGTAGTTATTTTTTCAGGTAAATGATCTTAGTACAAGACAACATTTACTCTAATGCATCCCACCTTCCTTCCGGGTTCCCGACACATGCGTTGAGCACAGGTAGAAATATAAAACCTTAAGAATGATCAATATGTCGGAAACACATTGTATGTCCTCAAGACTGGCCAGTAGGAGAGCTGGTACCATATGTTAATTAGTCTTACTGTGTACAGTCAGTTTTGATATCTTTCTATGTGTGATAATGTATGTCAAGCGATGAGGGTGGTGATGGTGGGGTAGTGGGGGTCATTTGTTCATATTTGGGGAAATAGGTTTTTGTTCTTAACCTTTACAGGGTTAAAAGTCAGCGATAAGGAAAGATGATAATATTAATGGATATTTTTTAGACTATACCAGTCACTCCAGGAAACCAAGCTCAGCCTAAACAACAGGGTGTTAGTGCTACCCCCCTACTCCTCCACAAACACTGAACTAACGGAGGCTTCAGGTGTGTGGCCTGGTTACGGGTGGCTGCGTCTGATCGCAGAGAAGAAAAACGAACCTAAGGCATTGAAAGTAGGGCTTTTAATGGTTTTTTTTTTTTGTTTGTTTGTTTTATTATTTTTTTTTTTTTGTATGTTCAGAGCGTGACTCGTAAAGCTCCCCCTTGAACAGCCGAGACAGCTGTCGACCCAGATTCATTACTTCTATTCAGGAATCCCTGAAACGAGACCTTGCAACACACCCTTGGACAACAATCAAGCCCAGGACAACCCTGACTGAAAGAAAACCTAACCTGAGACCCTTGCATGGCGGAAATGCAAAGCGGCTAACGGGAATAAAAGACAGAGAAGAAAAACAAAGCAAGAGGTGTCGTTTCGGTCCTAGGGTTTGTTTTGTTTTGTTTTGTTTTGTTTTTGGAGTTGGTTTCTTTGTCACGAGTACTGTTGATCTTTCTGCACTGCCACAAAATTCTGCACCGCCTGCGTCCTTAAAATAGCCTCATCCTGCTGGTTTCCGTTAAATAACGGTTCCTTATTTCAAGCACGTGATGCCGGTCGAAGGTTGAAGACCATGACCCTCACCTACTTCCTAATGCACCACATTTATGACAATATTCAGCAAAGAAGAGGGGAGAGGAAGAGGGACATTCAAACCGTCTCAAAATAGTTTGAAATCCATTGTTGTAATTAAATTAATTTTTTTGTTGAAATTGCTTCATGTGTGTATTGTCAAAACTTACCACGACAACAAACAAGAGATATGTACATTTTATTCTGATGTTCTCCAGTAATTTTCCACGACAAACTGAATCGAATTCCGGTTTGACATGTTTATTTTTAACATGAGATAACTTTGTTTTGATTCTGGACAGGGTAGTGTTCTGCTTCCTTTTGATGGAGAAACGTTCATTAATATTCTTTTAGTTCATCATTTACATGGTCAAAACTCGTTTAATAGTATTTTTTCATTTACTGGCTAATTAGTCTTAAACCTTAGGATTTTTCAGTTTAGCTTCGCTAAACATTGGCAAGTCAAAGATGAAAATCTCTAATCATATTTAAACAGGAAGTGAAATTTTCTAGAATGTTCTAAAACAATTCTCGTGAAATCCAAGACAAGAGCTTAGAACAGTTAGAAAAACGACAGGAAGTCTGAGATGTTGGCGTGTGCAGACGCCACTGTGTCTCTGATGGATTTTGTGAACAAGAAACTGGCGGTGCTAGTGCTTCGTGCTGCAACCAACTGTCTCAAAATACCGGTGGATTTAAACTGCAAAAAAGCTTCGAAGCTTATTTCTGTTCAAACATTAGTGGTTGCGACCTTGTGCGTGATTGTGTGTGTGTGTGAGAGAGAGGGGTGTGTTCGCGTGCGCGCGCACCATTGCAATGTCTATTCCTCAATCCACAGTTCTCCTGTTTTAAGTGCAAGGCCTTTTATCAACTCTGAAAAACACAACTTCCGTAGTTCTTATGGTAGAGAACAAGAGAACCACAAAGTTCGAGAACTGAGCGGTGTTCAGACATAATGATAACGATGATATATTGAAGAGTATGAGAACGACAGCGACGGCGACAAGGACGATGACAATGAGATGATGACGACGATGATGGCAAGACTTCAAACAAAAATAAGTCTCTCCTCAAACTCGCCAGAAACTGTTTGCGTGCCACCCTTCACTTTCCTGTCTTCAGAACTCAAAACACCAGCACTACTAGTACGTGGGTAGGAAGCAGAACTAAAAAAAGCCGGATCCCTCAGGAATGACAGAATAAATAAATGTTCATGGAATCATGGGGCTACCCTGTGGATGGTCTTCAGCATGGCGCTCGTTGGTAGAACTAAACCACACTGACAAAAGAAACGCCTTGACACCCCTTATTCAAGATAATGGAGTTAGTCTAGCAAAACTGATCAGGTGACCAATTACAGATGATCATATATCCGACAGGTTTCTTCTTGGAGTTCGGAATCTTCAGGAGATCACTTGTCCACAGCTCTTTGCATGACCTCATGCGCTGATTATTTTCATTATTATTCTTTGCATAGTTATTACGCTTGCTCAGATTACAGAAGAAGCACTGAATTTCTTTCTTTTGTACTTTTCATGGGCAGTGGACTCTTGTTGACATGTCTTGATGATGTTGTTCAGTAGACGGTAGGCTTTTTTTGCTGTCATCCAGTACCATTCCATTCTCTATGATCTGAAATTGGTCATGGATCCAATTCTTCTTCACCTGCCTTTATCGCCTTACTGATGTCGCAATTGACAGCTTTGCATTTCTAAGCTGTTTGGTGCTTGTTTTTAAATTTACAATATTATCAGAAGACAATGAAAGTGACAAGAGACAGAGGCGGAGAGACAGAGACAGTGAAACAAAGAGACAGCGAGACAGAGGGCAGAAACGGAAATCATGGCTCAAAGGTTTCTCCCAAAAGACCACCATCTTTAAAATAAATGAAGAATTATTATATAATTCGCCGTAAGAGACAGCTAAATAGTTTCTGCCTCTGGCATGATGATTTGTCAGAAAACTTCAGCCTGCCACCAGCTCAGCCAACAAGCAGCTGCTTTAACAATGACAAAGCTGGAGGAGCCCTGGTCTTTCACCATTTAATTGTCCCTCAAAGGAAGATTAACCTCGGTACAGGTCAATGACATCTGACACAGAGAATGTTTACTTTTAAATGAGAGTTTCTGAAATACAGACAATAATGCATGTTAAGACAGCTGTTGCCGGAGTGCATTGTGGGATGTTTATTCCTACATTTCTGTCGTTTACCTGTGTTGGATTCTTGTGTTTCATTTGTTTGAAAAGAAAATCTTTCCATCTTTATTTACAATCACTGGAGGTTTAGAAAAACAACTTCGCTAAATAAACTCACTTTTGAACATTCTTTTCGTAAACTTTCTCATAAATAATAAACTGGCTTTACCGCTCAGAGAAGAGTTATCCCACAGAAAATAGTTCAGAATCGCATCTTATGAGAGATCATCAATTAGTGTGAAATCAGTGGCGGTGGGGATAATTTTTGGTGTTCCTCTAGGCAGCATGGCGCCCTGTAATGTGATAAAGTTTTTTTGCTTTTAATGTCTCCGAGATCCTGACACCTTCTGTGTCTTCTCTCCCCTCGGCTGTCGCCAGGAGGATAGGAGACGACCAGAAGCACAGACCCGATATGAAATTACAACATTTTATTGCAAGGGGGGCTTCGCTCGTCCCTTTCGGCGAGGGATTTCCCGTTTGCTCAGGCCCTGTATTAACATTTTTCATTCTGAGAGGCAGAAGTTTGAAAGAACTATGAAGAAAAAAAAAAAATGGAGGCAAAATGCCAGCTTAGAAAAGCCACCGGAAGAGCGGCAAATTAAAGGATAGAGTAATGTTGAGGAAAATGAGTCCTTTCTCTCTGCCTCCTGATAAAAAAATAAATAAAAATAAAAAGACAGAGAGAGATAACAAATCCCATGTAATGAGACAGATTCTTGCAAGAACACATACATAGAAGTTGCTACAGTGACTAGGAAAGCTATGGCCACGATGGATACCCAGCTTCTATAGCTTCAGTTTGCGACCAATTAATTAATTAATTAATTTAACTTGCCAGTCACCTCACAAATACAGGTTAAACAACAATCAGAAAATGTCTAAATTCTACGAACCAAAGTTTGCAGGTTGAGGAGAAGGTGAGCACTGAAGTAGGATTTGACTTACAGGAAGATGGGGTCGAGGATGGCTTAAAGGGAAAGAGAAGAAGAGGAAAAGGAAGAGACAAAGAATGAGAAGCAATGCCGTGAGCAAAGGATTCTTCCTCCAAATTAAAAAAAAAAATCAAACAAGAAGCGGAAGCTGTTGAAAGATTTCTGGAAAAAGGACAATAACAAATCCGGCTGGAAGAAGCCCTGTCCTATCGGGCATCATTTTGGAAATGTCTTGAAATCTCGTGTCAGAAGCTGAGTGAGTATGAAGGCTCTGCGGGAGATATCCTTCCAAGTTCTCGTCTTAACATCGGAAGTGCTCGTGAGTTCGTTTGTGCTCGTGATAAATGGAGAGACAGGAATCTGAGATCACAACTTCTTTTGTCCTGCAAGCCTCAGAAATGTGGCCGTTAACAAACCATTTGCTCACTCAAGATGGTTTGTGTAGTTTTACTCAAAGAGAACAGGATGGAATTCTTTGCCATCCAGCCCCACCTTCCCCCATCTTCACCATCTTCATCCTTTAAGCAAAGACATTGGTGGAGAAAATACAGGATTTTTTCCAGAAGAGTGGGATAATTGCCAGACTAAAGTGACATTAAAAATGAGCTTCCGAAACGAAATGCACACGTCTTTAAGGCCATTTGCTAATTATCTCCTCTTCATTTTTTGATCATGTTGATGTTGGTTAACCAACATTTCCGATTAGGATATAAAAAAGAGAATATTTGTGATAATGCGTGACTGGGGAAAGTTTGCTCCTGGGACTGAATAGAGCTGAAATGAGAGCCA
Source organism: Pomacea canaliculata (assembly GCF_003073045.1). NCBI lineage: Eukaryota > Metazoa > Mollusca > Gastropoda > Architaenioglossa > Ampullariidae > Pomacea > Pomacea canaliculata. The sequence goes on from NC_037599.1 coordinate 3,652,120, forward strand.
AGTGGCCAGCCTCCCACCCCGCACACCATCTCTGTCCTCCACCCCTTCCCTCCGCCAAGCAAACGTGAATCTTTCAACATTATCCTCTCGTCTTGCAGAAACTAAATGCCAGCAATCGCCCAAACTTTGTTGGCGACATTTTGAAGTCGTATGCATGACATTCAACGCAAGATAATTTTCCCTGATAACCCAATACCTCCTGGCGCCCAGTCCCAAGAAAGCAGTGCGGCCATAATTATTGAATTAAAAATATTTTGCAAATGGCGCAAAGAAAGTAAAATGACAGCTCACCCAATGCTCACATCCCGCTGTCTCTTGATGGCAGTCCACCAAGACATATATAACACCGCAGAATACAACACTGGGGATGAGGGGGACAGAAGAGGAAAGTTGGAGGATGACAGGGGGGCGACAAAGAGAGTTGAGATCATCAAACCCGGAGAACAGAAAGACTGAAAGAAGCAGGTCATGAAAAACAGAAAAGAAGAGAAAATAAGAACGATGGGATATGAAAGACAAGAGTAAAAACAAATAAAGAAAAGAAGTAAAGATTGTTTTTTTGTAGGGGGACAGGAGGGGTGATAGTACTCTAGTATTTTAAAATGAAATTCATTCAGGACTGACTCTATGACAAAACATTGACAATTGCACTAATGGTGAGGGGCTCAACACTGTATCAATAATCAACGCCTGTCCACCCCGGCAACATTGTGATCACCTCTTGATCTGTCTTGACATTTGCCTTCGGCATCTTCGTGTTCACTTAATTACCCGAGTTGCAACGGAAGTGAAGAAGCTGTGTCCCTCCATGCTCGGACTTATTTTCAGACACATGGAACATGAGCTCTGAGTCCAAAACTTTCCAGACATGTTGCAGCAGACGACAGTGGAGAATAACCCCTCCTCTCTCAAAACATTGTGACAAAAATAACAAGTCTTACATTATTTTAATTCCATACTTCAGACTTTTAATGTGTTTACTAGTATTCGTCTTATTGAGTGCTTTCTGCTTTCAGAAAATTGAGCAAATGATTGCCATCTATATGGCTATCTTTATTGTCAATGAATTCCCTGATTGTACAAGGCGGAAATCATGAACCAAGATTATTTTATTTAAAAAATGAAAAAGTAAAGTGTTCAATAAATTGATAAAAATAAATTAATAACTTCCTGGAAACTTGTTTCAGAAGCACAGCAATGCAGGCTCGCGAAATTGGACTTGCACGGTTGATGGTATGGCTTCCAGAGAAACTGTGTAAGCCGCTACAGCCACAGTGTAGTTCTTTTTTGAATTTTATTGCGATTATGTCTGACAATTTTCTTGCCACTAGAGAGAGATGGGTAGAGGCTCGTGTGTGTGTGAGAGAGAGAGAGAGAGGGGAGGTGAACACCCCCTCACCTAACCCCGTTCCTTAGAAAAGTGCAGTCTCACTTCCCACGACCGAAATATTGTGAAACGACCTTTACCTTAGTGAAGATCGTTATGTCCTCGACTGAGGAGCACATCTTAGGATGTGACAGCTGTTCGCAACTACCCGTGTGAGGATGGGGGCTTTTCTAGGTGCTCCAGGTCCTGCCCGTTGTTTATTTCCACCACCAACACCACCACCACCACCACCACCCATACCGTATCAATCAGATACAAATGTTTCTTATTGATGTTATCAGTTTTGAACCAGACGTTAAGAGCACAAACTGAATCTCATTATCCCACGTCTGGTCTTCATAACATTTTCGCCTTTTCCATTTCCTGTTTACCTCCCCTTCTGTAAGGCCGACTACTCTCTATCTTCATGCAAATTTGGTGTATTATATTTTTTAAGGACAGGAAATCTTATTTTCAAATGCATGTGCAAAACCAAGCGTCAGGGCTAGTGGTGAGCTCGTGACGTCACGATTTGCCTAACGAACATAAATTCCCAGCTCTCCCATTGGCTGAGGCCCTGGTGACGTCAAGGTGTCCATGCACGAGCAGGACGTAGGTGTTGCTGACGTCTGTCTGTACACAATGTAGACGTGCAGGTCGACAAGGGAAGAGATTCGCAGGGATTAGGGGACATAGTATTTAATTAGCAGAAACAAACTCCACGCATATTCGTCCTTTAAGGAATTATTTAAGAAATTCTAAATGGATGAATAAAATATTCTTTGTCTTCCGTCGTAAGAGAAAGGCGGCAAAGTGTAATCATAGAGATAAAGAGTTAAACTCCCTGACATCACAGAGATGCATCTTCACTGACATGAGGGTAGCCGAAAGCGAACTCTGAGTGTATGAGTTCTTATCCAGGAAAGATACGATATTACATGTACAAGATATCAGTGAAGAAGAATAAGCTTGGATGTTGCAGTCACTGGCAGTTGAAGATGTCGGCGACTTTATGAAGTATTTTCAATACGATGAACTGATTGCAGTGGCTAACACACTTCTGTAGTTTGGAGAATTCATGAGTCCATGCGGGGATCGGGGGAGGAACTAGTCGGGTACATCTTCAAGGTTTTCTCAGCCAACAGCAACAGGAAAACAGAGACTGCAGAAGAGGGGATGATGTTATTTTTGTCAGATTTCTGTTAGACGTTGGACTTCTGTATTTAAATGACAGCCATTAGATAATCCACTTCCGGCGGAGAAGATGACGCTGATGTGATTTGCTGCTTCAGACGGGAATGGACCGGAAATGCTTCATGTGCGTGTCTTCTTAGCGTGTCTGACACAGAAACACGACCTTCTCTTTGTACCTCCCTCCTTCCTTTTTTATTTTCTTTCTCTCTTCCTCGCTGTATCAACCCTGTCTTATCTTTTCGACAAAACTCGCAAAAATCCTGAGAAGCTCACCAACAATTTTCGCTGCCATCACTCAGTCAAAACAACCTTATAGCAGCGTTTACTTCACACATAAACAACACTCACCAGCAACCCTGACTCACACATCAGTTGACAACTATGTCCATCCAAAACAACTCTGTACGGCAACAAAAACCAGACATCAGCAATCTTCGCTTTCACTCATCAAACCAGCGAAAAGAAAAATTAAAGCATAAATACTCACACAACCCACACACATAAACACATTCACCAACCCCCCTCTCTCTCTCACACACAAAAGCAAACAAAAGCAACTCACCAACAATGCAGGAAACGGCAAGGAGAGTGTAGACGACGATGAAGACGCTCTTGACGCTGGGTGCATCGATTGTGTCCTCTTCATCTTCATTGTCGGAAGAGGTGTACTCCGGGAAACTGCGCGGTGGATACGAGGCTGAAGATGTGAGCATCGTCCAGGTGGTCCACCTCCGACATGTTGGTGTTGTTGAATATGTTGTCTCTCCAAGGGATGCAATCCAAGAAGCTCCATTTCTGAATAAGACAATATCTCATCAGTATTTTTTTCTTTTTGGTCTGGATGTTCGCAAATGTAATAGTTAAGTCTCAAACGGATTATAAAGCTATAATAAAAAAGGCAAAAAAAGTGAAACTTTTATTAGTTTCGGGATTCCATATGAACAGACGTGGGCCATTGTACAGTAGGTGTGGCTGGTTTTTTAAACAAAATGTCTGACTGCATGTCTACTACATTTCTAGTTTGTGCTGCTAATTCAAAAATCCTGTGTCACTGATTATTTCTAAGATTTGAAACCCCAGCCTCTAAACCTGAAGCCTTATGTTTCTCAAAATCAGTCTGTGGCCGGGCGAGTAGTTGTCTACCGCGGCATTTATTGTATTGATGTTGTTAAACCCACATTTCCAGCTGATGATAACTCACCGAGAAGAGAAAAAAAGACAACAAAAAAATCAACAAAATAACAAACATAACAAAAAATACTAGGAGATTCTTGGCGTGAACATACGACCAAAATAAATATAAAACGACAGGAGGTGGCTCCAGTTTGTTTTAAATATGCAACAGTTGGTCTGTCTTTCCTTCCTTTTTCTTCTTTGCTTTTTGCTGAAGGTGGAAATGCGAGATGAAGTAGGTGCCAGGCAAGACAGGCAAGTAACACCACATGCAGAGAGAAGTATGAAGGTTGCTCCTCTTTGCCACTAGAGTGTACTTTAAAGAATGCTTGATTGCAGGCTCCAGAAATATTAGGAACATTGCTCCTAGTCACCTGTCACAAGCCAAACTGAACACGAATGTCCTTACTTCCATGTTTAGCTACTGAAAGGGTTCAACTCTCCAAACTTTCACCTTTGTGTACTTCCGAGAGTGAATATCTTACATTTACGAACCCATCACCATGACAAGCTCTAACATGATGATGTTCTGGACTTGTCACAGAAGTCGGTGAAGGGGTGAGTGCGATGAGCAACTGAACAAGACGATGGCTACTATCCAAGAATGGCTGGCTGTGCAAAAATGAGGGAATTGTGGTGGCGGTGTTTTTACTTGTAGAGTTTGTTCTCTGTCGAGGAAGACCTCCATCGGTCCTGACAGCGCTGAAATGGGAAAATGGAGACCACCTGAGGGCAAGCAAATTGCTGAATGCGATGAAGGCCTTCGCAATTAATGTCGACACAGCTCTCCAGTAGATGGTTGACAAAGTAGTCCTTGTTAGGTATCGGTGTGATGGTGTAATTATGTAGTGGTGTGATGGTGTAGTGGTGTAGTGGTGTGATGGCTATGGCTAGACTTCAAATGCTCTTTCTGCAAGAACCTCCTTAACGAGAAGTCGAGGAAGAGAAGAATTCCAAAGAACGTAGAGGAACGAGTAATGTACTTGAACTAGGAGAAATATTTTCAAGAACTCCTTGAAGTGTTCACAAACTCGATATTGAGGTCATCACCAACTGGGATAAAGAATAGAGAAGTGTTTCCGAACCATATGTGTTCTTGAAACAAAGAAGATCACGAGCTCGGACAAGTGTTCTCGAAATAGAAGCGTTCTCTAAGTAGAAGAGGTCAAGAACTAGGAGAAGAGTTTTAAATGAAAGTGTTTACGAGGTAGGAGAAATGTTCTCGAATAGTGTTTTGTCTTGTGGACCTAGCTCAAGACATTTAACAATAAATAAACAACAGCAGGTCTACAGGCTCGCACGTTGCGCAATCAGAGCGCGCGCTAAATCATTGTCTCAGGGGGTCGGCGTGACCTGTGACCTGTGTGGACATGTCAGGGGTCACCACCCGCAGCATTGTTTCAAAGAGGAAGAAAAATGAGATCCATTTTTGAAAGATCATCCTGGTCGATGATGTTAGTGGATTACACGAGGCATAAAAGTCATCCCAACATGTTGCAGTTTGGAAAAAATAATGTGTTGTTTACTCTCTCTCTCTTATTTTCCCTTCCACACTCTTCTATCTATCCTCTCCCCATCTTTCTGTCTCTCACATTTATTTTACAAGCCCTGAGCCTCCCTAGTTCCTTTTTCCTTTGTGTGTTTTGTCCTTTAATCAGTTTTCTGTTTACTTGTCATAATGTTCGGTGCTTTTCTTTTCAATCCAAGACCTTCTGCTATTTATTTCTTTGAAGAGACAAAGTACAAAATGTGTTCGTACTTTTATCGTCTGTTGGACAGTGTTTGTGTATTATTCTTTGTGCGTGTGTCGGAAATGCTGTTTATTTTTATAGTGCTTTCGCTAATTCCCAGTGTGGGGCATGAAGGATGTCGCTATTCCCATTTTCCACCGGAAGAAGATGGAAAGGACGGGAATCCCAAAGACGATTTTATAGATGACTGACACACCCACGATGCCTTTTCTGCACGTGCGTGCGGAGGTTGGTCTTCACCTGTGTGGGCATACATGGATGGACAGCAGTTGGTGTGAATACATCATGTGTGAGTGGGTGATTGGGAAGAGTGGATGAGTGGGTGAGTGGGTGAGGGACAGCACCAGATGTTGACCACAACTCACTGAGAGGAACAACAAGACTGACAGATATGGGGGTGGACTGAGGGGCGAGGAGTCATGTGTTGAAAGAAGTATCTCCAGAATGTAGATCACACCTTTCTCACATTCACTGATCTCTAACAAAAGTACAGGTAGCTAAAATAAAGGCTCCGCGGGGTGGACAGATAATTCTCTGTATGAAGCCCACGTACTTTAGAAGCTGCAGACAGAGTAGACTGGAATAGACTGGGGACAGACCGGACATCCATGTAGGGAGGGACTTCCAGTTGGCTGCAGCAAAACAGAGGAAGTGCGAGGTTGATCAAACAAAAACTGATGTTCACACAGGTGACTGACAATGGCCTGCAAGATGCTACACGCGCAGACCTATCGATAGCCAGTGACACACAATGACATGCGAGTCCACACATCAGACCGACAAAAGAGAGAGTGACAATCGCGATTGTCACGTGCGAGTTCCGGTTCCTCCTGCAGAATGTGCAAGAGTGGAACTGAACACAAAGCATATGTGAACTTCCAGACTCTGTTAGGAATTCGCTTGCAGCCCTTATCAACTTATAGCCATGAGAAACATTCACGATTTAAAATAGGAGATAAATTAAGAAAAAGAAATCTGCGTACCCAAGATGAGATTTGAACACAGGACGCCGGATCTTCATTGCATTAAGCACAGCAAAGGTGCTAGACTATTTCAAGTATAAGCTTCCAGCCCCTACACTTAACCTCGGGAGCAGACAGTCAAGCTAGCAATGCAGTCCGGCATGAAATATCATCGACAAGGCGCTTGAAGAAGTCAGGTTAAAGGAAAATAAGAGATTACCTACAAAGGTGCAGGTAAACACCGCCGCGCGTGTGAACCCGCCATGTGAAGGCGCCACTTATCGTCTAGAGTGAGTTATCTACCCCAGACATCGGTGCAGCTGGCATGCACTGGAGTGTATTTGATAGTGATACTGATTTGTCAGAACAGGGGACTGATGCAAAATTAATGGATGGAACACAGCTGGCCTCGCATGATGTTGACTTGCTTCACATATTGGTACTTTCTCTCTCTCACACACACACACACACACACACTCTCTCTCACACACACACACACCCTCCCACTCACCCCACACACATATATGCAACACATATCCACACATATACATTATACACATATGTACATAATATATATACACGCTGTACTTACCGGAAGTTGCACTTTTCAGACAAACCAGTGGTTGCTGGCATATCCTTAAATTTCCAGTTACACTTGAAAAATACTTTTTAGACTAATTTATTCTTAACTTTCACTTGCAGCGTGTGCTGTTGATGTGTCCCCACTGCTTTTCAATTTTCTTGTAATCTTTTGTGGGAAATTTCGGGATGCGCCGATAGCAAAAGCAACACGCAGAAGCTCAGCGGGGACAGGTAAGGCACCAACATACATCAACGCACAATGTTTTGCCAGTTTTTACAAGAAGCAATAAAATAAGTGAACTGAAATTGAAAACAGATGAATGCTTACAGAATGCGAAGGAGTTGCTCACCTGTTGGTGATGCCAGACACCGCAGGTAGCACCGAGTCTTGTCAGACTTGAGTGGATGTGGCGTCAACTGGGGGTGGATGTAGTGTCGAGGGGTGGACGTAGTGTCGAGGGGTGGACGAGGCTTTTAGAGAACCTGTCTTCACTATCACGAGGTCAACCACACAGACCTATGTTTAAAGAGGATCAGAAAGCACTCAGCACTTATATTTCCCAGAGTGATCTTCCTTGTCGAGGCGAAGAAGCTGGAAAACATCTTTAAAGTTTTGACTCTTCAGTACTGATCTCACTCGGTTGTGTCAGTGCCAGTGTGTTCGAAATCACACAGACCTTGGTTGTTTAGCAAAGTTTGAGTCTTCTTATCTGCAAAAGTCAAACAATGAAAATAAAAAAAATTACAGCACCTCATTTTTCTGTCTGTCATAAAAGTTACACAACTAATGTCTTTGAATACTTATGTTCCTCGCTGTTCCTTAGAGACTCACTGAAATTTTCTCGAGAGTTTTGAAAGACCTATTTTTTCCCTGACATACGACACAATAAAAACAGAAACATCTTTAAGTTCGAACAGTTGGAACACACCACCTTACCAAGCAAAGCTAAGATGGGTCGTCAGATGTCCTGATTGTTGACAAGATGTGTAGTAATTCACAAAGAGGAAGAAACAAGCAGAACTGTACTTAACTTTCAAACATCTTTGTCAATACGAGCTTCTCAAGAGTCGAGGTGCGAACTACTCTTATATAAGCTGGACACCCTCCACAAGAGGAGCGAATCGGTGAAAACGATTTTAGTGTCTCAAGCCTCTCAATATGAAGGAGAAAGGGACTTAACGCCAAGGGACAGCAGCAAGGGAGGAGTGGTGAGGGTCGGGTGGTGTTCGGGGTGGGTGGGTCTTAGGGCAGGCGTTGTCAGGAGGCGGCAGCTGTGTGGTCGATGTTTGCCTGTCTCCCTCGGCCGTGTCATCCACGCGATTAGCATCCAACCGGAGGCGCGTGGGTGTCTCCGGGGCGGGACCAGTGATTGGCTGGCCGGCTTGTTACGAGCTCAAAGATTGGCCGGTCAGCTATTACGGAGAGGACACAAAGAGCGAAAGGGGAACAGGGGGAGAGAAATAACTTGCTTGCAAATTGATTGATTGATTGATTGATTGATTGATTGATTGATTGATTGATTGATTGATTGATTGCGTGCTTCTTTTTGACAACACTAAAAAAGAACGAACGTCTGAGAGCTGACATCGATGTATTAGTTATGAGATCAAGAACAAGAAAAATCAAGACTATCTCGTCCATGTGCCCACACCTTTCTCTATACATACCCGGAACGAAGACGTGTTTCAGCTTCCAAGGAGCACACATCCCTGGCGCTATGGGTGATTATTTTGAAGACAGACACCCATCGGTTCTTGGCATGGCGAAGGTTCGAATCTGGCCGAGACGCAGGCGGGATAACTTCGGTCCACCTCTTCCCACGTTGCCCGACATCTCGGAATTGTCGAAGGAGACAACCCACATAACTGAGACAGACATTGCATTCTTCAGATCACGATCTCAATCCCCTCTCATCCCATTTGTAAGAGCGATGGGAAATCAGTTTGTTTTCTGATTGGTTTGGTTTGTTAATTTCACGGTAGGCCACGTGGATCTTATCAACGCAGGGTTTCTTACTTTTAGGAGAGGATCACTCCTGTAAAAACGTATTTTCAAATAACTCGTTTAGACTTTCCTCTTGCTATTTGCGTTTTTACCAATTTGTATTTTCTCAGGGCAGCCAAAGTTCAAAAATGCTAAATGAGTTGCTTTAATTTTATTATTGTATTTTAACTCCTAAAATCTCAGCCAATAAACCCTGTTCTCTGCTCCGTCCGTAGCTCTCATCTGGCTTGTGGAGAGAGGTCAAGGCCTCACTTCGCGCTTGCTGATTGGACGACGCATACACTCCAAGCTCTCTCATTGGGCACGGCCTTCAATGACGTCAGCAGTTAGAATTTAGGTCAATTTTGGTGGTTTCCTTAATTAATTAAGAATGATAATTAATATCAACTGTTTATTTGTAACGAACTGATGGCGATGGGTTTTTAAAAAGTCGCCGCATTTTTGTTGTTTTCTGTTTTTTTCATTTCTTTTTTCTTGGAGAGGCGTTTTGTTTCTTTTCATGACAAAGCCGGCCATCGGGGTTATGATGATGACAATCGAGTTGATGATGGGATGTGTTGGGAAAAATATAACACCGACCAGGAGAGGGTTTGCAGGGGTGGGTGGGAACCAAGAAATAAATTAGTGACTGGTTGTCATCACAATCGACGAACCATCACCGTTGTTTATGTAGATAAACATCCTCCCCACATCCATCATCTACCAGCTTGGCTTTACCACCTCCGTCGTTTGTCAAAATATAGATACATGGAGAACAAAGGCTTGGCCTCCATTGTTGTGGTTCTTGTCAAAACTATAGGAGGTATAGCAAGGCATGAGTCTGATATAATTTACACGAAAAATCTGCTCACCGTCGTCAAGGAAACGAATCTGGAGACCACCTGAGTACGTTAGTGAAACCTCGGCGATAAAACTTGTTTGTGAAGCATGGTTAAGAAACACATTGGTGAAGCATGCAATGTCTGCTGGGAATTAGTCAAAGAGTAATTGTGTTATGCATTAGTTTGTTGCTTTAAATGTACTTCTTCCACGTGCATAAAAGTGCTCGTAAAATTGTTGATTTACTGAAATTTACGGCTACTGTTATGTATGAAATGGAAATACTAATGCTAGTGTGATTCAGTCCTTAATGTGACATTAATATTTACCGAGCTGTTCAATGTGAGTCCATTTCCACCATTAGTTTTGTTAGGCGTTCATAACAAAAGCAATTTTTTTTCTCACAATTTTCCATCTTCCAGTTATTTTTTCTTTTTTCAACCCGACCAAAAAAAAAAAAAAAAAAAAAAGACATAAATTGTTTCAATCAGACAGACTGAGGAGGCGGTATGTGCGTGAGAACTCATCAGGCCATACCACATGTATTTTGTATGCGTTCCGGGTGAGGTAGTTTTTAACAGAAATGTCTGGGGTACATCCGCCACTGGCACAACGACAGATCATTACGAGTGTCAGACGATGGCGTGTTGGACAATCTTCAGCAAATCAGTGTGTATATATATATCAATAATTATAGCATGCTATTCTCTCTTCCTTCATCCTTCAGTTTATTTCTTTGGAGCTCCACTAACCTCTGTCTCTGTTTCTTTTGTTTTTCTCCCAAATAATTTGTGTGTGTGTGTGCTTGTGAGTGTGTGCATAAATTGCATTCTCTGAATAGTCTCTGTTTGCCTGTCTGACTCTCGCTCTGTGTCTTTTCATTTGTCTTTCTTTGAACCCGGCAAGTTGAATTATCTCAAAGCACAAAAAAAAAAAAAAAATAAAAAAAAAAAGAATAACGAGACAAGGAACCAGCGTCAGTCCGCAGCAAGGCATCAAGACAATGCACCAGACCACTTGTTAGCAGGTAAGACATACACAGCCACCTGTTAAAAAACCACAAAAACTCGGGAGGACGCAAGCAACAGGCTCCAGGGTTGTGGCCTCGACGACTTCGTTTGAATTTCGAGGTCAGGTGACGGGTGGAGGCTGTGCACTCTTGTGTCGGTTGGTTTTAACGTCACAATGTTTACGATCACGCGCCTGGCCAGCGCCTCCTCACCAAGTTGGTATATGGGGAGAGCGGGGTAGGGAGGGAGTGGATAGGTGATAGGGAGGGTGTAGGTAGGTGTAGGGAGGGAGTAGATAGTGGTAGGGAGGGAGTGAGTGGATAGGGGAGAGGGAGGGAGTAGATAGGGGTAGGGAGGTGTAGGGAGGGGATGCAAGGCATGGGGGGAGGTATAAATATATTGATCACAATCGTTAACCGTTGGCTGATCAATTGCCGGCACGTGTTTTCAACCTGCGCGCGCAACTATACTGACAACTTGTAACTGCTCGTGCTCACGTGCGTACACACAAACACTCCGATCTCTCTCACTCACATCCACGTTTCACTTGTAGTGTCCTTTGGTTGTCTCCTACACTCATAAGCGCGCGTGTGCACACACACACACATGAAAACACACACACACACAATTTTCGCTACACTCCTCCTTCACATCGACCCCCAGCCCGTAAAGATGCACAGACCGGGGGATGCACTTTTGTGCTGAGCTACGACTCGTCCTACACACGCAAACATCAGTGCTTACATCACAGTTTGACTCAAAGGTGGACATGGGTGGATTTATAGCAACAGCCACAGACTTCAGTGCATTGTTAGCATGCTTTCCATCTTCGTCCTTCTGAAAAACAAGTATTGTTGGTAGGTTGTAAACAACGGGGCAGATAACTCAGCCCTGGCTCGCAAAGCATGGTGAAATCAATTAAATCAGAAAAAAGTAGTTTGATTATCTGTGAGGAAACTTTGATTAATTTTCTCCTAGTAATTTTTAGCCTTGGATTGTATTTATGGATGATTTGATTCAGTTTGGTTTGCAAACTTTCAGACCATTCTTGGCCACCTCATTTCATTGGAAATAGTCGGACCGTGTGAAGAAGGCTTTAAACGTCTGGTTTAACCTATGTACACCAAGAATCCAGCTGTCAGAACCTGACAGTAAATTCTGAGAGACACAAATCTCGTATCCACGTAGGCTTTGTTTAGGTACGAAAGCCAGTCACACCTGAGCACACCTGCTGCTCACCCTGAAACAGTTTCCATCCGTCCTTCCTTCGCCCGTCAGTGACGATGACCGAGGTGTGCGATGCCTTCACTCTTTCTTTGTTTCATCATTTATTGCCATCTTTATTGCTTTTTGAAAGTGTGTTTTAATCGGGTTGTGTTCCTCAGTCCGAGACAGAAATATCATAGAAAATCTCAATCTTACATTAATACAGAAGTATACTTTAGGGCTAGAGAGATAAATGAAATCAGTTCATATTTTAAAAAATATAATGAATTTTTCAGTTTGAAAAGTATGCGTGTTCACATGCTAAACTCACACATATATGCACAAACAAGCACACTTTCTCGTATATATATATACACACAGAGGGGGACGAGAGAGAGAGGGAAGGAGAAAGAAACTATAGTCATCTGCATCTCAAGGGACAAGGGGAACAATTCAGCACAATGCTGTGTCTACCAGACACACCTAGCAAGTTCTCCTTCGTGATCAAACATTTTACCTTTTTTTACCTTCGATCCAAGGTCTGGGCTGGCTAAACATTGTTACCCTTGATACCCGTCTCAGCACCACACAGGCACCGGTACCCGTATTACAACTGTCTGCTCGGCACAAACTACAGAAAGATGAACGAATACGTCAACAGCTGACAGGCAGGCATTCAACTCTCTCGACATAATGGTTTGCCGTTAATCACTGGCATGATCAGACAAGAATATGCACTCTGTAGTCAAGCTTGGCTTTTGATGGACGCCTTATATGGCTACAAACTCCTTCTTTCTTTCTTTCTTTGTTTCTTTGTTTCTTTCTTTCTTTCTTTCTTTGTTTCTTTGTTTGTTTCTTTCTTTCTTTCTTTCTTTCTTTCTTTCTTTCTTTCTTTCTTTCTTTCTTTCTTTCTTTTTATGATTGTTATAAAGAAAGTTTTTCTCTATGAAGTTTCTGCTTCTTGCAGTCAACAAAGAACTGACCTGTGCTACCCGAATGTAAACAGAAACAGCCCATTAGAAGCGAGAAAACGATCTTGAAGGACCTTCGTACAGCTGATCAGACGTGCAGATATGAATGTGAATGAGAGAGAGAGAAAGAAAAGGTATGACAGGATGACTTCCTTCAATCGACAGGCGCCTGACCAGGTGGGGCGGATCTGGTTTTCGAACCAGGTCCATGTCTGTCTGCAGAGGAGGCACCACATATAATTTTTTTTTAAAAATCACCCTTCCTGTCACATTGTCCTGGTTTCCGTTACTGTCCCTAGAATGTGAACTGTGAGGCTTCCACTAGTGTCTCCATCCGCAGTTTAAAACTGTCGTTCAAAAACTGTTTGAGTTGCATAGCAAAATATCAAGTGTGTATGTGTGCGTGTGTGTGCCATCTCTCCTGTGATATTTGTTTTAAGAATATAAGCTTAGAGCCTCCCCCTCCCTTGATTATAGAATAGTTTCCAAACAGAAAAGTCATCAGTGGTGTTCTTTCCCGCATAAATATTTCTTGAAGCTCTTTGTCCAAAAGATCCAAATGTTTCATCATTGCCTATTTATTTATATGAAACACGTGGCTTATCGTTGTTTATTCATTTTCCTTTTCCCTGTCGTAGTATCATTTTTTAAAAATTTTACTGTTATTTTTTTTTATTTTCCAAATTGTTCCGCGCAGTTTTGTTGTGGTTATGCCGCCATTTATTCAGAAGCTGAAGGGGATTAGCAGGTTGTGAAAGGGAGGCGGCTGGTCGTCTGTGACGAGGGAAAGCAGCTTCAAAAGAGGGGATTACCTAAGTGCAGCTGCTTTCCCTTTTACCCTTTAGCGATTCTTTTCCAGCTGTTCACTGGAAAAATAACAATGACAAACGAGCTCGCAAAGATCTGTAAAATACCGATGATTTATGATACTCGCTGATATAGTCTTTAGATGTCGTCCATTCATCCGCCATTTTGCGAGACTTTCCGCGGGAGTGTGTCGACCTCCAGCAGCGCCCCCTACATCCGTAGACGTGAACGAACGCTAACCTTTGGTGGTTAGAAGCGCAAGACCTTCTCAGTTCTGCCTCTTGGCTTAGTCTGAATGACAAACTGTTGTGTCGATGTTCAACATGACACAACCTCCGTTAACCTCCGCCATTTGTCATCGTCGTCTGCTGTCATCGCACGCAGTCACAGTAACTAATGAACCGCATTCACGCGCGGATTTTCCCGGCTTTCCAAAACGAGGCTTCATGGGCTTCGTGGCTGCGAGGAAGAATGGCTGAGAGCTCAGTGAACAAGTCAAATCTTACAGACACTCCTGTGTGCTTCTCTGTACCAATGATTACAGACACAATATGGCGGCCTTGACTCGTTGCCAGTGAGACAAAACTTTGGATCTTAAAAAAATTGAGGCGACAAAGATTCAAGCTTTCAATTTGGTTACAGGGCTGTTTCGCTTGTAAAAACTTTCACCTTAATAATAAATAAAATGGCAATGCATACAAGTTTAGTTGACCTCTTCTACAAGTAAAGTTTATATCAAACTAAAAAATATCCAATAAATTATACAGTCTCTGAATGTCAGCCTTTGTTAAAATTAATTTCCACATGAAGCTAGTCTTGCAGAGAGGAGCGTAGTACCGAGCAAGTTGAAATTCTTTATTTTATTTGTTTTGTAGTCAATTCATAGTGCCTGTCAGACTTCAAGCTTTATTTTAGTTCTATAGAGATTTATTCATTGTCTCTGGGTAAGGCCGCTTTCATTTCTTACATTTGGTGCGCACTCCTGGTTTGTCTCCGATTCTCCTTACCGAAAATAACATTTGATATATATAGGTCAGTATGCCAGTAGCCACTACACTGGTGTGCTGGACCTTGTTCTGTTTTCAATATGGTGCTTGCATGAATAATGTCAAAGGCAGTGAAAGCTGATTGTGGGGTGGGTGGCTGTGAAGAAGGGGTGGGATCGCGGGTAGCAATGTCATTACTGAACGTGCGAAGAGCTCAAGGCTTTCTTTTCCTTCGACACGACTTTGGCCTTGGCAGCAGGTGCGTGCCTCCCCCACCCCAGGCCCACCACAGTCTCCCCCACCCCAGGCCCACCAGACCGCAAGCCCATCTTTACTTCACATGGTGCTGACTAACTTTGTGTGCCCCAGGAGTATGCTTTTCTGTTTTATGACCCTAACATGTGCTGTCGGCTCTGTTTTAATCATTGACAGAAACCGTTCTTCTATTGTGGGAAGACAACAGTGTCTCTGTAGAGCTGAATGATAGCCGCGCGATTGATCCACCCCACACACCACACACCATCCCCACACACCCACCCACCCACCCACACACCTACCCAACACACCCACCCCACCCACCCCACCCACACCCCACACACCCACCACACACACTTGGTGTAAGAAAAGAAAGGAAAAGAAAGATGCGAACAGTGGACAAGGTAAATGGCGTTAACCCCCCGGCAGAGATGAGGGTGTGTGTGTGTGCAGGTAGGGGGGATGGGACGACCGTGATGCATGGCCTTGGCCTGTAACTGTTACCTAAGACACCTAGATATACTTATTTGCTTCAGGCAATACTCTGTCAACTGTCGGCTTTTTATCCAGAAGCAGAATAGCGTTGTTTGTATCGTTTAATAAAGATCTGTGTGTGTGTGTGTGTGCGCCCGTGTGTGTGTGTGAAGAGAGTGTATCGTGAAAGACAGAAAATGAAACAAAGAAGGCGAAAAAAGAATGTAGTAGTATTACAGTGTAATTGCAGACCAAAGTTTATGATTTTTAAAATCAAGTTTCTATATATATACATCTCTGAGTAATTTTTCAATGTCTTCGTTGTGTGAGAAAACATTTCTGTAAAACCACCTCTGGCTTTTTGTACCAGCCATTATATCCACTGTGTATTGTTTCGTGTTAAGAACACGTTCTAGACAGGGATCTTCCATTAAGTCTTGAAAAAATTGTGTGCATGGCTCTCTTCTGAAACCTGATTATTGATTGTCGTAAAATAAACCTCTTGGAGACATAATTATAATTGTCGACAGGAGCATTTTCCATAAAATCCCAAAAAAGCTGATACGATTCTGATTTCCTTCTAAAACACCAACTCGATTGTCGTAAAAAAGGGAGAAAATATCTGAGATTTGATCACCGATACTGTGCAGACAAGCTCCGTGAAGCCGACAGAAATGTGGACCACACACCACACACACCACACCACACCACACCACACCACACCACACCACACCACACCACACCACACCACACCACACCACACCACACCACACCACACCACACCACACCACACCACACCACACCACACCACACGATGGATCATATGTAAAATAAGACAGAGATTCTGAATCTGTGTTCCTTTACTACATCCATCCTTTCACCACCTGTCGTAGGCAGTCATCGTCATTTTTTCTTCTACTTCTTTATTTTTCTGTCTTTCTTTCTTATTCTTCATATGTGATACGCAGCCACCACACCACAACCGGTTGCTAGCAGGACTACCCTGATATTATGCACACAAAAAAAAAAAAAAAAAAAAAAAAAAATGAAGCTGCGGCATTGACGGTTAGGGTTACTCATAGAAAGGTTGACCTGAAATGTTTCTCGACTCTAAAATCACTTGTACCCCGGTGTTTGGCTGCAGGTGACTTTTTGTTAGATGCATGGAAGTGAAAGGCAACGGTTTTGTTGTTCCTGTTGTTAGCTATGCCCTGTAGTCATTTAATCTGAGGACGACAGGAGGGAATCACTGACTACGGGACACGGTAACACCAGCAAGATGACCGGAGAGCTGAATCTGCATACACGCACGCACTTTTTTTATAGCGGTTTACGTTGAATTAAACATTTTTCCCTAACTTTTCCTCAAAGCATTAATTTGAAAAAAATCACAGCAAAACCTGCTGGTACAAACTGTTGTGAGTGCATTCACCGGCACTATCGATTAACTTCAATGCAGGTGTGCAGGGTGATTAAACAGGCATCAGTCCCCGACGTAAATCTCGTGGTAACAACAATGGCTATCCTCTGAGACTTTCAACCTGGAGTGGGTCTTTTTTTTTTCCCTTTTATCATTTTCTTGGCATACATCATGGATCCCATTTCTGCAGATGCTGCTGAGCATTGGCTAAGTTCCATTGTTTTCTCGTTGGTAGGGTGCTCTGTTTCTCGTTCTCACTGTTACTTTTTGGCCTCAGCGGGAGGATAAAGGCAAATTTAGCCTCGCTGAATTCTTTAAAAGCCCCATTTGTGCCTTCGACTTTCAAATTCTTCAGCATAGAAGAACATTTTGCGAATGGACTGGATTGTATAATCACGGGATTTTCTCTGAGTACTTTGTTTCTTTTCCCATACCCTTAAAACTGTGAAAGCGTCTCACCCTTTTTAACTGTCCAGTCCCCCCCCCCACCACCACCACCACCACAACCCTTTTGTTGTTACGACACCGGTGTTTGCGTCTATTGTTTTAACGAGCTAGTCAAGAAAGGAAACGCAGTTCTGGAAATTCGCTCATTATGCATCTCATTAAAAATCAGTTCTTAAAATGTGCATTTAGAATAGACCATCTCTCGGGCCTGGAGGGAATTACCACCCATCAATTATTAAAATGTACAATTGGCTTTCACGAACAGAGTGGAAAAAAGGGACAAAGGGAAGCCTCGCACTCACATCTTTCTCAGAAACATTAGAAACGCATTTGCATCGTGATGTTATTGTTAAACTGGCATATTTAGTAAATAAAATAAGCTGGGTTTATGTGCGTCTTGCGATTGTAAATTAGTTCTGAAACAGCTTGCAGTAGTTGTTCACAATATTGTGGCAGCTGTGACAAATTAACTAATTATATTACAAACAGTTAAATTATATTACAAACAGTTAAATTATATTACAAACAGTTAAATTTGTTTTTATTAACATTAGAGTATTTTTATCTTGCAACATATTTATAAATCTAGAATTTTTTTTACAGTTTAGAGCGTTGGGAAAGAGAAGGTCTCTTGCGCTTCAAGCGTACGTGGGCGCGGTAGACAACTCTGTCACACTTCCTTGTGCTGTGAGAGTTATCTGCCCGACAACTAACAGACGTGAGGCGAGTAGTTTCGGAAAAATAATCAAATCAAGTGCTGCGGTAAGTTTCAGCAATTCTTTAAACGCGTGTATGACATCTTATCAACCTTTAGACTATCTCTGCTTGCCAAATATGAGGCTGTGTCCCATAGTTTTTAATGCTAGTCAAAAATATCGTGATTTTACTGTCAGCGATTTCATACAATAAAATTGAAGAGAGGAAAGTAGAAGCAAGTTGTGCTGAAAAATATTACAGAAATTCAGAGCTCAAAGTATGGTGCAAGGAATGTTAAAAAAGAAAAGCTCAGTGCTGTTACGAATAATATTATTATATCATCCAAAGGTCATCCAGCCCTCAATGAAACACAACAGACTGTAGATTTACGATCTAGACCCCGATCTGCATAAGCACTGCAGCACTGAGTGCTCTGTTGCCATGGCAAACTGTGCACACTTCACTCACTCATTGTTGTCTGTGATGTACAGATGCATATGTGTGTATAGGTTCTGTGTGTGTGCGTGCTTGACCGGAAGTCACAAACTCTCTGGTCAGTCGCTGCATGCTGAATTTCACAGTCACGAGTCTGTTTGCATATCTGTAGTATCTGCGTCTGTGGGCGTGGGTGTTGACGGGTCGTCAGTGTGGATTTCAATCTTAAGTGGAGGACGACGTTCCCACCGCCTGCAGCACAGAATGTCGAAGTCGACGAATGGGTAGGTGCAACAAGTCCTTCTACCAAACTTGTTAGTATTGGCAAGTACTGCACTTTAGTAAACTAGAATGCACGTGTACTATAACTCAATTTTATATTTATTTATTTACGTTTGCAAAAGAGGGTGAGAGGAACGATTGTATTAACGCAATACATATTATTTCATTAAACACTTGGTTGTGTATTATGATTATCTCGGATGCAAGAGGTAGGCTACCAACTCGATTAATCTGAGATTTTCTCCTAATGCTTTCGTTGTCAGTCACTGATTCTCAGAGAAGCCAGCAGACAAAATAATTCATGCAAGACGATTTACATTTTACGATTATACAAACATACTTGGAAGTTTAAGACATTTTAATACAAATTATTACAACAGATGCTTTACTTTCTAAAGCATAACTATTACAGTATTGTGGATACTTCGCAGACCGCGTCCCTGTACCTTTAACATACTTCATTTTTTTCATTCTTACTCTGTCCACATTTTTTGGTTTTACCTTTTTGTGAGGAGGGGGTGGGGTGGAGGAGGAGTTTTATGAGAGAATAATCTACAAGAGAAGCTGTTGGGCAGGTTCTCTGGGAGTAGTAAGTCGTCATCGCCATGTGACCAGCGATCGATGCCTGAAGGCAGTTTGGGAGGACTGCTGGCGCTGACGCTGTCGCTGGACCAAACCAACGGCGATAAGAGTGGCGACACGTGTCGCCAATCTACAGAACACTCCTCAAACGGCGATAGCAGTGGCGACACGTGTCGCCTAGCTACAGGTCACTTCCCAAGCAGGACGCCGTCATCCGGAAGGTAAAGCTCTATTGTCTTCTCCTCCCGATCACCTTCCCTACACCTCGCGTTCATCATCAGCCAAGAGCTCAGCAGTTACCGAGTGAACATTCGTGAGCTCAGAATTCGAAAGCTCATTGCTAACTTATTTTGCAGTCGTCGATTTAGCTCTCACTGGCTCAGCAGTAATTGCTTCTTCAATCCCCAGACTCAGCAGTCACTGGCACAGTGGCGACGGCTTAGCAGTGCTTCCTCTCGACTTTGGGTGTGGAGAAAGACCTCTGACGATTGTCCTTGTCTAAAATATCGCATAATTTTCTTCTTTAGCGCAGAAGCAACAATTTGTATTATTATTAAAGTATTTTAATTAAATTAATGTAATTAATTAATTTGTTTCACCCACTTTCCTGACTATTTATTCTTCGTCCCCAGTGCATGGGCTAATCATGAAACCCAGACATGCCAGTCCATTCAGGAGAGGTAGGTCCGTCTCTCGCCCTCACATTGCAGCTTCCCTTTGACTGTTGTTGTTGCTGTTACTGGCTCTGCAGCGGCTACTCAGAGACAGACAGGCAATAACACCAGCAGAAGACTAACGACCAAACGTTGCAATTATGTCTGACGCCAGACCATTCCATCAGGTCCTATGCACAATCTCTCATTGCGACCAACGATAAAAAACAAAACAAAATAATGCAATAAAGCTAAAAAAAATTGTTTGTACGCAACAGTTCACAACACGCGGGCTTTTGGACAGCACAACCTTATCGCAGTCTCTCTCTCTCCCCAAACGCAATGGCGGCATAAATCGATGATTAGAGAAAATGGACGGAAGACTTGCAGCTTTTGCCGAGAGGACATCTGTCTCGGCCCGTCGCCGATTTGTTGATCGATGTGGACTTGATACCACCCCCACTATCACTAAAAATAACATTCTTTAATAATCATTATGATTTATAGTAGTGGTTACATATAGCGCAGTTTTCGGCTTCGCGGTGAGCTCAGTGCACTTAAACGCAAGAGCAGGATGAAGGGAAAAAACACAGTAACACATTACAAACTGAAAAAAAGTAGAGCTGGTGAAAAACGAAACTGAAAGACAGTGGAAAAAGAAGGCCACCGGACAACCAGTTACAGAAGTTATTTTAAAAAATTGTCCTTGGTCTTTTCGTCCCCACTCGCAGCAGGCTTAGTTTTTTGTTGGTCACGGTGCGCTGGCCACCAGTAACGAGAGAGAAACCGGTCACCGTGGTGCACGTGGAACTTCTCTACTGTCTGTGCGCGACCTGACACTTGCCTTGACAGAGGCCGCCATTTGGATTGGTGGTGAATGACACTTTTGTCCACGCATTCGCAAGGTGCTTCATTGGCAAGCAAGGTCATAAACAGTGCTTTTGAAATTTCTATTTGTGAAGTTTTGCTTTTTGTGGCCGCTTTTTTTTAAACTCTTCAGTGTGAACGGGTTCTTACTACACATAAGATGTAAGAGCTCAAGGCCAAAAAAAAGTTTGGAGATATTCGTAAATCCGTTTTTTAACTGTCTCTTGAGCCGTTTAGGTTGACCTCTTGGTAAATGTATTGGAAAGTTCTATGTAGAGGAAGAGTAGAAATTCTTACATTTTTCCGATCCCTATCAAAAGATGAAGACCGCCCCCCAACCTTTTCAGATCGATAGGGAATGAAATACTTTATTTTCTCGGGGCCAGCTTTACGTGATGGGGCAGTGCCCATTTCCTCTCCTTCTCTTACCTTACACTATGGAGTCGGGTGCCCATTTTCGCTAGCTGCGACGACTAGAGTAAATTTGCTGAGCTACTTGGGTTTCGAACCAGCTCGCCGCTCACTTCGCACGCCAGCGCTCTAACCACTCGGCTTCCACAGAACGATATCACAGGTGTGCCTGCGCCCCACTCCCTCCCTTTTCTTACCACCTGGTAGCTTTTCTCGTCTCTAAGCGCTCTTGTGTTCCTGGTTGAACATTCGGCAGTGAATTCGCTCTGTGTTCAATGGTGCGACAAGACTTTCTGTGGTTTTAAAGATTTCGTTTAGGCCTGTGCCTAGAAGTGCGGCTTTTTAGAAAGTGTGATAATCCATTTCTCTGTACTAAAGGCGCCTGATACGAAAACAGCTATGTTTGATGACCTGTTAAATAAACAGAAATAAATTGTGGACAGTAACGCCTGGACTGCACTACTGCTTGTTCAGACCGTGGCTTTATTCAGCCCATTGGAGATCCCGTTATTATAATATCGTTTTTCTCTCTTTCTTTTGCAATCCACTAGACATATCCTGGCCGTTAGCACAGGCGCGGCGGTAGCGTGATCAGCCGGCTATTTCCTGCAAACATAGCTTTCCCTAGCTTGCACTTATAAACTATAGTAATCGCTACTGGCTCGAACTCTTCCACGCCCACCTCGTAACATGTCAGTGTCGTCCATTTGTACTGCCAGGCGACGGGAGAAGAAAACAGAAACAGAGATATGAGAGTTGACACAGGTTTTCAGTTGAAGAGCTTTGACGGAGGTGTAGCGATCTCGGATTTGGTGAAGGAATTTTTCACAAAAAAAGTTCTCTCGTCAAGTATACTTTACGGCGTTGTCCTCGAAAACAGCGGTGTTCGGAATGGCAAAAGATATTCTCTAAACTCGTGTGCAAAATTGTCAGTGAAGGTTTTTCTTCCGGAGCTGAAATTTGAGAGCGGTTGGGGGATTTGCCTGAAATTTGTCCGCTTTCCAAGACGTGTCAGTGGGAAGACAACCATAAAAAAATCCATTTTTTCGATGGCTTCGGAACTGTGGACAGAAACAAGAGCAGCAGTAGCGCTGTTCATTTTGTGCTCACGAACCACTACACTGAAAGTAGTAAACAAGGCGTGCATTTGATCTCCAACAACTACGAGGCAAGTCCTTTGACGTCGAACACGTTTCCCTCAAGACGTTCTTGTGGAAATCACGTGGTTAGGTCTGTGACCAACCATCGGTCCGAAGCCGAGTTGCATAATCAGTCTACAGCGATCTTTGTCTACGAGAACGGAGGACTAAGTGTGTAGGATGATAGGGGCAGGAAGAAAGCTGCAATGCCTCAAACCATGCTAATCACTCCCAAAGAGCTGAGCTTGTGATTTTTGCTTTCAATGATATCGCCCTCGAGGTGCTAATCTTACGGCGTCCAGGCACAAGCCAAGCAAAGGTATTTATTTATTGCACTGTCACAGGGACTGAGTTGTTTACAGCTGGTGTAGCTAAGGTGTCATAAAAGTGACCAAACAACAAGCATATTGATCTCTTGTCGATGAGAGTCATCAGGTGGTTCTCATCCTTCTGGTCGGTGACGCTGTTGAGCAAAAAGAAAGTATATATCGGAGTCTTGGATTCACTCAGTGCAGCGAAATACGTGCATCCTGGACTTCAACCTTCACCCTCGTGTTCATTAAGCAGCTCCACTCTATACAGTCATGACCAGAAAGATCTGTCCTGGACAAATGTTGACCAAGGGGGCTGTTCACACAGTGTGGCGCTAAAATACAGTCGATGTCAGCATTCATTTAATATGCTAATATGTTTTTAATATGCTGAGTGACTGCTACACGCCATATGGCAGACCGGCAAAGTGCTGAGCAGGCAGTTGTACGGGTTTTTGTTGTTTGTTCTTTCGTCTGTGTTAATCTCCCAATCTGTTCATCCATGCACTTTGTGTCTGTCGTAGTGTCATCAGTTGGCCGATGCTTGTGTTTCTTGTATGGTTGACTGCGCGTTCGTTTGTAGTCTTTCGTGCACAGCGCGCTGAGCTCGCCTTCGCACGGCAACTGCGCTTCACAACTTCTGGGGTCCACCCCTCATCCACCTCCCCGGCGCCAACTCTCCCTTTCTGGCCTTCTGTCACAACCTTTTCCTTCCGGCCTTCTTTCTTTCTCTCTGCTTACCCTTTATCTCTCTTTCTCACTTACCTTTCCCCATCACACACGCACATGCACGCATGTAACGACGTGTGCATGAAAAAGACACGCGTGTGCGTTCATGTACGTGTCGACGTTGAGATATGTCTGTGCCTTACAAATACCACGGTGTGTAGTTTAATTATGTCAACGACAGTTCTCTGTTCTTTATCAAGGTGCAATGCCACAGAATTCCTTACTCGTCGAGTGAGTCCTCTTCCGCGGCTGGGCGTACAGTACAGAAAGTTGATTCTACCAGTGTAATGTTTTTCCCGTTACTTTTTAATTTTTTCTTTTTCTCATCTTTTATCTTTTCTTTATTTTATTTTTTTCTTCTTCTTCCTGTATTATTGTGAACAATTCTTTCCTAGCATTTATTTATTTCCTCACTAAGCTAACAATTGTTTAATTTTTAATAAAAATTATATCAGGTTCTACTTCTCGTCATATACTCCTTTCTTATTTGTAATTTATTCTACTGTATTTTCATAGAGACTTTAAATTAAACCATTACAAAATCATCTGTCCAGCATTAAACCGTTGTATTCATGGGAATGTAGAGCGACACGAGTACAGCAATACTTGCATTGTATCCGTTGTCAGCAGGAAATTAGCAGTTAGTGGAAACAGCTTTTTTTGCTTCGTGTAACTTTTTTTCTGTCATGGTTTCAGAGGTCAAGAGTATAAGCAGCCGTTTAATAACACAATGGGTGCAGCGTGGGAAGAGAACTGCATCAGGCAAGGTAAGACATACCCTGTTGAACCCATGAACATTATCTTGTGTAACTACGTGCTCGCTGTTGCTAGGGCTAGACAGTGATCATTACTCGTGTCGGTCAGTGTTTACCGCGCACATGTGCTGTACACAGGCGACAAACCACAAACCTGCTTACAAAAAGGGAAGACTACTGTCATTGTCCATAAGTCTTTTGCCCTCCACAGAATCGAGGATGAGCCGCTGGCGATCCTGATCATGGAGTGGACTATTGGCTGCCAGCTCTGTTTGGTGGTTGTTAGGCAACCAGGTAGGCCACTTTGGTGTCCGGCTTTACAGCACACCTTGTTTTGACAGCCAGACTATGACTGCTGTCAGTCTTTATCTGCTGTAACTCCATTCGTCTGCAGTCTAAGCTGGTGACGATTCGTGTTACTCGAATTAAAGTTATGGGGCAATGACACGGTCGACACGGCAGACATGATGTAATGATCATAATTACTTATTCTAATTAATGGCAATAATGCAAAGTACTTATGGCAAATTATATCCCCATGCACTCTGGCCAAGCCAAGCAAGCGGTCATTCGGTTATCGAACAGCAACGAAGCCTGGTTTTTAAAAAATGTATGTGCCTGCTATAAATACGAGGCATATGCTTGTTTATGGCAGAAAGGCTTGGAAAGTTTATTATGCTGTTCCTATAGTTAAATTTGTCAGATAACTGTTTTAACGAAGACGACAAATCATTGCCGTTAAAGTAATAACCTTTAAATGCTACGAGCACAGTCCATTGAGTCTGAGATTCTTTTGAGTTTTTTAACGCCTGTAACCGAGTCGATACAACCAGGGAAAGCACAGAATGCAGTAAATGGCTGGACCTTTGTCCTCCTGGAACTTCTGCATTATTACTAGCTGGTGGAGAATCGTCTTTCATTCACTGAGAAGCAATTTTCCGCTAGAGATCACACGACGCACGACGCCAGGCTATACCGCCACCGTGTCGCCTCGACGAGCCTGCGCAGAGAGTCAGCAGGTGGTCGTGTTGGGGTGGGAATGGGGGACAGACTTTAATCCCCACTCGCTGACTCCAACGGCCAAACATTTTGTCGGCACTTCCTGTCCAGATCACTCGACAGGGTGTCAGACAGACGACAGGTGACACACAGGAACGCAGATAACGCTCTCGCTCCCCTCACCACCACCACCACCCCGATAGCGTCCATAGCAACCACGCTGTCGCTGCCAGCATAGAGCGCGAGGAGTATGGCCTGCGAGTGTATCATCGCGCTGTACTCGTCAAGTCGGGCGTGAAACAACCTGCCACAGCGTCGTATTTGTGGGTAGGGGTAGGGGGGAGGAGAGAGGCTCTGGGGTCCTGGAAATTGTTTTCTCTCTTAGTCTGGCTATGTTCATGGTTTGAGTTTTTAAAATAATGTTATTTATAAACCTCGACTTTATTTAGCATTGTCATCCAAACCGTGTGTCACAGTAGCAAGGCCAGAAAGAAGAAAATAAAACAAACGGCTTTTGTCGGTAAGATCGCAGCATGCCCCAACACGCGAGGGCGTCACAGGTAGTGTGGTGTGGGGTTAGGGCTTAAAATTTTTCAAGTTCTGAAGTAGTACTACCCAACTCTCCTACCTCGCATCGTATTATAAACAAGCATGTACGACTTGGCTCGATTGCTACACAGAGCAGTTTTACACCTGTGACTGGTAATTAATATGCACATTCTCTGTTTTCCAAACCAGCGGCAATACACTTGTGCCACCCTTCTGTGTAAAAATAGTGGAAGGGAAAAAATATACTATTGTTTGCTGGTCTGGGTAGTGTGGGGGTGGAGGCAGATCTGCTGTTTGATCGAGACAGGTGACACACACCTGACACGTGATTTGCTGCCGTTGAGCGAGGCGATGTCGCAGGTCACAGAAAAAGAGAACCTAGTCCTGTCGAAGTGTTACTTAGAGTGCCAGTCTGCCAGTCGCGGACTGAACCAAACACAGATTGTTGAAAGAGGCTTTCCGGGTGAGGAGATGGCACTACACACCTGTTGCAGGTTGTGGCGAAACGAGGCGGCTTGGAGAGGGATCGGTATGCAGTCTTGAAGGTAGGCACACTCCAGGTACAGTCGGTCGGAGGAGTACACTCGGCGCTCCACTTGCCCCCTTTGATCTCGCCTTTCAGTGCGCGGAGACGGTCGCGAGGCTAGCAGTTAACTTTTCACCCGAGACTTTGGCTATAGTGCCGTGGACTCGTTTGTTCTCGAGTTTGAAACACACACACACGTGTTGTTGCAGGCCCTGACAACGGAAAAGTTCTGGCAAAGTAACATCAGCCTGGACGTCTGGACACATTGAAAAGGTCGCTCGTCCGTTTCCCTCTCTAAGCTATTATTCACTGAATGTGTCATTTATACCTGTGTTCTTTTACAAACACTCCCGCGTCACACAGCAGCAGGGGTTGAACCCTATCGCACCAGAAACACCGTGGATAGTATCAACAGCATATTTGCCCCTAGTGTCCAGTTTGTAAATCTTCCTTCACGGTGCGACTAGTGTGGGCCACACGGCGGAGACCAAACAGTGTTACCGATATCCACTGTCGTATCTCCACTAGCCAGATAATGCTGTTGACAACCATTATCTCCAGTAACCAGCCGTTGTCTCCAACAGCCAGCCAGTGCTGTTGACAGCCACCTTGTCTGTCAGCCTTGTGCAGGTTGAAGTCCACCAGCGGCATGATGGTGTTTGACCAGGCGACGGCGGACATTCTGACCGGCCATCTCCGGCTGGAAGACATCCCTTCTGTTACTCACCGCGTGGTGAGAGTCTACGTCTGCTCGACTGGCGCAGGTGAGTCTCTCCTCCTACCCCACAGCGATGTCTCTCTCTCTCTGCCTGACCTTTGTAACGATCTTTCTTTTTTTTTTTCCTCTCTCTCTCTGTCTCATGCATGTCGCTAGACCATCTAATTCAAAATCAGCATCTGCAACAGATAAGGTGCCATTGCCTTGGTCCTTATGGACACAATCCCTCTTCATGGAATCGTCAAAGACCAGCTCAGTCAAAATGTTAGCGCTATCTCTGTGTAACATTACACTAATCCATGTATCAAGCCGCTCCTCTACCCCCCTCCCAATCGTTCAAACCATTAATTTAGTAATAATAAATGTTTGTTAATAAAGCCCCATCCCCAACCAACAAGTGCTGGCTCAAAACTCTAACATTCATGTTATGGTTAAATGCTATGTTCATAGATTCCAAAGCGGAGCGATCAGCGTTTGTGAGCACGGTCTATCCAAAGCTGCGAGAGTACTGTCGAAATCAGTACGGACTGCAGTTCCAGGTACTGTCCGCTAAAATACTCTGAGAGAACTGACCGAGTGTAGTAAGTAATATGAGGTCAGTTCTGCTGCACTGTGTGGTCCTGCGAGAGGACGAAGCCGAAATTGCAAAATATTCATTACTTAGTTTTTAAAGATTCCTTTAATACTGTTGCTTTTCGTATCAAGAATATAAAAACTAAAAAAAAAATTTATGAAGGACAACACTCGGGTCTGGAAGTACGTGTATACAGCTCACTAAAGTAGCGTAGTCATTTCGTCCTCATAGTCACTACCTTGTGCCCGATTAAGGTCCTAAATTGTAGGACATTTGGGACATGTCTTGCCGTCAGGTTGTGGACTTGATGTGGGGTCTGACAAATGACAGACTACAAGCTGACCGGGACCTGATGGCCATGAAGGTGCGGGAAATTTTCCGCTGTCAAGCGATGTCTCTAGGACCGAGTTTTGTGGTGAGAAAATTTACGTCTCTCTATTTCTTTCCCCAACCGAACAATGTATTGTCATTTATCTAGCTGTGAATGAGCTCTTTTGATTGTGGAAAAAAATGGTGGGTATCCTTTTGGTCTCTAGCAATAGGACTGTCGCTATCACTAACATTTAGACTTTCACTGTCACTAACAATAGGACTTCGCAGACGATATCATTAAAAGTAAAGTTTTTCTACTGGTAAATTTTCCTCGATAGTTTGCACGATATGGTATTACAGTTCAACAACCTTTCGTTTCATTAATTGAAGACAAACTGAGGAAAAAGGTTTCATTCCTCTCACCAGTCAACCAATTTACTTATTAAAATTTATTTAAATTATTTCAGTTCTTTGTAATTATTGGATTATCTGTAGATCAAACTTCCGCAACCATGCTTTGCAGGCCTTCATTGGGCAAAAGTATGGCGAAGAGGTTCTTCCCATAAACATCTTCGCTGAAGAGTTCGACGTCATCCGGGCAGCTTTAGAGGTGCACAAAGGTCGCGACACGCGCAACTCCGCTTTGCTGGACCAGTGGTACGTCAGGGATGACAACAACATCCCCCCTGTGTACGTCCTGAAGCAAACAGATGAACAGCTCTTCGAGGACTGCACGGTACCTGGCAGCTTTGCTTATCACCCAGCACCATTCCTCCTGCGTCTGCGAGTCCTGTCTAATACTAAAGGATACTTAGCTGACGGAAAAGATGAGTGAGGGGAGTGTGTGTGAGAGTGCATGTTCTCGTCATTATGTCTTCCATGGCCGAGTTTATTCTTCTGAACTGCTCCCTTACTCCAGTCTGTTTGCCTCAGCAGAAAGAAGATTCTTCTGGAACGATGAGCAAGGAGGTGATCGCGGCTCAACAGAAGGAACTCCGACATCTACTAAAGCGTGGCGCGGAGCTGGCCTACCTCAACGGTATCATAGACAGCGACACCAAGTACAAATACCAAACATCAGGTAACCACATACCCTCTTCATTTATTTTTTGCTCAACTACTGTGGGCTTGAATTCTTAGATCAATAAAGATTCCTAGGTATTACTATACAGGTATGTGAGCATGTCTGTTTGTCCATATTTTTTAATTTCTTTATAAACTTAATTCCCATTTATTCTGTTTAATATTTTGGTTGTTTTTAAAATTATTTGTTTGTTTGTTCCTTCCTTTTATTAGTTTACTGATTCTTTTTGTGTTTCTGCCGTTGCTGTTTGTGGTTTGTTTCCTTTTTATTTCTTTTATTCTTCCTTTTATTTTGCATTATTTTTCTTTCATTTATTAATTTTCTTTCTACTTCCTCTTTTTGGCATTATTACGTTCTCTCTTTATCGTTTGTTTGTTTTTACATTTGTCTTTCTGCTCTCTTTTCTCTATCTCTCCCCCCACCTTTGTGGCGCTTGTTGCGTGGCGACTCTCACCAGTAGCGACCTGCGTTTGTCGTTGCAGAGCTGGAGCAGGAGGTGCAGCATGGCATCGAGCATTGCGACAACCCGCACCGGCGCTGCGTCCTGATCCTGCGCGACATTGCGGACCTGGACAACTACCTGGCGGACGAACGCACGCCTGTCTTCACAGACGTGGTGTACAACTCGCGCACCGAGCGCGTGGAGGTGGAACCCGAAGCCTCCGAGCTCCTGCAACGCCTGCGCAAGCGGGCCACGGGCCTCATCTCGCCACGCAACACCCTCGTGCACGACGTGCTGTGGCGATTCGAGGAGGTCATCAGCCCACAGCTGCACAAGACATACATTGACGTGAGTGACAGACACCTTGGAAACCGTGCGCCCCATAGGAATGGCCGTTGTACTGATACTTATGTCACATGAGTAGCAAGCGCACTAGGAGTTACAGGATATCTGTAACAGCCACACTAGGAGTGACATCACATGAGTAGCAGGCGCAACCAGAACGACCTACTATGAATATTATACACATCGATAAATGAATACTTATAAAAACACGTTTAATAACGTGGAACCTTTCTTGGCTCTTTTCTTCTTTTTATCAGGTAGTAATTTTTTCTATCATTTTCTCTTCCCTGTATTATTTCTCATTCTTTGTGTGTGTGTGTGTGTGTGCACTTGCTGACTTTAATGTCTTTTGATCTACATTCATGTTGTTGTCATTATGTCTTCCATGGCCGAGTTGATTCTTCTGGGTACAAAAGTTCCACCAAGAACAAGAAAAACCAAAAAGTAAAAGGGTTTATTCATCGGTTTTGTTGGTTTTTTGGTTTTTGTTTTATTTTTTAGTTGATTTTTTTTTTTTTGGGGGGGGGTATCCCGACCCTGACCTTGTAAGCATTTACTCCGACCGATTCCACAGCATCTTACTCGTCGAGTATTCCTGTGTTCTGTGTGTAATGTTTCCAGAAACTGTGCAACCAAGTTGAAGAAGTCCTGAAGCGCCTGATTGACGAGGACGCCTTGGAGCATCCGACGGAAGCCGAGCTGATGCCGGTGGCTACGGAAGCTTTGCTGCACTGGTCACGGTGCAAGATGGCGGCCACTGACTCCTGCTGCCACAAGGAACTGCGCGAGACCATGTGTGTTTACGTCACTGGCTATTCGGACCGCCCTCTCGTGGTGCACGGGCAAGCTGGGTCCGGGAAGACAACTCTGGTCTCTAATTTTGCGCTGGAGGTGAGTGTAGATATCAAACAAAAAGTAAACAAATACAGTAAAATCAGCGTCATGTTTTCTTTCACTACACAGTTGATAAAATCCAATCGTGCAGCGCGAGTCTGTGTTTGCTGTTGTCTTCCTTTCATGTTTTTACTCTGCCCTTGAGTGACCATCTGAGTATCTGGTCTGATGGCAGGTACCGGATCTTGTCGGCAACAACTGTTTGTGTCTCCTCCGCTACATAGGTCTGACACGTGAAAGTTCTAACGTCCGAGACCTGCTTCACAGCCTGTGCACTCAGATAACCACAGCCTTGGGCTGTTTGCCTGATGATATCCCGTCAGACACGAATGACTTACAGAGGTTCTTCCCAAAACTCCTGGCAGCCGTTCCAGTGGACCTCACCGTTGTTGTGATTTTAGACGCCATAGACAAGGCAATTTTTTGTTTAATAGTTGCTTTTAAGTCTAGAAGGGAGGAAGACAGATGACACTGGCCTGATCGACTTAAGCAGAAATAAAACATTTGGGCAATGCTTCGAAGTTCTGTTTATCTAGTCGGGTATGATTTTTCATGCGATGGGGAAAAAAATAGATCAAGAAATTTTATGTTGAACGTTTATTATGAAATCTAAGAAATACCTTAGACAAATTAGTGACTTCTCGGCAAGTAATATGACTAGCTGCTCAAAACTTTCCAGCTCTTCACTTGGCGAAGCAGAACATTTATCACAGCTTCTCTTCTTAAAGTAAGCGGATCAGTATTTTGTTTTTCATTCGTTAATTTCCCTATTTGACACCACAGATTTTGCCAGACTACGACGCTCACCTGATGAAGTGGCTACCTGTGCACTTGCCATCGCACGTGAAAATCATCGTGACCACCCTGCCCAACCGCCATAACATCTATCATCGCCTGCGAGAGGAGGTTCTGACCGGCTCCAACTGGTTCTTGCCTGTGGGCCCTTAACGCCGGACGCTGCCCAGATGCTGTTGCAGCGTTTTCTTCTTTACTTCGGCAGGTAAGATGGAGATAATGGAGACGGAAAGAGGCGTCAAATGTTGTGGTTGTTGTTGGTGGTAGTAGTGTTAGTGGGGGTGGTGTCGGTGGTACTGGGGCTGATGTTAGTCTTTATCGTCAGTGATGTACGATGCAAACTGCAAACGATGCAGTTTTCCTTAAAGGGAATAGGCAAGACAACTAAGATGTTACTTTCTGATGCTGTTCTGATTCTGACTGGAACTATTGAAGCTGATGTTGCTCTATTGTCTAACTGGCCTTGCTGAAATTGAAACATGGCTATATCTAACTTTCTATTTTTAGTTAACGGGGTTATTTCAAGCATAAAATTGCATGATTTCATAAAATAAGATTAACTGACCTTTCGGTCACTAAAGAGATTGTCTTCATTTTGCTTTTCCAACTCCTTCTGTTACGGATCTGCTTGTATTTTGACTGGTTCTGTCTTCTTTGCTCGTTCAAGTTAAAAAAAATAACAAACTCTGTTGAGTTTTGTTGTAGGACACTTACAAATGAACAGATGCTTACCGTCGCGAGGATGATTCAAAATGACTCCTCTCCCCTGCGCATCAGACTCCTCTCGGAGGAGCTCAAGACCGTGACGTCATCTATGAACACTGCCACCTTTTGCTTTCCGAACACCTGTTCTGAAGCGATACAAAGAGTGTTTGACCGGTAAGCTGACTTGTTTTATGACACATTTCTTCTCCCTTTAGGCAAACACGAGCCGTGTGGGGAGAGATATGGCATCCGCAACAGGGACGCGCTGGTTCGATACTCGTTAGGCACAAGCGAACTTTTTACTGCGGTCCACCCGGCTGTTGGGAATGGCTGCCTGATCCCAGAGACATAGAGGGTTGGGGAAGGTAAGGCAGCGAGGAAGAGGAGATGGCCCCGAGGAAAGCTAGATCTCTGTCAACTCTCCTTCCAACGTCCAAAAAACATTAGGGTGAAGACACTTATGTTACTCACCCCTTCCCAAGTTTGAGACTAGCGACGCGCCCAAGCGAATACTCCATGAAGATCTTCGCTAGCGTGTGCTGTGCATTCATGTTCCAATGTTCGAGGTCTAGGTCACATATGATGTACCTCGCCATCTTTAAATCCTGTGCCATTCTTGATAGTAATTGTCGCAAATAACAAAAGGTATGCTAGTTATTGTTTCCACCTCACAATCCGAAAACGGGTCAAATCAACGATGACAAAGCAATATATATTAACATATTTGTTGAGTGTCAGACATACATCTGCTCTCCTGTGGGAAGAATAAATAATTAATAAAGTACGAAACCAGATGAAGTTTCCCAGATGTATTAGCTGCGTTTGTCTACCACAGTCCCCTTTTGATCCTGTGATCACTGTTCGTTGACGCAATGGTCAGAATCATGCCCTAAAGAACCATAGAACAACACATTATATGTTTCAAAATCAAAGATATGTCTGAACGCAGTCTTTGTGGTCGTTTCTCGCTCAGCCTGGAGGCTAGGTTTGGTCGTCTACTGGTGGCCCGCAGCATGGCGTACAGTGTAGCGTCTGTGACCGGTCTTTGCGACTGCGAAATGGAGGACTTGTTGTCACTGGATGACGGCGTCCTCAATGAAGTGTACATCTCCCATCATCCCAGCGTCCGGCGTATACCCTACTTGACGTGGCATCAGGCGAGTGTTCATTTCAAAGTGTTCACATGTACCTCGGTATTCACATCTTGCTGTGCTGGTCCTTTAAGCTTACAAAAGCGTTTGCGAATGCTTCTTCTGCTTTCCATATCGTAATAAACGTACGTATATTAAACATCCTACATCTCGTATATTTACCTCCAATTACCTTCCCAATTAATAGCACCAAATTACTTGATAGAAAAAAGATTCTCGGGAAAAAATAACTGTCGTTTAATTTCTGCGAATTCTTGAAAACGTTTGCTCCCATCAAGATAATTATGATTTCCTTCTAAACAGAAAGAGCGAACGGTAACACTGCTAAACTAAATGTGTTTCCTTTCATTGAATACGCGTATATTTTTTATTAGGCAATGAATACGGGTTTTTTTTTTGCATGATTGTTTGAGACTGATTGTCTCCTTCTTTCGCAGATACGCAACGAAATCCAGAGCTTTCTTTTCCCCAGAGAGAGAGACGGGGTGACCGTGTCCGCGTGGGAGCACAGCCGCTTCGTTGACGTCATAGAGGCCCGCTATCTGACTTCCCCTGAGGACATCCAGCACGTGCACTCAGTGCTGGCTGACTACTTTCTCGGCGCGTGGGCAGACCGACCAAAGCCGGTGGAGGCGACGGACAGCATGCCGAAAGGCCTGGATGGAATCGAAGATGACAGGCGGGTTCCTAGGCAACCTCTGACCTTCCGGGAAAGCGGTGATGGGCAGGAGGTACAGAAACTTGTGGCTCACGATGGCTTTGTTTCTTTGTTTGTCCACGTGCTGTATTTACATGCCTTTGTGACTACGAGGAGTTGATAATTGAGTAATTCTCGTCATTGTTATCTCAGTAAGAGCTCAGGTGCTTTCGGACTCTGAGACCAGCGAGGTCCTCAGATGAGCATGCAAAAGAAAGGGTAGACGACGTTGCTGATAGTCCGACGGATGGCACGATGACTGGCTGGCTGGACACCAGTCAGTGGCGAGTCTGCTAGAAGCAGTCTGCGAATCGCAGCCCAGTAGCTCAGCTGTAAACTTATAAGGTGGTGTTTTCATCGCAGGGCACACGCACTTGTGTCTGGATGATTCCCATGGAGATGGAGAGGTAGCGGGGTTTCTCTGGGTAGTCTGATTTCCCATCTTACTTCCAGAATGGTGCGAAATTACCAACAGGCGAAGTTACTTTCCTATTAACCTATTAACCAACCAACTCATGTCCCACCGTCGATCAGACGTCTGCTATCTGTTCTCTCAGACCAGGTTCAACATGCGAAAGTTTGAGCAGCTGCCTCGCCATCTGGACCTCTCTGGTCGCCATGAGGACCTGGACCGCCTGGTGCTGTTTAACTACGACTGGCTGTACCAAAAGATCAAGGCTTTTTCTCTGCACCACGTCCTTACCGACTTTAGGCTTAACCCCTGCGATGAAGCCAACCTAGTTCAGGTAGTCAATACACCAAAATGTGTTTATAATTAGGCTTCTATACAGCGTGTGTGTGTGTATCTGTGTGAGTGTTTCTCTTTATATATACACACAGAGACACATGTGTTTGCGTGCTTGTACAAGTATATGTGTGCTCGCACACGCCATTACAAGCCAGCTTGGTTTTTTTTTTCCTTATTGTTCTTCTAAAGCTTCCTCGTCTACACTTCTTTTCTTTTTTTTTTTTTCGCTGTGTCCCTCTTTCATTTTTTTATGTGTTCGGTGTCTGTCTTCCCGCCTGCAGCAAGCTCTTCAAATGGCAGCCCCCACCATCAAATGCAACGCCGACAACCTTCCTGCTGAACTATCGGGACGACTGCTGCATTACTACACCACACACCCCAACATCCGCTCCCTCATCAATCAGTGCGATACATGCGGGCTGAAACAGTGCTGCCTGCTGCCAAACTTCGCCTACCAACAGGTGGGTGTGGCACGCCAAGAGGCGATTTTACCCCATACAGGTCCTTAGTGTCAAAAAAGCCAATCAAGTGCTCGAAAAAGCAAATGGCAAAAGAATGCAGAAGAGGCTAAATACTGAGTAGAGAATAAAGTTAGGTTTCGGTTTTTGAAAAAAATTTGTTATTGAAATTCTAAGCCGCTACGTCATGCAGACTGTTTGCATTTTATACAACCAATGAAATAGCGTTTTCTTGGTGAAGTTAAGGGTCTAAATTAGTTATTAGTATACCGATTGGTAAAAACTTACGGGCTTTTATACCAAAGATGTATATCATAAACATATATCACATGTACTACAAACATATTCATATATTTATATAGTACACTGCAAAGAGCTGTTTCAATGTACATACTCGCTTACATACGCAACAAACGACAACCAGAAACATACATGACACTAATGCTACAGACATATGTTACATACACTACGACCACTAGGGGCAACCTTTAGCATGCATGTAGGTAGTCTAACCCTAATCATAGGTAGGTAGTCAGGTATGCAAGTTACGATCGCCACCTGTCGTCGCGAACAGGTGCCGGGATCAGCCCTGCAGTACACGCTGTACTGCCCTGTGGCCTGCGATTTCTTGGGTTTCGTCTTTGACGAGCGTTACCTGCTAGGCAAGAAGAAGGACGACAGCATCGTCTATGTCTTTGACCTCCTGAACGGGCAGCTGAAGGACACCGTCTTCACCTCCAACGGTGAGCTCCACGTCACGCCTGACGGCCAGCACTTGGTCATCGTGGACCACGTGACGGAGAAGAGCATCAAGATCCACGAGTCGGGCACCGGCAACTTCGTCAGCCAGGTCATCATCCTCAACTACTTAAAGGTCAAGGCAGAGGGCGTCTATCACGCAGGGCCCCTCTCTCTGAGCAACGACCGCATGTGCGCCATCGTTACCACGGACACCAGCTTCCTGTGCATTGCTAATGTAATTATGCCAATACAAAGGCGCGCGCGCATGCACACACACACACACCTCTGTTACATTCAGATTATTGTCCGCACTAAGAGCTTATCGTATGGCTGTGAGCAGACTGTATCGTAATTGGTTTGTTCTCAAAGCATAACCCTAATTTTGTTGTAGAACGTTTCACATATGTCCATCTATCCTCATCGTTATCTCATCGTTCATCATAGTATGGCTATAAACATGCTAGATGAAATGAACGGCTGTGAGCATGTGGCATTGAGTATCTAAATCTTAACAGCATTTTTCGGAAGGAAAGAAAGTTTTGGATCAGGGCAGTTTCTGGAAATCATGAAATGTGTTTTTTGTTATTTTTGCTTCGATCATACACCCTCCCGCTGACACCCACCTTTGATAGCGGCGACTCGTTTTTGTTTTATCTCTGAATCAATGGGTGCGCCAGGTGCCGACGGGCGAGGTGCTGGAGATCGCGGTGCTGGACGGGCGGGCCACGGTGTGCCAGATCACACCGGACGGCCGCTACGTCTTCTGTAACTCCAACGAGTTCCTGCTGTCCTACGACTTGTATAACCTGCAGCACATGGCCACCGTCCCCGTGGGCTACAGGCCGACCTGCCTGGTCTTCACGGCAGACAGCCAGCGCGCCTTTCTGGCCGGCCCGACGGAGGGCAAGCTGCTAGTCGTGCACACACACGGTGGAGTGGTGGAGATGTGCTACAAGTCCGTGCTGCAGGACGCTCTGGCCGACGACCCCATCCGCGCGCTGGACGTGTCCCCTGACGACAACTACGTTGTCATCCGCTGCAACTACCATGTGCTGGTGTACCACAAGGTGGAGGAGCGACTGAAGGCGAATTTTTCCAAGCCTGTGGAGGTGGGTCAAGAGTATGTGTGTTGATGGATACTCGTGAGAATAAAGATACAACGTGTACGCTACCTTTCTTGACAAGTGACATAAATGGTAAATAATGTGCATGATAAATATAGATGAAGATGTGAGTGTGTGCGTGTGAGGGGGATGAACTTTTTAATATCAGGTAAAAAGCAGCTCCTGATGTGGGATGTCGTTTAACTCAGCTCACACGTGGTCACATCCTCGCTGGCAAAACGTAAAAAGTGCGTAGAGGGAAACCTCCGTCTTTGTACGTGTAGGCATCTTTATCACGAATATAGGATTTTACAGGCATGTGAACAAGAGCGCGTGGTTGTGACTGCTGCCGCTGACGTATGGGGATCACGCAGGTGACTCACTCACCTGGTGTCATTTTTCCTTTACAGGTGCCCGAGGAGTTCCGGTTGCCGAATAGTGGTTACCGCGAGCTGATCTTCACCAGCGCCGCATTCACGCGCGACAGTCAAGGCGTCATCGCCGCCCTCT
This sequence comes from Pomacea canaliculata, assembly GCF_003073045.1. Lineage (NCBI taxonomy): Eukaryota > Metazoa > Mollusca > Gastropoda > Architaenioglossa > Ampullariidae > Pomacea > Pomacea canaliculata. Next base: position 3,689,759 of record NC_037599.1, read on the forward strand.
TCAGAAAGATTTACATCTGGGATATCGGCACTTCCAACCTGCGTGTTGTCATAAAGGTCAGCCACCTAGCGTGTCTTTAATTAAAGTTTAGGAACCGGAGAATGACAAAAAATAACTTTCTCTCGCTGGTGCATATTCACGCGCGCGTGCGCGCGCACACACACACAAATAACAGTTGACAACCTGGTCAAGCGTCCGAGCCATTTGACTCTTTGCTGTTGGATGCTCAGAGGGAGGACGTCCGTTGTTCGCATGTGACTGTTTTTGTGGGAGAAGGATAGAATGGGGAAGTTTGATGAGGAGCGAAGGTTTCAGCAGGAGTGTGGACAGACAAGATTTCAGTAAAGTAGACGGGGGAGGAGTTATCAAAGAGTCTATAGCATAGTGTTGAGACCTTGTAGTCTCTACTAGCTTTAATTGGTAGTCAGCAACGAGAGTATTTTATTTAATTTGAATTCGTCATAGTCTATTGCCACATTTCCACACCCGTGTTGTCACGTGCTAATTGCTACAGACTCCTATCGGCATCATCACCAAGCTGCTGGTGTCGATGCGGAGGAACCAGCTGATTACGCACGTGACCAATGCCACTGACGTGCACGTGTGGAACGTGGATGCGGCGCTGCGGCAGCTACCCGTGCTGGACCGTCTGACGGACGCCGTGCAGGAGCTGCAGGTCACACGGCGCGACACCATGGTCTTCGTCAAGTGCCAAAACAGCGATGAGGTCGGGGTCATAGACATGCGCACTGGCACCTTACTAGATCTCTTGACTCACGAAACAAAGGTAGGCTGCCTTGTGTGTGGTATGGGGCTTTTCAGCATTATGAGACAGTGATTTACTGCAATCCTCACATAACTGTATCTTGTAATGGCACGGAAAACGTGATTTGAACAAGGCTTGTTCCATTTTACAATTTAATTCATGCTCGGGCATTTAAACTATACTTTACACTTTTGACAACCTGTTAACAAGTACCTTTGCTGTGGAGTTTCTGACAGTCCTGGCTAATGTTTTCTAAATGATATATTGCACTGCATCTTCTTTGTATTCTTCATCGTCACTACCACCATCACTACAGCATAAGTTCATGTTGCGCAGAAACCTGCTGTGTTTATTTTGAGGGCACAATAACTACATGCCTTCAGTTATATTTCCTTACAGCCTCAACATTCTTTCAAACCAAGTTTTCCTCTAAACCGACATTTCTTCCCTAGGTTCGGGACTTCGCTGTAACGCCCAATGGCGAGCGAGCTCTCGTGTGCACCGTGCCCCGCCTGAGCGGCACCGCCACCAAGCTGTGGGACGTGCCAGCGCGCAGGATAATCCTCGAGTTCGGTGATTCTGCCGGTTGGTGCGTGTCAGCCCACACCATCAACGCCATCCTGTACATTAGCCAGTCGCAGCCTTCATTCGAAGCAGCCTACGACATCACCGTGTATCACTTCTACGGCGAGCAGTTCACGATCCGCGAGAACCCCGGCGCGTGCCGCTTCCTGCGGGTCAAGCCGCAGCTGACGTATGACGACCGCTACCTGGTCCTGTCCTCGGCGCTAGGCTTCGACTCGCATACTGGCCTCTTTCGCTCTCCGTGCGTCGTGGTCTTCGACGTGGCCGACAGCATGCGCCGTAGCTGTTACGACGCCACCAGCGTGGGCCTTGAGGATGTGATGGACGACGTCGTGGCCGTCCAGCCGTGCGCCCAGCGCGAGAGTTTGGTGGTCGTGATCATCTCCCTTCGCTTATCTCTGGACCCCTCCGTCGCCACGATGCCCAACGGCGAGACCCGTTCAACATCCTCTTCTGACTCATCGTCCAGACCACAGTCGGCCATGTCCTCTTTCCAGCAGTTTGGCTTCTTCATCCTGGACGTCTCCACAGGTACCATCACTGCCATGTGTCTGGATCTGCCGCCACAACCGAGGACGGGCCCGACCTTATCGCCATCACTGATTTTCTCCAGCGATTTTCAGTTGTGCTTGGACGGCAATGCCTTCCTGTTCGAGATCGACCAAGGGTGCGTGTTCAGGGGCCAGCTGCCCCTTCCAGGCGTCCCTAAGGCCTTCGCTCTTGGCGGTGCCATGGTGGTATACGTGGCGGACGAGCACCAACTGGTCGTCGTGAGAGTTCAAGATGGCTGCGTCCTGGGACGCTGCGAGGTGCACGCCCGCATCTGCCTGCTGCGGCTGTGTTCAGACGAGCGCACGCTGCTTGTCGGCTGTGCTGACGGGACGCTAACCTCATACGTCATCGTCGACCCGCTGGTTGGTGGCGGCGTGAGAAGCAGCCAGGGGTCGCTTGAGGGGGTAGCCCACCGCGACGTCGTCCGTGACGAGGAGCAGAAAGTGATACTGTCACGCTCCTGGGACAAGGTGGAGATAAAGTCCTACCCCGCTTACTCGCGGCCTCCCTCCGCCCTTCGACCAGGCTCCAACGACAAGGAGATTCTGCAGCAGATCCAGCCGGTACCCCGGGTGCGCCCAAGGTCAGATTCCCTGCTGTACCTCAGGAAGTCTCAGGTCTGCAGCGTCATGTAGCAAAGTTCCACTCCTCCCCTTCAACCCTGTCCCACATCCCTCTCCACCACCACCACCACCAAGTTGTGTCTGTTCGGGATGTCAGTCTTTGTGTGGCGATGCCCACCTGGACCCAGCGTTTCGCTGATGTGATCACGGCAATTTGTTTTTATTTCTCTCGATTTTCGGAAGCAGTTTACACTGCATTGTCTCGTATTTGCTTGAAGAAGTGTAGGAGACGAGGACAGTGGCGTAAGGAAGGTCAAGACTGCACTGGATGCAGCTCTCTGGAGTTTTTATGTAGACCCCTGAGATTTTTGTGCCCAGCCGACGCCCTAAAGTCTCGCTTCGGGACATTCACTGTATGCGACACCTACTCACAGGGCTGGCCGAGTTCTACGGTTTACTCCATACTCTCTCTCTATATATATCTATATGCCCTTCATAGTGCGAAATCACCTCAAGGTGGAAGTACTTTCCCGCCAAAGCGACCAGCCATGTGCCAGCTTTTAAACCCACGAGACATCCAGACTTCTGTATCTATGTTATGTATCGTTTTATGCCCCATTCCCTCTAGCGACGTTTGGTCCATAGGCTACTAAGTAACGCTAATTTTTTATGAATTAACGTTTACTGCTTGTAGATATAATGCTACTCCAAATATGTAAAGAGGACTTGATGCTACTGCTTTAAAACTCTTCTGTCCGCCACAGCAGAAGCTCTAGGTGTAGAACATGAGTCAAGAACATCTTTGCAGGTGGTAAAAATGAACAAGCTAAAAAAATAGAGTGCATGAAGACTAAGAATGTACGATCGGGAAAGAAACGATAGTAAGTAGAGGGTAACCTCCCCTCGTCACAACAAACTGCGTGTGATGCGTGAGACCAAGTCAGAACTCGTGTCTCAAACAGGTGGAGCCGCTCTGACTGACAAATTCTATGCATATTTTTATTGGCTTGCTTCTGTCTTAGACACGTGTCGTTTCAGCCCAGTCACCCTACACCAAGTGCCTCCGCTGACCGTTATTTGAGCCGTGAGCCACATTTACTCACTATCATTTTTTCCCATTTCAGATCGTGTCGTTCACATTAAGGTAACAGATGTTGACTTCACTGTTGGGAAAATAGAATCTGAGAATGTTCGTTTAGCTTTCAGATTCTGTTCAAATTCTTTTCAAGCCTTGTGCGTTTGATTCGAGTATCTAATGCTTTTGAACCTTGAATTTGAACTTGCTTGCATGCGTTGTCTGACTTCAGTTGTTTGTCCTGGGCTTTGGGTATTCTTGCTTGCTTTTATTTATTTATTATGACATATCGATGTTTCGATTTTTGAGCTTGAGAATCTGAGAACGATTACTTCGTATTTTTCTGTTTGAGAATGATTCGATTGTGAAATTGCTGGGAACATATTCATCGTATGTTCTTTATCTTTGATTGATCTTTGTTTCGGCAGAGGTGTTTAGAACATGGGGATCTCGTATGATGGTATGTCGCTGTAGTGTATGTTACCAACAGTATATTAGTATGTGTCCACAGTATCATTCATATGGTAGTAACAGTATGTTACCAACAGTGTCGTATGCAGTCTTAAGTGTAATTTTGCCGAAAGACTTCCTGTGTGGGAATGGTTTCGTAATCAAGCAAATTATTTAAAGAGATCGTCTACACATAAAATGTCAAAGCGGAGAAGATATTTAAAGTGCATTCGTCCAACGAGCGCAGAGATGCAGAAATTATGGTCTACGAGTAAATTACGAGATGTTGCTTGAGTAGAGCACGTTGAGCTAATGGGAAAGGTGTTTCCTAGCATGAACTGAACAATGTTGCTCTCTTCCTCTGCTCTGTCTTCAAATGTGTCTGACATCGTCTTGCTTGTTTTTCAGACCCAAACGTCTTCTTGGATGTGTCTGTCACGCCTTGTCTTGGTCCGTATGATGTAACACCCCGTTGTTGTTTCTCGGTCATAAGGCTCTCACATTTTGTGTATGCACCCCCGCCCCTAGCCCCTGTGAAACATGTTCGCCCTCAATTAACGGTTTGGATAGCAAGCCTTCCTCCCTCCCCCTTCCTCACACACACAGGTGAACACCTTAGGAAACGATTTCCCTTTCCACAACCAGAAACACCAGGCGAGCTGCCAGACTGAGGCCGGAAGACCATGGCTGCGCAGGTGGCGACAAAGGTGCTTCACAGCAGTGACCTTGCACGTGCTGACATCACACACCCGGTGAGCGTGACCTCGGGGAACACTAGGACGAACAGCAGGAATCTCATGTCATCGGTGTTGTGGTGACGAATTCTGACAAACCTGGATCCTTACCCGTGACACTGCCTTGGTTGTGAGGACAGGCCCCTCATTGACCAGGGAGAAGGTTTTTTTGCTTTGCTGTTTGTTTAAATGACCAGTCGTGCGGCTGTGTATGTACAATCCTCATCAACCTCATATTTCGGTGAATGCTTTATATTTGAACATAATGGCGTTTAAATGATGTTATGAATATTCAGTTTTTGTACCTATTAATGGGACGTCCTTGCTTCGGCAGGCTGTGATTTCCATTGTGATAATCAGTATTGTTGTGTCGACTAGATGACTTGCAGCCACAGTCTGTCTGACCAGTCTTACGTTCCCTGACCGACGTGTAGTGTAAAGAAGATAATTCTGTCTAAGTTTTCATGGTTCTACAAATCAGTGGCATAGGAAGCGATGCGGCAGGGAGAGGGCAGTCACCCTCTAAATGAGATACTGAAGAGGCCAGAATGTGATCGTTCACTGTCAATACAGTCCTCCCCTGCTTCCCTTACTTTGCCAAAGCCAAGCATCTTCCTACCCACTGACAAGTTCATCGCAAGCAAACGGTGAGAGGAACCGATTAATGGGAGACAAATCTGGCAGTAGCCGACAACAACGAAGTTCAAGAGTTGTAGCCCTTGTGGTTCAGTTTCAAGTTTGGACTTTTTAACACACACAAAAAAGTACTTTTTCTGCTTAATGGCCATTATATGTTTCTGCATATGATAAATACATATTAAATTTTCGAACTTAGGAGAAGAAGGGATGTCGGAGGTTTTTTTGTTTGTTGTTTTTTGTTTGTTTGTTTTGTTGTTTTTTTGGGGTTAGGCGGGGGTAGGCGTGAGGGGGGGGGGGGTAGGCGTGAGGGGTTTAGGATTTTGTCTTGTACAAAACAGCAGACGGAGAGGACTTGGTTATCGATATTGTTTTTACTGACGTCGAATGTCTTTGCAGATAAGGGAACCCAAAGGCCTTCAATTTCATCATTTTTATGAGGATATTGACTGGCCACAGACTGGAACTGTTATGTGCTCGAGCTTTCACTCGAAATTATTTATCTGCAGGTTATTCATGCCAATGAAAGAAAAAGCAGCTGCTGCTTCTATTAACTACATTTTTTAAACAATTGACTTTAGCTTTTAAAAGATAAAAAGGTTTCAAACTTAATGGAAAATAATACCAGATTGAAACAACCCAATAGAAAATAAAACTTTAAAATTTATCATTTAAGTTTCCATCTTGTTTTTCTGGGTGAATACGATGATTGTTCGATTATAACTTTTTGCTCGACTAAGAAACATGAAAACGATGATACATCTGGCTCAGATTTTTCCCCGGATCGGCTATTATGTTGATACTGCAATGGCGACTGTCACGGACCAGTCCGTGCCTCCGTGTTTTTCAGAGTATTTTTAACCCCTTTGCAATTTACGGACTGCAGGTGTATGTTGACTGCATGGCTGAATGGATGAGAACGTTAGATGGGAAAGGGTTAACTGTGACGGAAAGTGTTTGGTGAACACTGTTCACGAGTAGGTTTTGGCGGGAACAAGGGAGGAAATTTACTGAGGCCCGGGATACCGAGGGAAGAAGACGAGCCTGAGTCACGAGTTGTAACTGTCCCGAGCTGATATTAGAGAGTAGACCAGGGTGGCGCGGTACTCACCCGTTTTTAGATTAACATCGCCTAGACGAGGTATGACATCTTTTTCTATTATTGCTTTTAGAATTGTATTAGAACTCATGCATATTTCAAAGTTGTAAACACGAACATATGAGAGAAAGATGTGTGAACTGGAGAACATTGTTTAGAATTGTAGTATAGTGAAACCTCGAGTTACAGGTTTTAATTGTATGGACTAAAAGACCTGGAGCTCTTCTGGATGAGGAAGAATCGTCTCCTAGGACCATTCCTTGATCGCCTCTGGTCCAGCAGCACGTGGGCTAGGAGCACCGTTAGCTCCGTGACGTCACCGCTGTGACCCCGGCAACCACGACCTTACACGGCCTTGGTGTGTGGATTTGTGTTATTGAATCTAGTTGTTGGAGATGTGGACAACGACAACCCTAAGAGGGACGATGAACTGTGAGTAACGTGCTCAACGATTGCTATAGCGGTGATAAGTTAGATAATACAACAGGAACTTTGTTGCTGAACAGGAAAGTGTGCGAGGAATGTAATATTTATACCTTGAGATATTGGACTGAGACTGATCGGGGGAGTGCCCCGCATGTAAACATCGTTTATCGTTAGATGTTCGGAGCCTTTAGAATAAGGTGTTGAGGCGAGTTGTTATTAATGTGTATTTGTGTTGTAGTCTGTAAAGTCCTGAGCCGCTCGACAACGAAATGAACATGTGGCAGCCTCAGGCGAATTTTTTTTGTGCTTTGAAAGAACGAGCATTTGTCTGGCTGAGTGAGTTGTTAAGCCCCCCGTGCCGTGACAGCGACACTAAATTACTGACTCGAATATCAAACTAGTTGTATAATTATTGGTTTAAATATAATCTAATAATCTGTGTATACAGGGTCAGTCTACACGAATTCACTCATCATCTTTTCTCAAACAAGACAAGTACTATTTCAGAACAACATACTTTATTCTACGATACTTGTATACTTGCATAAAAAGTCGATAAATACAGAAACGTCGTGGGACACATTCAATCATTACATTTTGTCTCATTCATACATCATGTTGCATATTTTTCAGGAACCCGGTACTGAGAACTTGCACGATGATTCAAGCAGCAGTACTGCACAAACAGTTGTGTAATCTACATCGATGAATGGCAACAAAAAAAATCATTTGCGAGTTTACCCTTGCAATGTGCATCACCTTAAGTGAATATAGTTGCTGTGTACAAACAGTTCAGCGCCACAGTCAGAGCCGAGCGTGAAGGTCCTCAGTCCCGTGTTTTCATGGCTTCCTCTGAGAAGGTGAACAAGCCATTCGCTTCAACAGCGAGCTTTGTGAAAGTGCACGTGGTAATAAAAAAACACTTTAATGTTTAGCACAGATACATTTCATAACTGTATTGCAGACCTGCAACCGGATGGATTTTTAAAAGCGAAGACAGAAACGTGTTGACTGCCCTCCGTATTTTGACACATCGAGAAAGTGGACAATAACTACAAGGAGCAAGTCTGCGCATACAGCAAATTCATTAACAACGGTTCCATTCCTTAGATGAAATACCATAAACGAAACATTTGTGTAGAATCAAATCGTTGTTTTAAATACAGGAAGAAGTCTTTATGATTGTTATATCTATATGCAGTGATATCGAATGATCCTTCAGTAATAATATATACTTGCAAAGCAAACTTGTAAAGACAGTTTTGAAAATATTTTTCAGCAGCAACACCTCTGCGATTCTATCCCCCCAACCCCGATAAAGGCAGTACCCATGGCAGGGTCTGATATTCAAGATTCGACAGTTGTTCGGTTCGTCAAGGAGAAGTTGACAAGTGTCAGATTTCGGACACACATCACAACATGCCTATCTTGGGCATTCCTAATAAATAATTTCGACACAGATTATATTTTACTGTTGAACTACACTTATTTGTTGCATAGTCAAAACCTCTACAGCTCAAAACAGGAAAGCTGGAATGTACTTTAATATTATTCATTATTTCGAAAGAAATTTGTACGATAAACGATTAATGTATGGCGAAACCTGCGAGATCATGATACAAGGGTATTGTTGATTTTCATCAGAAGTAGTTTTGAATGCCCATTCTTAATTTCCGCAACGAAAATAATTAAAAGTAGGAAACCGAAAGACAAAGGAGATGTTCGTTGCATGTTTTGTCACCTGAGAAATCAGGTAAACGAACTCTGCACCTTATGTACCGAAGAGAAAACCGTGAGATCAAAGCGCTCGCTCGGTCGGCATCCCACAAAATGTGTATGTACACACTCAACTTGCCAAGTGCCAATGAGGTTCTCCAGCCATTTGCGTTTCTAGAAATAAACATAGCAGTTCTCGCAATTAATCGAATGCCAGCTCTCAACATCAGGTGAGGACGTGACCCACTTCGGAAAGAACTGGGTCGTGGAAAACTCTTTTTACAAATTTGTGCTCAGGTCTGGGTGGTTTTCTTTGTCGTCGGTCGAAGATTCTGGTGAAGTTTCCCTGTCGCTAAAAAAAGAGAAAATATTAAAAGCTCCAAAAACATAATTGTAAAAACCCACAAGTCATTTGGTGACAATAATTGTTACGCTTCGACTTAGGACCTGCATAGTTCATCTGAAAAAAGGGGGCATAGTCTGGCAGACCATTTCAAGCACTAAATAGTTTTTGTTTAAGTAAAACATGCCAAAAAAACTCAATATTGGGGGAGTTTACAAAGTTATATTCATGTACCTGTTATGATTAGTTTTTTTATATAAATTATTTCACTCTCCACCACACCCCTCTGTGCATAACTGGTGTGTGAATAAGAGTGCTTGTTTATTTATATAAGTGTATGTTTGCGCTGTGTGCCGTGTATTGTTTGCGTGCCTTCTTCTCGCATGCGTCAGTAAAAAAGTGGTTTGAGCATGTACAAGTATATAAATATGGGCAACTATAGATACACAGCTAACGTGTAACTTTTGTTTCTTTATATCACAAGCAAGAAACTCCGCCGTTTACCCGGATTCTCCAGAATTTTCCATGTGCAGCACCAGTCCATCCCGAAGGTCTCTCGGAGGAAGCTCGTGGTCCACTACGACCTCCACCTTCCCCTTCTCCGCGTCTTCGTTAGATGTTTCTTTCCCTGCCTCCCCCTCTGGACCTGCAGAGGTATTTTCCTCCTGGACAGCTGTGTCTTGGTTTTCGTCTTTGTGACATTCAGCCTGCGCTGTCGTCTGGCCGATGTCTGTCGTCTCATGAGCTACGCCGTGCACAGCGCTGACGGGATCCTCCACTCCTTTAGAAATATTTCCATTCTCCTTACAGCTCTCTCCGGTGGCTCTTCACTGGCCGCGGACTTGTCTGCGTCCTTGTTCTTCTCGTTCTTCGCGCTCTTGGGACTTTTGCTGCCTTTGGGGCTTTTGGGAGTCTTCGCGCTCTTTGGGCTTTTTGATGTTTTGGAGGAGCCTTTCTGGTTTTTGGCTTCCTTGTTCTTCTTAGAAACCTTGGTCTTTCCCGACTCCTTGTCCTCTCGCGCTTTCACATTTGGAGTTGTCCTTGTCTGCGTTGTCTTCGTCGTCGTCATCATCATCAATGAAAGCAGGATTCATGCACCCAGACACGCCAGGCTCTCGCCTTTGCAATGTGGCGGCTGCCTCCGAGTCCAGCGTCCAGCCTGTACCGCTGGAACCGTTTTTGGAGTGGCCGTTGCCCACCCCGCTGTCCTTGTCCTGCTCGAGAGAGAAAGCCGTGATGCGGATGGCACCATCACTCTTGCCCACCTCAACGTCCTCACAAATGGAAGCCGATGTAGTGGTACCCCCATAGCTGCCTGCTCGACTTCTGTTCAAAAGAACAAACAAACGAACGAACAAAATATAACGCGATTGCTAAACAATGCTTATAGAAACAGAGACTCTCCTAATTTATCAAAATTGCGAGTACCCCGTTTTAAAACGTGAGTCCCCGTCAACATTTATAAATTTAAATTTTCCACATGCAAAATGGATGCTACTGTTGCTGTTGGTCGTGTATGTAAGCATGATCGCATATAAACATGATTATAAATAAACTATTTATAAATGTATCTCCATATGAATAAATAGATTACACGGATGTGCTTTCAGTCCGTATGCACACACGTATCAGCGAGTGAGAATTCAAATATGTATGCGCGTTTGCGTGTTTCCAGATATAAAAAAGAGGAATCGTGGAGATCAGACAAAGTCATGTGTACTTAGTGTTATTGTTTCTTGTGAACTAATCACAAACTGGAAACATTTTGTGAGAAATGTTCTCAATCATTTCAAGAAAGAATGGCTATGTCGAAGCTTCACATCGACCTTCTTCGTGTCTTGTAAATTTGACACTACTACTGTTTTGTGATTATTTTTGTTTTTTCTGCTTTTATTGAAGGAAGGAGTAAGGGAAGGATTGTTAATGATGACGGAAGGAAGAGAAGGAAGATAGCAATAAAGACTACGTTTATTACTGACATTAATTTTATTCTGACGATATCTGTGCGAGAATAGCTTGTTGCTGGCACAGTCTCAATACCTGGAGAGCAGTTTCTCAAAGCAGCTTCCAAAGACAACACGATGTGTGTTTATTTTGTGTGTGAGAGAGGGCAGGGTTAGAAAGCTGAGATTGCTGTGGGCGGAGCATCTCTTCAAAGCTTTGTCTCATCAACTTTAGGAAAGTCAGCTACACGACAAGGTTCACGACTTATTCGCTTAAAAAAATGACCATCTCCCTTGTTCTCTAACCGCCTGGGCGATGATCTACACACGTGGCAGCGCCTCAAGCTTATTAGCCTTCAGGCAGAAAGACAGTTGTTCTCGAAGCACCGCCTCACATACTTCGTGCTTCCAGGACGGTGACTTGCGAGGGCTGGCCAATGGGGACGTGTGGGAATGCCCCCGGCTGAGCTTTCCTGAGGGAGATTACGGCCGTCTAAACACACACAGTTGTCAAACATGGCAAGTGCTGCTGTTTGCCTGATTGTGGAGTGTGAAGGTGAAGCAAGGTTCGAGAAATGCTTCAAAGTAAACTACAGAAAACTACAGACACTTGGACATGAGACAGGAACAAGAGCGACTGTCGTACTGATGCGAAAACGTTTTCTGGTCAGAGTCGGAGCACAAAGCTAGTGAGGTAACTGTCAACTGCAAAATACATGTACTTGTGGCATCGTGGGGCAATGTCCAAAAAGTCTTCTTCCATCTCCACACCATAAACTTCTATGTAGGGAATTCTCAACAAGAACTTTCTCATCAACTTATGGGCTGTCTGTTTTCTGTGTGCGTGTGTGTGTAGATATACATATATATGGGTGGGTATAAAAGAGAGAGAGATCTAGAAAACTTGAGAACCGAGGACAGAGAGAGAGAAAAAAAAACAAAGAAAGGAAGGAGAAGAAGGGAACAGTAGCACGAAAGTACGAGAAAGGGAGGTGTACTTTCCTGAAACTGAAAAAAAATGTCTAAACATAATTCGAGCAAACTGAAACTGTCTCCGCTTACTTAGTCCCAAATACTCTTGTTTTTATGGTTGTTGTTGTTGTATGAAGTCTGAGAAACTTTCAGACCTTTTCTCTGCGCATTGTTTGATATGCACTAAACGTTTGATCGATCATCGATGATGTCGGACCTCACACAACCACCCGGGAAAAAACATTTGCGATCAGGCCAAGACTTATGAAATCGGCAACAGCACCTTGTCCACTCAATCAGTCAAAATTTACCATTTAGTCGCACGTGCACTCTATGAACTTACTTTTTTCTCTCCTTCATCAGAGAGTAAATGACCATGGCGAAGAAGGCGATGATGAGAAGAATTACGACCACGATGACTCCGATGAGCCATTCAGGAAGATGTGCAGCTGCCGCCTCCTCGCTGTCCTCGTTCTGCAAAGATAGAAAAATTTCTGCTCACTGTTTCCGCGTGTTATACAGGGAAATAAAGATACAGACATTTCTACACTGCTTCTACATGTCATACATGGGAAATTAGCGCAGATGAATGGGTAAACATTCGTACGACTGTTTCCACTCGTCAGTCTGTACAATATTCTCTCTCATTCCCATTCGGTGTCTCGGTGATCTATGCACAAGCCCACTCCACCTCGTTCTAATGAGATGAGAGAGAGAGAGAGGCGCACGTCTGTAAACAATAATTTCTTTGTCCTCAAGTTCCCATACTTTGAGAAAAAACTAAAACACCGCTTTTTTAAAACTTCTCCTTGATGATTGATGGCAGAGAAATGAGGATAAATCCTGCGTTTAGGGATTGTTGTCTTAAAACAGTCTTCTTGTTATGGCCTGGGATTGACCCTCGTCCCCTTCTTAAATCCCCTGTTGGCATCTTGTCCATGGAAGTGTTCACACTTACAAACTCGAGCCTTTTTCTAGCCATTTTAAACGCTGTTGTAACCATCTTTTTTTAATTTTTCGATTTTTTTTTTTTTATTATTTCCATTTTCCAATCCACTTATCTATTTATTTACTCATTCGTTCTTGCTGTCTTTGCCTTTTCATTCATTAGTTCGCTCTTCTTTTCTTAATTCTTACGGAATCCGTGGGACTCTTTAATGGTGTCCCTGTAGCCTGCACACAAAACATTTGCTACGGTTAAAAATTTAATATCAACTCCACTCTTCGTTCCCATCAAGCTAGTTTGAACTGCCAAGAAACAGAAAAACCAAAACCATGAGCTCAAATTTTAAAATTTTATAATTTTGCATCTTAGTTAAATCACGTGCTTACTGCTACTGCTAGCCATTTGCTAATTTTTCCAACACAGCTTGACTGACTAAACTCGTCGCAAATCGTGATTTTATATTTGTATTCCCACTGCATTGACATTGTTCATGTGTTTAACAAATTTTGTAAGAATCTCGTCAGATGTTACTTTGTGTCTACTAAACGCTCACTCTAAGTCCTGCTACCATTTCAGTGCCCAGCCTGTACAGGCCGACAACTCACAGACACAGCCAAACATTCCCCTCACGCAAGAGAATCTCCCCACAAAGAGAGATAAGGAATGACCCCTGACCTTCAGCTACTCTCATGTTACGACCTGGAAATGGCAAAGTCCATGAAAGGTGTTCAGTCGCCTTTACACTCACTCGGCTTCACAGCCGCCAACAGAAGCTCGCGATTGTCAGCAAAATGGCGGCCACATTCTGGGCGGCTTTGCACATCCATCGACTGGCTTCCTGCCCCGCGTCTCCCCTTGCCACCATGTTTGTGGTGGGATTTGGTGCGGATGTTTCTCTCCGATACTGACGCCATACTACACTCAACTTTTACTTTGTCATGTTCAGAAGATATTTTTAAACTGATACAAGCTCCTCTGAACCTCCTGGTACTCTGAACCTCTCTCTCTCTCTGCCTCTCCAACAACCTCAAGCAATGAAATGTCTAGACATTTCTGCATCTACTAGAAACAATTACTACCTTACAGTGTCATGTAAACATTATATGATAGCAGAGAATGACCGCATACAAACAATACTAACAAAAATAAACAACGCCAGAATTATGCAGTTACTTGTTGTTTTGTCTTATTATTACTAGATTCTTTGGAAAGCTACTTAAGAAAAATATTTTACTAAACTTTTAATATTATAATTTAAATTATCTTTAAGTAGATAAAAAGACCCACTTCGGGTAACTATGAAAAAACTGGAACCTTTAGTGAAGTACTTTAAAAAGCTAAAAGAATGTTTTATAAAAGAATGTACCTATGTTTTATCTAGAGATACAAAAATTGTACTTTTCCCCACTGAGACATAGTTAAACATAATTTAAATCATTTATTGAGAAAATAATAAAAACTGCAGTAACTGGACAACTTTTACTAACAAAACTTCTGACCACACCATCAGTTTTTACACCTGAAATCAACAACAAATGATGCACGTGCTTAACTGATCTTCATTCTCACCTGCAAGTCGAGAGACTGTAGGTCCGTGTGAAAGAGAGTTTCCAGCTCCTCGTAGTCGCTGGCGGCCATGACTGCGGCCGGCAGGTGGCCGTCTGTCGCCACCGAGAGGAGAACAACGAGATGTCGGCCCTGCTGGCGGCTGGACACCACGCGCACGTCCTCACTCCTGCGACACCAGACACACACCACGCGGGTCACATGACACCAGCGAGTGCCATTGGGAAGACTTGTAGGGGATTGCAGAGGCGGTTAGAATATTTCTGTCGGATGTCGATAAAAATGGGAGGGGGATTTTTTCTCTCTCTTTTGTGTTTTTTGTTTTGTTTTATTTTGTTTTGTTTGGTGGACAAGCATGTTTGCGGGGTTTGCCATGGCGGAAAATCCCAGCGGTCTCGCGCGAATTATTGGCGATTTTTAGCAGCGACTCACTGTGTGAGTAAGTGAGTGTAACAGTGTGCGTGCGAGGGTGATAGCATGTGTGCAAGTGAGTGATCCAGTCAGACAACCAGTTAAATAGTCAGTCACACGTGTGTAATATATACTACACACAAAAATTGTGTTTAAACATTGTAGAGCCCGAATTACACAGACACATACATACATGCTTACACATCGAAAGAAATGTGAGAAATGTTTAAAGATGTGCACAAACGTGTATACTGTTTCTTTGCAATTTGGACAAATGGATTGATTATCAAACAAGTAGAAGCCTCTCCTTTCTAGGTTTCTCTGCAACCTTACTTGAACAAACAACAGTTCAAATACCTTGCCTGACAAAGCATAAAAGTTCCTTGAAAACAAAAACAAAAGAAACGAAATGAGGGTTGTCATAGCAACTATTAGCTATGCCTGAGAAACTTGTTTCGATACTAGCATAACTAACTTTACGAGGACAGGAGACATGTTACCCTGTGATTCCGAGGCTTCAATGTGATTGCTGTATGTCTATTACTGCCTTTTAGAGATTATAGAAATATGTGATAGAGTGTAAGTAGAGGGAGCAAATGAGCTGAGCTGACTCAGTGTAAGACACATTTTTAAAAATCTGTCGGTACAATCCGCTTCCATTCTCAAAATACCATCGTGAGGCACCAACAGACACGTAAAAATAAAAAATAAATAAAAATCCCATCGAGAAAGTAACTGAGTATGTTTTTTAGCTGATGGAACAGTGGTGCGAACATTGGTGACATCACGGCCTCGGCTGTCTGTCTGCGCCATGTTCGTGACTCCACACCATGGAGGAACTTATCGACGCATTGTTGGTGGCTGGTCCTTACATCACAAACACTGGGTCGCCCAACCGCCTTTTTGATACCAGGGGTCAGCACCGGCATCTGTCGCATGCGTACACATTCTTGCCACCTGCGCGAGGAATGTTACGTGCGCGCGGCTTGCGTCACCAACATGGCCTCGACAAGCGAAATTACTTAGCGAGGGCAGCCGCGATGTAGGGTTACACTGTCCGTCACTAGAGTGTGGGTACGAGGGACCGAAGACGAAAGGTTGTTATATATACCTTGAGCTCCATGACCTGCTTGTGATGTTGCATCCTGGGATACCAGTACCTTTAAATATGTTCTCGTTTTCGAACTTCAAAGGCTACATCAAACCTTAAAACCAATCCAGTCCTACTTCCATGCAAACAAAAAAAAATCAACTATCTGCCATCAATGAAAAAAAAAAGAAAATTGTTGAGATGCTCGGCAATTAACTACAACGAAAATCAGTTAGAAAACTATTTTCACTTTCAGTTTAAAAAAAAAAAGTATGGTTGTATATCCCACGCTCCTCTTGTTCCCACTCTTTCCTTCACAGTTATGGCCGGATCTTGATATTTTCAGGTTTCTAACTATGTTGAACTTTTCGACCTAAAAAGAAAAGCTTTAACGTTTACTGAAAAAAATCGTGGGGCACGTAAAAAAGGAAGCCCACCCCTGAAAGAGAAACATAGACAGATGGCCGATATGTTTACCACACAAACTCCATGTGCGGTGTAGAAATCGTGCCGACATCACCTGGCCCTATGCCAGCAAGAACAGACACCACTGCAATGAAACTGTCGCACGAGGGCGAAAAGTTAGGCCGCGTGAAGCAACACACGAGACAAGCGTGAAGATTGAGGTGCGAATAGGATTGAACAAGTAAACTGTGTGGTTTTTTTTTAACGGTAATTTTATTTAAAGAAAAGGCAATGCCAAAACCTACAGAAAACTTAAAGGATTGAGGATAGAAGTCGTGAACGAAAAAAAAATTGAATGAACTCAGAAAAGAATTTTGAAAAAAGATGATAAGAAGAAAAATACGCTTTTTAAAGAAATTCATGAATACAACGCACTGAAGAAATGCTGGGGAAAGGCTACGACGGATAATATTAGTAAATAAATATTGTTAAAACAACAACAAAGAAGGAAAGATATTTAAGTTTGGAAACAAAGAATACACAGAAAAGAAACGACATATCTAAAGTTAAATTTAAACCCTGTTCTAGGATTGCCTACCTGATCTGTTGGCCAGGTGGACATGCAGAGTCGTGCAGGTTACCGCAACGTCCGTTCAAGATTTCAGCCACCTTGTCTTCAAATTCCTCCTTCTGCTTCTCCAGCTGAAACACAAAGCAAGGCTGTTTTCGCTTTGTTGTAGATGGGACACAGCAAACAAAAACAATTTTAAACTTTAAGTACACAATTTATGAAACTGCCGGGGTCGGAGTTTGAGGTCTTGACCATAATGCAAGTGCGTTAGGTCCTCGACATGAATTCCAGTCCAGGCTGGCAGACTAAGATGGAGAAGCATGATTTACCTGCTCGACCCCGACATTAGGTGAGCAGAACTGTGATCATATGAACCTCTTCTTCCTCTTTCTCGAGACTGCTACCCGGGGTGTTCGTAGCCTCTTCTTCCTCGGGGTAGTGTAAGTCGCTCACGTTTTTTACTGAAAACAAAGCGAGAACTTCTGACCGGCGGGTGGGAGAGCGGGTACTGGGGTAATGGTCCGCCTGCAGCTTGTAAGATGATTATTGTTCTTGTTGCCGTAGTACATACTTTAAAAAAAAAAGATAATTTTTAATTGTGCTTCAAATTTTGATATGTGCTTACATTATTTCACACTAATGTGTTTATACCCGTTTGCATTACTTGCACACAGAGAGAGAGAGAGAGAGAGAAAAGAAAACAGATGCTCACTAATAAACACTGACTAGCATGTATGACATTTATACAGATCTGTGACAAGTGAACGCGGATGGAGGCACAGCTTCAAATTGAAACTTTTTTTAGAAAAATCGTTGCTCACATAAATCTTCTGGCAAAATAATCCGATATGACACATTGAAGCCCTTGCATGGCGGATCGTCCTCCGTGTGGTCGGAAGTGAAGTGTATCCACACGTTACTCGCCTCCATGTCCACAACACCTGTGTCCGTGTGCTGGCCAGTGAAGGTTCTGTAGGGCCCGTCAAACACGTTCCTGCCTAACAGTAACATCATAAACCTTGTTTGTGTCAGTTAGCCCTTTTCTCTAATTTCCCCTCGTCAATATGGTAAAGACACTTTGGGCAGAACATTCTCGCACAGATTTTGTACCATTTTCTTTCCAATTTCAAAAGACAGCCACATGGTATTTTACTGATGACTATTATTATTCACTTTGGGGGGCTTACAGCGGTTGTATCCACGGAAGTGACGTAACAGTGTGCGTACCAACCTTCACCGACGAGAACAAAGTCTCGGCCCTCGTGTACAGAAAGGTCATGGAAGGTCAAGATGACCCGCGCCTTCTCCGGCCCTCTGATGTACCAGGTACACTGGCTGTTGATCGGGTAAGGCCCCGGGTACCCCACTGACGTCACAGTGCCCTCTAGAGACGTCATGATGTTGCTTGTGTTGCAGATATCTGGACGCCGCAACATAACATTCTTACGTAAGCCAACGACGGCGAATCGGATTCTCCAACACTACGATGACGACAATGATGATGATCATGATCATGACTGCTCAAAGATATTTTTAAAAAAGTTGACTAAATGGTACAGCAGGCTGAGAAAGAGTGGGAGGATGAAAGTCTGTAAAATTTGTAATATGAACGCCATACCTCTCGGCACAGTCTCGAAGCTTATTAAAAACCCGGTGTCCGTGTCGCTGTCGTCTGCCTCGAAATGAATCCACAGCGTGTTGACTGGCACCACCAGGACCTCCTGTTCTTGGGGATGCCCATATAAGGTATAGAGCTGGCTGCTGACATCCGCCGCGTGGAGACCTCGACCGATGGTCACGTGATCATAATCATCCGTGCTAAACTGCTCCACCTTCAGGCGAACGACGCTGTGAGGGGGCGCAATCAAATACCAGGAACACTCCTGAGATAAATACACATAATATCACTCCAAAGTCATCCATGTTTCTATGGACACCAGGTGTGTCCTGTGACACAATGAGGCGAGAAATGGAATCAGACAAACTTTGTTTTCTAGGACTCCTTCATGCCGACTACTCGAAAAAAAACGTTTTTGTTATGAATCACAGAACATCAGGTCGTATAGTGTGCAGATTTTTTTTATTGTCTGAGTAAAGCTCAGTATGATATTGTTTCCCAAAATGTAGGTTAAAAACCTCCGCCCTACCAGAGCTTTAAAAACAATAATAGAAAAATATGTACCGGGAAAGTTAAGGTTTTTTTTACGTATTATAAATAAACAAACACAGTGAGTAAATATAGATGAAGAGGTGTGTACCTGCAAGTTGGAGTAGTTAGTGTGAGGATACCAGGCGATACTATGCTCCCTGTCCTGTCTGTGATGATGGCACCACATGTGTAGTTGCTGATCTCCGGAAACATGGCAGCTACGGACAAATGTAATGATCCAGCAACTTTAAAGCATTAATGATAATAATGATAATAAATAATAAAACATCAGTCTTAGCGAATCTCTTTTGCTCTTTCTTTGTGTGTGTCTCTCACTCACACACACACACTAAAAGTAAGCATTAGTGAATAGAACGACAGACGATACTCAGCCTAGTCACCTGCTTCAGTTTCCTCAAACTTGATAATGACTTTGTCCTCTATACTGTCATTGTGAACCCTTAGGGTCATCCAAAGCTTTGTTCCCATGGTAATGATGTCTTTTGGAAGTTTGCTGCCGCTGATTCTCCTCCTCCTGAGTTCTCCATCCATTCCAACTGCAATCTGAGAACAATGTATTTCACCACAATCACAAAATCTTTGTACTGAGCAGATTGTAACTTTAACTTTTGCGGCAATATAGCATTGCTAACTCATCAATAGGATAGAAAAGCAGTTCACTTTTATAAAAGTAAAACAAGTCTCATTTAAACTTGTCAAACGACGTGTTTTACAACGTTTCTGTCTACATTGTCGATTCGCACAATGAGAGAAACAGAGACAAAGGAAGAAAAAAGATTGTTTCATCATTGCCATACACCACTGACTACTAATCATCTCTTACCTCGAGATACTCCACGCCGAGGGCAAGGGAAAATTTCTCGAAGGAAACTTTGATGTTAGGTCCAGATGGGATCTGAATCCGCCATCGGCAGGTGACCAGGTCGCCGGAGGTGTGTCCCGTGTATTGCTTTGTCTGAGGAAGTCGGAGGGTTCCGAACCGTCCGTACACGTCGTACAAACAGCCACTGTCTGTCATTCTGTCCACCATTCCATCGCCTTTCTCGTCCACTTCGTCTCCCGCGATATGATCGTCTTTCGTGTTGATGTTGTGCTTGATCTCCATAGAAACAGTCGTCGTCTTCAAGACTCTCATATCCTTCACCGACTGTGCATCGAGAGGGTCAGTGTCATGGGCAGCTCCTGCTGCAGTTGTTTCACTCCGCTGCTGATTGCTGGAAGTCGCCGGGAAAAAGTCACTGGAATTCGCCAGTTTCCATTCTTCGAGCTCCTTCAGCTTGGCTGTCTCTACGAGAGCTATCTCCTCGCTGAGCTCTGGCAAGGCAGGACCGGCCGACGTGATGTCTTCAGCAACCAGAGAGACCGAGCCACCCTCGACAGAACGATTCACTGGACTTGTGCTCAAATCGCCCCCGTTTCTGAAAACTTTGTTACTTTCTTCACTGTTTTCGGGATATGATGTAACCCTTTCGTTTCAGTCCCGTCCAAATCCGACAAAGACGAAAAATGTCCATTGCTTTTTGTTGTATCCGGAGATCCTCGAAAAGGTAGACATCTGTTTCTTCTTCCAAGAAGACATCATCTAGACTTTTAGCTTCTTTTATCAAATTCTTGTTATTTTTCAAAGGGGGAACACTACTTCCTGTCGAAAGATCGTAGGTAGCCTGTTTCAAACTAAAGCTCCTAATCGGTGTGAATTTTCGAGTATACCATCCTCCTCTTTCCCTGATGACGCAGTGACTTTTTTCTTTGCTATTAAGAGCTTGTTATCTTTGGTATCGTTAAAATCATCGATCTTCTCGACCTTGGTTTCTTTCTTGGATGAATCGTTCTTGATTGCTTGTGTGTTATTTGCCAACTGCACGGTCAACGAAGGAATAGGACTGCTTGCATTCCTGGTCAGCATCTCCAGCAAACCGCCCTCGTCTGCCACAGACGCCAGAGAGGCTTCTTTTGAAGTGTTGTTGTTGGGTTGAGAGAGGGTTGATCTGGTCACATCTTGACTCAAGGTGAGGACTTTATCTTCTTGCTGTGTTGCTGTGTGTGATGCCAAACTTCCGTTTAAAAGCGCTGATGTTGTTGAGGAAACTAATACGGCCTCTTCGTATCTCCGAGCTAATGATCTCATGTCGTTCTGTGTGGACAACAGCAGGGTGGTCTCCTGATGCTTGAAGGTACTATGTCCGACCTGACTTTGCAGGGGTCCAGCTGACGAGGTGTTGTCAGATGATGGGGTAGCGGAAATCACGTGATTCCGTGTAGATGCCATTGTGGTCTCGTTGTGCTCCGAGTAAACGGACGTGATGTCGTTATGTACGGATAAACCTCCTGTGGTCTTCTCATCGCTCCTTGGGGAGGTGAAGCTGATGCCACTGTCAGGGGCAGGTTTATGGGGTTTGGAGACAGTGGGTTCCAGTTCTGGTTCATCTTCCTGCCTGTGGACTTTAAAAGTCTGTTCTGGTTCATTTCCTTGCCTTGTGATATTGAAAGCCAGTTCTTGCCATGTGACAGCCTGTTCTGGTTCATCGTTTTGCCTTGTCAATGTCTTTTCTGACTTATCTTCTGGCTTTGTGACAGCAAGAACCAGTTCTGTCTGATTTTGTTGTCTTATAGGAGTCGGTTTTGTCTTATCCTCTTGCCTTATGACACTGAAATCTGGTTCTGGTTCACTTTCTTTCCTTGTCACAGTGACAACTGTTTGTTGTTCCTCTCTTGCCTTGTGACATTGTGAACCGGTTTAGGTTCCTCTCCCTGCTGTGGTGACTTCAGAACACTGTCAACATCTGAACTGGACCCGTTATGATCTCCTGTCCTGCTCCTTACAGTGCCCCAGGTTGTCGCAAAGAAAGATGTAGGGGCATCGGAAGTGGCCAAACGAGACGACGGCAAATAATGTCCGGAAAATATTCCCCATGGAATCGAGGTCTTTAGCTCTTCTTTAGGAGATGTTGGGCTTGAAACTGTATAACAGTTCGTAAACAAAGTAATTACATTTCTTGTTCATATTATTATGGTGACTGATAACTGTAAACACTAAATAATTGGTTAACTGATGCTGCCCTCCTTCCATCCCCTGTACAATTCTCTTTTTTGTTCGATTGTTGAAAGAGAAATACAATACTAACCTTTCCTGAGGAAATAAAAAAATTCAAATCTAATTATTACTTAATATTGTTATTCTCAAATCGTATGAAGAATATCGAAATCCTTTTTCCACAAAATTTTCACAAGATTAATCGATCATCATCTTTTTTTTCTTCAAGTTTTCGTGCCACTACCCCAGTAATCACGATATTGTTTGGCAACACTACCACATGACTACAAGTCCTCACCTTCATCAGATGACTGAACGAGGACTATGTTGCCGAGTAGCACCAGAAGGAGAAGGCACAGAAATCCTTTTCCGTTCCTCTTGAATGAATCACCTGCAGAGACTCCATCGTCTCCGGCCAGTCTCGGTTAACCCACACGGCAAGTCAGAGAAATATCAGACGTGCTCAAAAGTCCACTCGCAGATCTCTTCGCAAAAATTCAACACGAGGCTTTCCTGGGATGCTCGGAGGTTTATCAGAGGCGCTGAGAATGTGTCGATGTCACAAAACTGTTGTCTGGTCGATCCCTGAACACTAGCGACTGAGTGCAGGTGGTCTGGCGCATCAAGCATGAAGCAGTGAGTATCCACAATCCTCGCCTGCAGCACGGACCGCCCAGCACATCACTTTCAACCGGAACTAGACTCTCAGACCGAAGAGGTCTTCATTTTAAAATGAGCTCTAAAGGGAGATAAAAACCAGAGCAGTCATACATAACGGCGCAGCAGACACAGTGGAAGGTTTCAGTTGAGTTTGTTTTTTTAAAA
Source organism: Pomacea canaliculata (assembly GCF_003073045.1). Taxonomy (NCBI): domain Eukaryota; kingdom Metazoa; phylum Mollusca; class Gastropoda; order Architaenioglossa; family Ampullariidae; genus Pomacea; species Pomacea canaliculata. The sequence goes on from NC_037599.1 coordinate 3,712,637, forward strand.
AATCGACAGTGTATTGTGTATTGTGTTCTGGTAACAGAATTCATGTTATAATTACAATGTGGATCTCTTGAGTGCCATGAATCTGTCTGTCCACACCGATAGATTCTTCCTTCCGGGGAATTTCACGTTAATAAATAAAAAATAAATTAATGAAATGTTTATTTCATTGAAAATTAATTGGTTCGGTGTGACAAAAGTAGAATGTTTGATAATTATTACGATTGAAGTTCAAGTAATTATGATCAAACTCTCCTACTATTATATCCAGCATTTTTCTGTCTCCGACTTTATTTTATTTTCTTACTTATTTTGCAAGTTTCGAGCTTAAACTGAAATTGTCACACGAACAACCTGAACAAAACACCGATGTGGTCCTGCACATCAGCTGCTGTTCAAGAGATTGGCAAGGAGGCTGGTGCCCGGGGACGAAAATCCTTGTCAACAATTGGCCATCACTAGGTGCAGGATTACCGCCAGGATATCCAAGCGCTTAGACGGCGCAGGGCGAAATCTTCCGGATTCTTTGAAGCGCGGGGCTGAGCCTGTTTGTCTGGCTAGTCACAGGAGCTGCTGTCTACAAAGTTTTGGATTTGGTGGGTAAGGAGGCAATGATTAACGACGAAGGACAAGAGACTGGAGAAAGTGGGGGAGATGTTAGAAATCAGGACCGGGGACAAATCTTGTGCTTATGGCTGCGTGTGTTTTGTCTTTCTTTCTCTCTATCAGACACACCTTTATGTAGATTTCTCTCTTGGTTTTTTTTTCTTCTTTTTTTTAAGTTGTATCTTTGAAAGAGTATTTACTGAGATGTAGTGTCATAAACACTCGACATCCCACGAACTGAGTGAGAAAAGTAACTATCAAGTATTCAGGTACATGCACAAATAATTCTACATAATGTTTTCCTCATTTAAAAAAAGTTGCGGAAGTCGCTTACAGTTTAGCCTTCCTCCCTTTACACTCACGCGTGCAGGTTAAAAAAATGGAGAAATCTTGACAACAGTTTTCTGTAACAGTATTTTTTTTTTTAGTTCCTTCGCTCGATGTTTGCTTTTAACAATTGTTTGTGTCTGTGTGGCTGTCAGCATGTCTGGCTGTTTATACGGATGACACAAGTCTGATACAATGGGCTAACATCAAAGGAAAGCTCTGCTATGAAACAAATTTTCTTTTATTTTAGTGCAGATATTCGCTTTATGGACCTCATAATAGAAAACTAAGACTCTTGAACTTCATTCATTCTGTCTAGAAGGACTAGGTTTATCAATGGATTAAATACGCGGCAGGTATGGACTGGCTTTACAAGTCCCTGCATTCTGCTTTCTGACTGTTCTGTTTAAATCATTATTTAACTTCATGTGTCTTGACCTCGCCAGCAATGGCTGTATTTTACGAACGCAATTATTTGAGCATTCTGGAGGGGCTGAATAAGGAGTGGACACTGGGAGACATCCCAGGAGACGGGGCAAAAGAAATCTGGCTTCCAGCCAAACAGACCAGAAGAGAGGAAGGGAAACAAAATTTGAAGATAGGATGAAAAGAGCCTTATTCTCAAAGAAGAATCAAAAGAGCATCACTCTAAAATAGTTTTAATAATTGTGAGTTTTCAAATGCCATGAGTTCGGTGCTGTTTATAGAACTTGCTTTTTCAACATGTTGCCCGGGCCCTCCTGTAAAAAAATTGTTTGAGATGAGACTTCCAGGTGTGAAGACGATTGTGGTTTGCCTGAATCTATGTTTGCTCCTTGCAATGCTTTATTTATACTTTGCCGTTTGCTCGTTCAAGGGCAGTTGCCTTTGTGAAGTACCTCCCACGAAAGTTAAGCAAGTTACACGCTGAGAGCTAGATGGAAGACAAAGGACAAACAAAATAATGATTATGATTGGTGATTGGTTGGACGGTGATGTTTCACCCTGGATTCACCAAGATGGTCTAGTCCAGTAAAAAGAGGCTACAGACAGCATCACTTCCTTGCCACCTATCTCTCTCTCTCACATACACTTAAAACTGTTTATTTGACCTTAATTAAGAAACTTACTTTATCTTTGGCTTTGTCTCTTAGAAGGAAAGAATTAAGGCTTGCATGGCTACTGTGAATGGCGATACAAGCACAATTTGTTTCTTCAGCTTTTCACAGCTTTTTACCGTTCAAGTGCACTTCGTTTCTTCAATGCGCAGTTCGTCAATCATGCACACATATAGAAATCTGACACTAAAAGCCTGTCTGTTGCTGGTTTGATCGTCTTTTTGTAAACATACTACAGTTACATTCAGCTCACTCTTTCATTAGTCTTGTCTTGCCAACTTGCCAACATTTTTTTGTATTACTCACAAGTAATCAACAAATACTACATTTTCCTCAATCTCACACACACACACACCTCTCACGAAAGGAAAAGTAAGAAATACGCAAAATTGCTGTCAAAGTTGGCTTCCAGCAGATTAAACACTCTTTCTTCACCCGAGAAATTTTCAGTACCGACTTGTCAACCTGCTTCAGTGCCCAACGATGTCAAACCCATCGCTGAGATTATCTGATAGGAGTGGGTGGGATGAGTATTTCAGAGCCATCAGTACAGGATCTTCGGGAACAAGGGGCCCAGATATCGTTATAAACAGTTTCAACCAAGTCTTTGAATCTTCATGCAGACTGTATTCTCGCCAAGGCGGGGATCGAATGCACAGGGACACCTTCAATTTTAAATTCGGATATAATACAACGGCGCAGTTATGATCGATGATTTTCGTATTATGAAAATGCGACTTCATTGACATTTTCTGCATGGGAGATACACTCGCACATATTTGTCGTCTGCTTTGCGATATGCAATTCTAATGCAAGCGTTCAACTCAAGCATCATACAGCAAATGCTAAGAAGTCCAGCTGTAGTCTTAGTTCTACATCAGGGAAACGATGTAAGGGACAGAACTGTGTAAACGCGGGCTGCAGTAGCCTCCCTTGAATAACTTCAGGCCGTGCGCGGACATCAACCGTAATTTACGGGTATGATTTTTTTTAAGAATCCGGATGTACACATTTCTGGTTTCCAGTAAGCTGCGCTAATGCAATAGCTTTTATAGCATGTCTTCAAACTTTCCACAGATACTATACGAAACAAACGTGCGATCTTTCATTTACTTTGTTACTTCAGTCAAACACCAGTTTACAAATACAAAAAAAAAAAAAAAAGCCATATACAACACAGATAACCAAAGACCTATGTTTTCAAGGCTTTTAATATTCTCAAAACAACAATTTTAGGATACTGATGTCGCTTGACAGCTGTTATTACACAACATAAACATCAATATCATATTTCATGGAAGCATCTGATAATACATTACTTAGGAATGATAACAAGTGTGTACTTGCCAATTCTAACACATGCATAAACCATTCATTTCAGCAGCAGCAATCTATCTTGGTGACATGAATATTACGGTTAAAAACGATGCACCCTTTAGCACTTTTCATTAGTAATTCTAATGTCCCTTCTCGCTTGATTCTCATTAAAAACACACTTCAGTGACAACAGTTGTTGACTAAAAATACTCTTCAGAAATTTTTTTTAAATCTCGAACTCTATACAATATGAAGAAGCAAACCCTAAAATAGCATGATGAAATGAAAAATTTCCCAACCTCTACAATGTACACCAGGAGCCAGTGAAACCATTAACTATAATCATGGCCAGCAGATTTAATATTAAACAGTTCAGCATCCCAGTATTTATCTTGCAGACGGAGTACTTTATCCTTGCGTACAATGTAAAATCACACCCTTGTTTATTTAGAGCAGCATTGGTTTTTTAAAAAGAAAAATGTGATATTTAAAAAACTCCTTAGACATTATTAAGATATCTATAATACCTACTAAAGAATAATGCAAAGAACTTTTCTTCAAAACAGTGAATTCCTCTAAAACATGTCAAGCAAAATGTTCTCAACCAACAAAACTGTTTCTCTATATTATTATAAAGACTAAAACTGTTAATCATCCTTTCATTGTGCATTTCTTTGGATTTAATTTTGGTTTGAACTCTCTAAAACATAATACTGAATAATTATCTACTGTCACTATGTCCTGTGCCTGCCTGATGACAGGAACAATGTTTCCACTATTGTGAATGTACAGAGTGGCCATGGCAACCTCAAGGCCCTGTCAATTCACAATCACAATGACAAAACACAGCTTCTAATCTACTTTGTCCTCACAAAATTCACAGGTCCACTTTTCTCCCATAAAATTAGGTATGGTGCTTAATTTTGTTTTCATGATGTGCTGACAAACTTACAATGAGGCAAATAATAAGCAAAGCTTATACTCTTTGCTTGCTGAAAACATTCTTTCTAGTAATGAAATACACATATCACTGCTAATCAGCAGAATAAACTTAATAAAACAATGGGTCACAAGTGCTACAAACTTTCTTTACTACCAATTTTCTCTCCCTTGCTCATGTATCACAATACATTTGAAAAGACAAGTGCTTTGTGAATGCAGCACAATGTGTGGTCTTGAAGCTCAATAAAAAGGAACAGATTTCAACATACTCAGGACAGACATTTTAAAGCTTTATTTTAAACTAAGCATGGAATCATACTCCACTTACATTCTCTTAGTAAACTCATTATGTTGTTCAGCAAGAACATCTGGTATACTGAAGCACTTTCCACAATTTCTTTTAAAAGTTCTATCATGCTTCACCTTTACTCTTTAGAATTTTAAAATTCAAAATCAATGCTTCAATCACAATTTCATTAAAATGAATAGTTAACTGAATAATAAACATATAGGACAGCTTCATGTATTTAGCTTCAGACTTTTGTTCAAGACTGCAGTAAGAAACAACAGTTTCAAATTACATGCAAAGAAATCTGATAATGTTAATTACCAGCAAAAAACTTCTAAGTTTCTCAATGCCTGAAATAATAGTATTATAATATCTGGTGCAATTTTTAAATAGCAAGTTTTAATTATGCCAGGCCTAAGTGTAATTAATTGTACATCAAGACTCCTGTCTACTCATAGATCAGATGCTCATAGACTACAAAAGACAATGATGAGGAGGCAATCTTTTCAGTTAAGATTTTCTGGCAATAAGGTTCTTCTCCTGTCTGTAAATGCTAAGCTGAAACGTGGGGCAGAGAAGCTATTGCACCAGTCGTAAGTAGCATAATCGTTTTTCTCTCTCTCTCACCACACACACCTCTATGACCACATAGGCAACACAGAGAAGACTACACATATCATATACAAATGTAACTTTAGAGGGCCATTCCATTTTCTGCCAATGATAAAGTGTTTAGAGTTTCATTGTCACAACCAGTGGAAGAGAAAGAAACATACTCCCCTCCCCCACACACACATTCCTTCTCTTATTAATCACCTCTTAACTGGTAACTACCATTTCTCAATTGTTATAATACTGTGTGTACTCCACACCCTGTACTCCTTCATCATAGATCTCAGAGCATCTGATCTTTCAACTGCCTTGAATGAAAAACTTCAGTATGCAATGGTCTTTTACCTTTGCCAGCTGAATTAACCATAAATATACACACTAAAATAGCTTTACAAAGGTTTGCAGAAAACTGAGAATTGCCAACATCAAGAAAGTATCTGTTCACATAGACAAGAACACTAAAACAGTCAGAATGACTAGACAAGAAAAATGTTGTTGACTGTAAATCAGCAGTTTTCATTAGCATCATACATCAAAGCTGCTACACACTTTCTGCTCCTTAGAACAATTTTACATACCTAGAAGCATTTTTCCCATGGCACGAAGTACAACCACTGCAGCAATTTTACCACAAATGTGTTTAAGAAAAGACAAAAGAACATGTCTCGTTCTATTCAAAGATTTTTTTTTTAAAATGAGAGATTAAGATGAAACTAAAATCATTCACTTAAACAGGTGTGGACCACCAATACCGAAAACAAATGAATGAATAAATCTGTAGGTGTGTGCGTGCACATCTGTGTATGTGCGTGCACAATAATCAATTTGCTAAATGGAAATATTTGTTTTCATTTTACTTTGTATGCAGCTCTACAGATACAACGTCATTAGTAAATTGTGTGACTGAGATCCTGCTATACTTTCTCAAACTAATGATGGTCATGGGAACAAATTAAAGTAGGAAAATGCAAGAAAGCATGAGAACATGCTGATTGTAACAAGATGACAACACCACCAAAACCAGATGCCTGCTGTCAATCTTCACACATTATTTGGCAGTAAGAATGTAGGTCTGTACACATGTAGACACTGAGCACATATCAACAAAATGGTGTCAGTGGCATCACTTCCCTTCTTCAAATACTACAAACAGTCCCGGACCATCAATTAATATCCAATGGCAGAGTTCAATATGAAACTGCATGGCATCAGTCAATTGTTATGTCTGCCATGTAAATAGTCTGCGCTATGAAATCGCTTACCAAGCCTGCTTAGCTGGATTTCTTGCCCTTAGAAGAATCAAGGTCAAGTGATTGCCATTCATCTTCTTCATCTGCCCACACTTCATTGTCCCAGCCTGCATCAGCTTTAGTATTAGCACAAGTGTTAGCGTCTCCCTCACTGAGATCCAGAAGATTGCCCACAAGTGGCTCTTTCTGCTTACCAGGAGAGGTGAACCCACTATCCCATTCTACATCATTCCAGTCGCTTCCCTTTGCAGCAGATGTTTTCGCTTTGGAAGACATTTTCTTTGCGTCCTTGCTAGTTTTCTTTGTGGCGCTGGCTTGAGGTTTTTCTTTACCCATCATAGCTTTGTATGGGGAGTCCTCATTCAGCCATGCTTCAAGGTCCTCGTCATTGCCTGCAGACCAGTCATTACTGTTTAGCTTCTGGTGCTTGCCGCTACCCCCACTGACCCCACCACTATCTTTCTGCCAGTCTCCACCCCATGATTCACCCCAAGAGTCTTCATCCTCTGCCAGAAGTTTGTTCCCACTTGAATCCCTGCAAAGCAAAAACAAATATGGATACTGCAGTCGTCCAAATAGTCAAAAACAATTAAAAACTGCTGAAAAAAAAACCAGGCATATTAAACACTTATTCAGCTTGTGAGAGTTTGGGAAGTTGGCTGGCTTTTTTACAAACAAGGATTATATGATGGAACATGGGGAAAAAAGATGCTCTTACAGTGAAAACAAACCTGGCCACATCATTAGACACTCCTCAGAAAGCCACCACCATCAGCTTGTTTAGCTTACCCTGAATACTTGATACGCCCTGCTATTCTGTGCTATTCAAAAACCTATAACTACATAGCTTCAACTTAAGCAATAATAAAGGGAATTACAATAATGAAAATGGTCACTGAAATGTTTTAATTATAGTATGTGCTCTAATGTGTATCCCACAGGTCTGGTGGCTGTTTGGTTTTAATGTGGAGACTGCAAATTGTAATATGTGAATGCTGGTCTTCTTTTGGCACTATGAGCAGCTTAAAAATTAAGATTTTTCCAAGCCACTTATTACTAAGTTTTAACAGCATCCTATTTCATTTTTATCTAGATGACACTTCAAATAAAAATGTTCTGTGCACTTATATACATAAAATGAAATTTTACCCTGCAGAGTTAGAACCGTAGCCACCCATTCCAAGTAGAGAGGTCTTCTCTCCAGGGCTTGTGTCTGCTGTAGCTAGAGTAGTTTTCGGTTCTCCCCATAATGATTGAAGACCGGTCCATCCCTTAGCGCTGGCAGCGCTGAGCTGCAGATATCCCGAGATCAAAAGGAGTAAAAATCAATACTTTTCTCTGAAGATAAATTAAATTATAATCTTATTTCTTATACAGCAAATAGTTGACAATCAATGAACAACAGTATATATCATATTAGCAAAGAAAGTTTTATAACAATAATGTTTCAGGAAAATAAACAACACCTTTTGTCTACATGCATCCTGTAAAGTTAAAAGGTAGTGTATAAGAATCTCTCAAAACCCTATCAAGCTTTTTAATAATAAAACAGAATACAGCCATAAAGAACAGCACTGTAATCTTTCTGCATGAATCTGTAACAAAGTATTCTATGGTTGAATCTGTTACAGTGTATTCTATGGCTTAGTCTACTACAAAGTATTCTATGGCTTAGTCTGTTAAAAAGAATTCTTTGGTTGAATCTGCTTTTTTTTTAAAGTAGTCTCATACCCACTGTCTCACCCACCAAACACAAGGTGTGCACACACACACATATCAAGCCTAAATACCTTTGATGCAAATCCACTCATTGAGGAGCCAACGTCATTGATCAGTGTGCCGTCCTTCACCTTGACAAAGGAAACGCACTTAATAACACCAGCAACTCTTTTAAGTGAGACTTGCACCGATTCTAATCACTATATTCTCAACAAAAAAACTCAGTATTCAAAGTATTTTGCACTCTTTTCAAAATGTTGTACTCTCCTGTATGTGTTCATAGCAAAGCAAAGAAAATTATTACTGTTACTATCCTTTCAAAAAAAATATTGAAAAGACCGTGTAGAAAGTTTAATCAGTGATACAGCACTTACTACCTCGACAAAACAAATACCAAGCCTCAACTTCACAGATTTAATAAAAGTCTACACCAGCCACTCACTCTGCTGAATAATATAAATACCCAGCCTTAACTTCACTGCTTCTGACCGCAGATTTAATAAAAGTCTATGCCAGCCACTCACTTTGCTGGCAAAAGAGGACACAGAAGCTGAGACATCTTCCAGTATATTTCCATCAGCAACCTGACACAACATCACTGTGGGTTAGCCACATGCAGAGGCACAACATCACAAACACTAGTGAAGTCTACACACAAAAAGCATAAAAACGTCTCTAAGAAAATCTACCACTAAGAAGCGTGTAATCGTGTTTGTTCTTACAGGCACATGAAAGTTGTGGCACATGCTTTCAGTGCATGCATATGTGCACAGACATGTACAGTGGACAAAGAAATGTGTTAAGACAGGCAAAAATCAGATGAACACACACACAATGCATGTATATACAGTTTGTTGTGCACCAACCTGTACAAAAATATAAACACATAAAGATTTTAACATTATCTGAATGCGTGGATTTTGACAATTTTTAGAAACCTCAAAATAGCATGACACAGCCCATAAACCCACTTCACTGATACAACTTTTAAGAATGCAAACTGATCTAGTAATAATAGAAAAATTTAAAGAGAATGCTGATTAACTCATCTGTTCCGGGCAAACTACATGCACCGGTTCATTTAAAAATATAAATGAGCCAGCAGTAAGATTTATTCAAGTCCAATAAAAACATCAATAGTCTATTGACTCTAAGCTCACTATCAGCTCCTGGTAAACAAAAATTGTAAGCAGTGAAAGATTACCCCAATTTTCAAAATCACACCAAGCTATTTCTTAAAAAATAATATCAACAGATTTGGCAACCTGCAAAAGGTATTGCGTCTATTATTATGATTATTACCACAAACACCATCAAAATAAATAATACATGTTTCAATACTTTTGTATCTGTGAACATTTTCACTATTGAAAAGTAAGGATAAGTTTTGCTTCACTTGCTATTTCTATTCTAAATTGTCGGAGTTTTACAAATCACCTAATGAAACGTAACAGATGATATGCAGATGAATAACAGGGAAATTTTATTCTATGGAATCTTGATATGAAAACCTATTTTCTCCTTAATGTTACATTAATTAGCACAAGTAAATTTAATTCTAGGAATGGAAAGTGATAATGGATCTTATAAATGTCATACATGTACACAACCCCCCCCTCCCATCCAACAGACAATTATCAATAAACTATCCAAGTGTGCATGTATGCTCCTCAACCCCATTTCTTAACAAAGCCTAGCCTAAGAGCTACTTGAAGACTGGCGCCATTCAAAACATGAAAGAGAGTTTGCAAGTGGTCTGATATATCCCAGTAAATTTGCTTTAACAACCTGGTGTTTGCTCTGCAGCTAAACAATGAGCATTTCCTCAACACAGCTTTCTCATATCTTCATGCTCTCAATATGTAACTTGCACAGATCAGTGTGGTGTCAAATTTAACACCTGGCATAACACCTGAGGGCTCTGCTTGTCTGACATGCCTGAAACTAACCATTTCCTTCTCTGTGAAGAAGGACATCAGGGATGTTTATCACGTCAAGCACCTAGTGTAAGATCTGACTACGCATTTCAGGGTAAAGCAAGACTGCAGCAGTCTGACGAGAACATATCACCACCAATATTTTGAAATAATGGCACTTTCTCATCTGTCAATCTATTATATCAGTGTGTTAGCAAGAAGTTAGCTTGTTTCATTACTAGTCAGTATGTAGATTCATCTGTGTGTGTGTGTGCGCACAAAAGAGTGCTAATGTAAGACAGCCTGGATGCTTATGTATCCACCTGTCCATCAACAGACTAATCACTAAATGCATAACTAAAACTGAAGATTTTTAGTACAATTTAAATTACAACACAATCTAAACACAATTACTGATTTTTTAAAAATTATTAATCAAATGCATGGACTGTTTATCTTGCAAGAATACCAGCATCCTCCTGATCTTTTGCAGATAAAAGCGATATGGAATTTATTCAGTATCTACCCACTATAATAACTACTTACTACATTACTGAAAACATTACCTGACTTTACCAATGCTTTTTCATGGATGTGCTTTATTATCAAGCTTGCTATCAACAAGTCTTTACAAAAATAGACTTCACATACAAGCAAGCAGGCTATCAAAGGAAGAAAACACATTTCATGCAAGTTTTATCTAACATTCAGTTTAGTCTTACAGCCTGAACACCTAATTTAAAGTCATGCATGACACAGAATGACACAGTGAACACCACATTTCTCTGTATCTAATAAGTAGTCAAAGACTCATGCAACCAAAAAGGCTGGGGGAGTTGGGACACAGCAGGGGCTATCTGCACAGGCCACATACCTTGTCTTTGGTTGGTTTGAGGACACTCTCACTGACACTCTGACTGAGCTCCTTGGTCTTTTGCCCAGCAGTGGAAGCAAGTTTGACTGCCTGCAATAGTCAACAGCCATATCTTTTCAAACATAACGCTCAGCATCAAAACAGTGCATTTTATGACCACACAGCAGCAACTGCAAAAGAATGTAGCGCTCACTTGTAACATTAAAAAGCACAGAATTGATTAAAGCAACAGAATGTTGTATTTCACCAAGCCCCACCAAAAAAAAAAGAAGAGAAATTTAAAATAAAACATACTCTAGACTATACTCAGAAACCATGCCAGATTACTAAGCTGGTGTTGCTGATCTGCTGATGAAAAAAACACTATGGTAAACACACAGCAAAGAGAAAAGCTTTTATTTGTTTCAAACCCCTGTTGTCTAAATGCCTGTGCATTAAATGTTGCACAAATGAATGAGCAAATTAAATTTTCAACATGTACACATGAATAACACTGTATCTCGTGACGTAATCCCACCATTAGCTAAGCATTTCACTTCTCATTGTACACCTCCAGAACATGACGGCAAATACATGCCTTGTCCTATAATGAACCTTACATTTTTAAAAAGAAATGTAAAGGATAGAAGCTTTAATTATTCAAGATGCGAAAGTTCAAGAGTCAATTTTCTTGCGTTCAAACTTGTTCAGCATTTACTATTTATAATATTTTGGATTTGCTTTCTTAATTTACAAATTTCATCACAAACTTTAAAAAACAAAAATGCTTTCATTTCTGTCCACTGCCTTCTTGCATTAACAGTTTACATATAACCTACTTTAATGCTAATATACCCTTGACACCGCTGAGCAGCTTCGTGTTTTTACCCTCTTTTAAGTGTAAATATATGTATGAGTGATTCATTCTGACAGAACAGACCCACAAAGACACAATGCAAAACCCAGCCACAGGTGTATGTTCATACTGTTTTGCTTGTCTTCATCATTAAATTAGTGCAACAAGTTCTGGTGGAGAATGACCGAGAGATGGATGACTCAGAAATTTCTTTGGACAAGTCAGTAGCAGTTCAGTCTTGTCGTCATTTAGTTGTAGCCCGATTTTTAGCATCTAGACTTTGTGTCCGTATCAATAGTCCAGAGAGTTTGGTAAGAGGAGCTGATGATAAAGCTGTGCACATCATCATCATAACTCACATGTGACATGGCATGGTGTGACGTAGCAACAGAGAGAGGAAGGCATAGGCACAAAAAGTATTGGGCCCAATATAGATCCCTGTGAGTTCTGGTGGAGAACATCACATGCTACAATAATAATATGTGCAACATTTAGTCTCCACTGTACACAGCTGTGTTTGCTGTCTGCTAATCTTCAAGTGTGGATGAAACCTTTCAGAGAATGAAGAAACAGCAACTGTTAAGCAGTTAGTTTCAAGTGACATATAGACTTTATCAGCTGGTCCACCACTACACTTCTCTGTCACTCACAGGAACAGCGGTTGGCGGACATCAAAGCATCTCTTGTTTATAGCTCCCAAAAAGTGTCAGTCTTCACTACTATGTTGAATATTCATCAAGTGCACGAATTCTGGACTTCTTATATAAACTTCCTCTCAAGATACCGAGCATAAACCTAATAGCCATGGCCATAGTTCCATCATTAATGTTCCCGTTGTTTTCACCACTTCAGCTCCCACCATCACCCCATCACACCTCCCTTTACTACTCCAAACCATTCCCCCACACCTCCTGCGGTCAAACTGTCCTCTCCTTATGGTCTGGCCGTACACACATGTCATACCCTCAACGCATCTCGTTAGAACGTGACCAACATAAAGGTTGACAGGCAGGGCGCGCGCCAGCGAGAAGAGGAGACGTGCGGAATCGTCACTGGCAACGTGGAAAATAAAATTGGCCGCTTCTGCCATGGCATAATCGGTGAATGCTGGGTCCCTGTTGCAGTCCCTCCTCGCGCCTTTCAGAGCCGCTAGGTGGCACGAATGGACGAAAATGGAGTCAGGCGTTCTGGCAGAAAGGACAGGGTGCTGCATCGATCTGAAACTCCACTTGCCTGTGCACTTCGGTCCTACCCCTCGCCCCTCCAGCTGCCTGTCAGACGCCGCGTCCTTCCCCAGCATCCTCTGCTAACAATGAAATGAAGTAGGTCGGGGTGTGGGGTGTGGGGGTGGAGGAGCAGGGAAGGGGATGGAAGAAGCTCTACATAGACAAGGCCGGAAGACTAGCTAGGAGGAGGGGGGTAAGGAAATCTGCCAGGAGCATGGAAGTCGATATTCTCTGCCTGTTGGGGTTAGGGGGTGAGGGGGGCTGGGGAGGGTGGGGTGGTTTGGAGTCAACAGTGCCAGACGACCCTTGTGGTGCTAATGCTTGGCAGGTATCTGCTGTCCAATTCTCATAATGGCGCTAAGCGTTCTTCTCAGTACCATCCAGAATCACATCCCGCAAACAAAGATACCATGAGGGCACACAATGCTTGAAGATGAATGCGATCACGTTAACAGAAACTCCTTTCGCTCTTGCCATGGTAAACTTAAAGACCTATCCCAAACACTTTTTTCAGTTTAAAAATACAAGTCAACAAAATTATTTCCTCAACTGGATCGCGCTATGGCTAATTCATAAACTCACAGTATCTTCGCTCCGTTCATGAAAGACAAGCTTTTAAGCATCGGAATTTAGACACTGCTTCTTGAAAATAGATTGAAACCGTCAAAATGATGTCCAATATTAGGGCAACCCCCTCATAAGCATATGCTTGCATACTCCTCCTCTACACATTCAGTAATGTCACAGCACGAGCCTGGATGTTGATCCATCCACGTCATGCCTTTCCAAAACAAACAAAAAATTCTACTAATGGAAGTGATTTGTTCTTTTAACAGCTTCAGCTTGTTCAGCGGCTGTAAGGTTTCGTGTCTCTGATTAGCCTTACAAAGACAGATTAATTAAATAGAATGGGTAGTAGTGTAACTTAATAACAACTCTGTTATCGATGTTAAAACGTTGACAACGAAACTCTAGCTGCTACTAGAAACACTACTAGACAGTAAACACGATCATACACCACTAAGACTACACAGGGACTAGCTGCTGCTGACACAGTAAACACGATCATACACCACTAAGATAACAAGAAGGCCAAAGAATGCCCAGGGGCACTAAAAGTCTCTCTCCTGTGAGGACAATAAAGGGAAATGCTCTCCTTGAGCTCGTAGTTCCAATTCTGAGGACTGCCAGCATCAGGAAGGCCGTCCCTCCAACCCACAGCTTGTGCAGCTTGCGGCATACAACGAGTCAACAAGAATTTCTGTAACGCTTAGCTTTAGACCCCTACATCACCCACGTGACTGACACCAGGCGCTGGTTGTCTTCCAAATGCCACTGACTTTGACCACATCACCCACATATGAACCGTTCACAACCCTTCTAAACTCAATGCAGATTTGTGAAGAACGAGTTGTTTACTGGTCGTTTATTGTTTACCTTTTAACTCGTTTTGGGAATATTGTTTTTCTCTAGCATCACCTCACTCTTACCATTATCATCCTTTTGTGGAAAAATACGCGACCTCTTTCCGTTGCTATGGTGCTTATTCATGTTGCAAGGCAAAAATTCCACAGCATCAAATTAGGGAATAGCCAACAGTTGTCATTAGACTCTTCCTTCCACCCTGCCCACTGCTAAAAAGTCGTTGAAAAGGTTGTAGGGAGGGTGTCGTGTTCAGCCAGCAGAGAGTTCAGCTGTTTCTCCAGCAATCACTTGTGCAGAACACAAGCTGACAGCGCCATGCTAACCTGTCTTTGGAATCCAGCGCTGACCACTTGCTAATCACCACTCCCCTAGAAGACGCAGCACGTGCAAGAAAGAGCCAGAGGTGCAGGCAGGCAGGCCAAGGAGGCTACGTGGCTTCCTTATCGAGGCTCCTCACGGCTCTTGCATGGCGCCGCCTGGTGGTGGCCGCTGGGCCGCTGGGCGGCAATCAACTGCTGCCTTGCGATCGATGCCCAGCGAGGACACGCCGACGACGTCAAGTCCGAGTTGACAACCTCCCGCTTATCCTTCTCGCCGGCAACAGATTGCCTCCAACACGGCGCTTATGTCACCTCGTAAAAACCTCGGCCATCAACGCCGCTGCATATTCTGTTGATCGCCCCGATCCCACTCTTTCTCCGGCCTCCAGGGAGGGAGCAAGCTCCCTGGCTAGTGACGGAACACTAATACACTAATGATCTCTAGCACCGAGAACACCCCTCAACCTTTTTCCTTACTTTCTTATGCGCATATGGTCGACCTGATGCGGAATGTACCGTCAATGGGTTGCTGATGACATTAGGCGCACCAAACGGCACTGCGGCTAACTACAAAGCCAGGCATAGGCACCACAACACGAACAATAAGCACAGCGTTCATGAAAATCACACGTGGATGTAGTTACAGGCAGCAATGCTTCCACCGTGGCCTCCGTATCCATTCTTAAGGAAAGAAGCAGGGAGAGAGAGAATGGGGAGGGAGGAGTATGTCGGGCACAGAGAGCGATAATGTGACTACATTGTAAACATGGCTCCACGCACGCCAGCTATGTCAGACACATAAACGTGCTGTCTGCTGTGCCATACATTCCACATCACAAAACACAGAGTGACTAAAAAAATATTGTTTGTTTTTATTACTACTCTGAAAGGGAATGGCGCTCATTTTTTAAAACTTCTATGGAACGAGATGTGTTCACAGCAGGCGAGGTCAGATAACCAACACGAAATAACTTTTCTGTAGGAGACGGTAGCTGTAGAGGAGGAGACAGCACAAACATTTCAAATATTAATCGGAAAAATGTGATATAAGCTTGAAATTGTGGTAGTGGTGGTGGTGGTGGTGGGGGGGGAGTAACAATGTTGGTAGTTTCTATACACACTGTATATGTTAATTAACTTCGTCTGTTCAGCTGTCAAAAGCTGAACTCGTGTCAACTCAAAGTGTAAAATGAACAACACATGCGTCACCCTTTCCTCATTTATTTAACGCACAGGAGGCCATTCTTACACCACAACCATCACCAACTAAAAAAAAAAATCCTCTTCTCTTGGTGCCTTTCGACTTGCCCATGCTGCACAATAATTCAGAAAACCAACATGGCAGTGACAAAGCGCCCCCTTAAAGACAATGCCAAGCGTGAAAAAGTCCCCCCCCCCATCAAAACAAACCCTCATCTCTAGCATATTTACAAATTCATAAAACAGCTTGGGGGAGAGGAATGGCCGGGCGCTGCCCCAATCACCCCGGGGCAGAGAGAGGCGCCAGAGTACAAGTGTGCAGGCGCCGTGGCTGCAAGCTGATGGATGTCGTGTACAAACTCTTACTCACCCTCCCTGACCTCATCCGTTAGCCGTCAAGGCCAGCTGTGAGGCAAGTGCTAATACTGTCTTCTGCGAGTGCGCTGCATGCTGGGCATGAAGTGACAGGACGACGACAAGGCAATCCACTGTGATCGAAAGCGCAGCCGCCTGGCCCTTCGCGTGCATCTTTGTTTGTGTGTTTTTATAAATTTCCAACTGCCGGCTCCCCGTGCTTGCACAATCGTTCCGATGGAAAAATTACTAATCAGCCGTTGATAGTAATTAGTTTAGTTCCCAAGGTACGATGAAATCGCGGCGAGAAAAACAGGGCAGTGCGGTCTCGGGGCAGTAGGCAGCTCATCTAATACCCTCCCCCCCTTTCCCCCAGCACTGAGGATCGAAGTCCCAGGTCGCACCACGCAGCAGGAATTACGCACTTCTGGAAGGATCCAGCACCTGTTGACATGTTTTCTCTATATCATTTATCGTTCTCATTCGCTCATAATGCCAGTATGCCGCACATTTCTAGTAACCGCGGCACTCAACAGGTGCCAATCAGGTGGTTAAGTGGAAGGTTGTATGCAGTACAAAAAACAACAGTCACACTGAACTCTTGGCGGATACGCCGGTGGTTTAGCCAGTTGACCTTTTACACCAGCGTCCTCCTTTCCCTCCCAACTGTGTTTAATGTGCACAGAAACGAAACAACGGAAACAAATGGTTAAAAGAAAAATCGAAGGAAAAGCACAGGAAAAATCCAGCACGATAAAATGAGAATATGACCAATTCCATAACCTACCCTTTAAAAAAAACATCATTTACCGTATCCTTTGACAAAGAGTAAAACACGGCTCTGTCGCCCACCCCGTGATGGCACTCAGATGGTAGTAACTACGGTACCGTAACAAGTCTTCACTCTTACCAACGTCTGGTGCAGTTTTCAGGGCGAGCTACATGCGGAGCAGAACCCCGCCGCTCAGTGTCACCACCACAGCGAGCTCCGACTACATCATGTTGGAAACCCGTACATCATGGCTGCTACTGACGTTCCCGAAAGTCGGCGATCGTCTGCTGACGACACAGCAGTCGGCGGTTAACTGAGGCTCTGCCAGCTGCCTGTCACGACCCTAACGACACTGCGTCTCTCTACATCAGCAACATGTGGCTAGCGCATCAACCAGAACAGGCTGCCACTGTACGCCCACCCAACTCTACTCGTGTCAGGTATTATCGCCGGATACGAATAAAAACACGTTTTAAACGCTCTAACCTCTATATCCACCCTTGCTCGTATATATATACTAAAACTGCCAGCGCCAGCGGCTATGCGTGGTGTCTGCAGACCACGTTACTCGCCATCACCACCTAACAATGGCGGGGGCAGACCTCGCTTTCTCCCTTTCCTGATGGTCCCCCCCCCCCTTTCTTTTCTACGATTGAAGATGGAGATGCACGACTTTGCTTTTCTAGAACACGCTTGTTTGGACAACGGGAATATGGTGGAGTGGACAAATCTGAAAGAGAAAAACTGTCTTGGTTCTCAACAAGCCAGTGGCGATGCTCCGTGTCGACAGTCATGCGTTGGATAGACGGAAGATGCCTTCCTGAACAGCCACAGTAATGGAAACAACAGAAAAAACGCGTGCGTCCAAACGCCGCATCGCCGCCATGTGTCTCCGCGCCGCCACAAGCGATGTCCAATGCTTAGCACTGCGTCCTCCGCGCGCAGTCATGCAGCTTGCTGCTGAACACCATCAAACCATGCGCGGACTCCTTCCTTTCCATCTAAATCCGTTTTGCGGGATTTTAGGGGAGGGGGGATGAAAAATTTGTGGAAGTGCCTGGCTGCGACTTCATGCGCGTGTCAGGGAAACAAAAGGCGGCCATTAAGGCCAGACATGCATTTCAAGCGTGTGCACGCTCCCCACTCGCCCCTTCGGCAGCAAACGGCTTTTGTAACGACTGCTGCGCTAACCCCAACCAAACGGTTCCTCCTGACCTACAGCAATCGCAGACATGAGCGACCTTACACTGGAAATATATACAAACATACATACAAGTATAGTGGATATGTTGTCATGACTCCCTAGAGAACAATGGCACAAAATCTCTCGAGTCTTGCAGGGAAAGCGATTCCTGAAATCCTCGCCACTATGTTTTTAATCGCTAATGCCACTTCCGCAGCAAGGGGATGGTGAAGACGAAACAACCGCAGTGGGCAAAGAACGAATGTGAAGAGAGTCTGTGCTAATCTTCAGAGATGCAGCACTTCGTAACATGAACACCTTTATATATATGTACAAAGATGAAATAACTTACTCAGTTTTGAACCTGGACAACCCACCCTCGCTCTATTGGTGGCAGGCGCTACCCGTTGCGCCACCAGACCACCCGGTATCTGTAAGTGAACGAACTCACAAACACACACGAGTCTCGTTCTCGCTCCAATCCCATCTTTAACGATGCTCTGAGGGCAGAGGGCCTTTCCCTAGTTAAGTATCGCATATCCTCTTGCTGTTATTAACCTCGCCTCTAGCCCAATATTTGTGTTGGATTATGGCGACATGACGGGTCCATCCGGTAAGTCTTCCAACCGGCGATGCTGTTGTTAACTTGTCTGTCGCTTGATCTGTCGAGCTTCTTCACGCACGGAATTAACCAAACCATGACATACTGGAGCTCTTGAGGCCCCTTCCCTTGGCACAAACACATCAGTGCTGTCTCAAATTACGATGCTGTCGTCTATTGTTCTGTGTAATAAACATCTCAAAGCTTCCCTGTACGCTGATGCTCCCATGACTGACTATTCCTGTAAAATTTAGAGGCGATCGGACAGTGTATTTTGTGTAATTACCAACCGCAACACAGATACACATTGCCTATTGTTGCTTTATTTATAAGACTCATGATTGGAACATAGTAACTTATATTCTAGTTTTTATATATTTTCTACTGCTGAAATAATGATAAAGCCAACTGCTATGAACATATTCCACCAGGATGCTTATCTCCAAAGCGCCTCCTGAGACCTCACTGTTCTGCCTATTGATGATTGGAGGGCGGGGAGTTAGGGGTCTGCTTAATCACGAAAATTATGGAACAGGTCTCACGTCTGTGGGTCACCACCAGTCAAAGGACACGACCCTTGCCTCCACACCACCGCCACCATCACCACGCACGCGTCTAAAGTGATGCCAACGAATGTGACCGCGCCAACAATTGCTATCCGTTTGTCAAATATCGTTCTTGTGGTCGTAAAATAAAAGAAAAGCCAGGAGGTGGCAGCTTCACGCTCTTACAACGAAACCGCACGATTTCCGGCGATAAAGTAACATCAAACGATCGCGACGAACAACAACAAAGTTCAATATGAAACGAGAGTAAGGCAGAAGTTGGCTGTATTCAGTTCCTGCCAACAGCGCCGGACGCTGTCTAGTCCGTTAGTTGCTACTAATGGAGCCATATGTTGTGAGCTAGCCCGTTAGTTGCTACTAATGGAGCCATATGTTGTCAGCTAGCCCGTTAGTTGCTACTAATGGAGCCATATGTTGTCAGCTAGCCCGTTAGTTGCTACTAATGGAGCCATATGTTGTCAGCTAGCCCGTTAGTTGCTACTAATGGAACCAGACGTACAATCGTTCCAATCGTTCCCTGCTGACGCCAGATCCGAAGTTTGCTGTTTGTCAGCGCGACCGACCCGAAGCACGAACTGGACAACAAAACGCAAAGGCAAACACTGCATGCCCCTGGGTCCGTTTGCTCTCCCTACACCTGTCGACTTCCGGCCAGGAAGTCTGCACGACGGACTTACTGAAGGACACGCCACAAGCCTCACTCACTGCTGCTAGTCCCAACACCTGACAACACCTTGATGCTGGGTCCTGTCTGCATAACGGTCAATGTTGGCGAATTACACGCCGTGAATATTACTATTCAGTCACTCGCTGCACGGAACAAAGACGACTGAACATGAAGTAGTACCACATCCTGCAATTCAGCACAGTAGTACTAAACAAACCCTCATTACATATACAGCATGTTATACTGGCAGTAACAACAGCTTGTACTAAATAACTTCCTGCGGTTTACCTCCATGTTGTCTCTACTCGCTATCTCGCCAACCCCGACCACAGTCTGTGGCAGAACAACTTCCCCTCAACACTACCTCTAGTTACGAGTCACAGGTACCCATTTGTGTTGGGCTGATCGTGGCTAGCCAATGTTTTCAGAACTGTCTGCTACATATATAGCTCTCAGAGAAATGATAAGATCAAATGTATACCGCATATATACAGTTCTCAGAGAAATGATAAGGTCAACGGTTTAAAATATTACATTTGTCTTGAAATTTCGCATCAGTTTCCCATCACCAACGACTGGTTAGGGGTGTAAAACAGAAACACGAGAAGTATTATGCGATTCTTCCGTTACATCACCTCCGCTCAAACGTTCTGCCTGTTCCCCAGTGATGATGATTATTTTTTTTAAATCAACAAAAAGCTGTAAAATTTGTAATGTTATGAATGTTCTTGTGCGTGTGGAATTATCAGAGGTTATTACAAAGACTCACTCGCCATAGGGACACACAATGTGTAGCATCTTCCGTGACGATTAAACATTCGTACTGTGACACATACACTCAGAGAACCAGAGTATGTTGTACCAAGAAGCAGAAGAAATGGAAAGAACGATAAAAATGTCTTCTTTTCTTAAACAGTGGCTTTCTCGCAGATGAACACTCAAAAAATAAAAAAAAATCTACCCTTCCTCTCCCCCCACCCCTCGCCAACAGTAACTAGAAAAGCATGCGACAAAATGTAGCACCACATCCATTGGCATCCCTAGTACATCTGCTTTGCGAGAGCAGTGCTCACCGCACCAGGACGCAGGACAGGGGTGGAATCTTACCCGAAGCGAGCTCGCAATTCTATTAGGGTCGTACATCTGCATCACCCCACTACCAACAGCTGCGCTGCCTTGTCGACGGGGTAGCAGACGCTACAGCCAAGGAAAAGGAAGGGGAGGAACAAAGAGGACGGGTATCACACACCCCGCTACCTAGGCAACGGAGAAGCATGATGACAATGAAGCAGCCCAGAGACTCTGAATAATTATTTATAGTCTGTGAGCACCCCCAGGTCGTTTGCACACAAAAGCTTTGTCGCACAGTGTCAGCGGCCGGCCACTGCTCCCTTCCGTCCGCCCATCGCAAGGTCACAGAAGCGTGTGAACGGAAAAGTGGAAGTGCGCTGTACACGGCGACACCTGTCTGCCCACCTGGCCTTAACAGATGCATCGTCACAGTTTGCTTTTTATTGCGTGTCGGAGACAAGTTATTCAATAATTCAAAGCACAAGCGAAGAGTGCGAGGAGTCAGCATGGAGTACAGGTCATACGAGGACAGAGCGATTCCGCTAGAGCCAAGTGTGCGATGCTCGACCTTCTTCCAAATAATTAAAACCAGTGCTCCCATCCGCGATCTATAATTACGCCCCTTTCCTCGTCGTGTGTCAAGTCATTAAACTGGCGACACATTATTTGCCCTACAGAGACATGTTTACGACCTCCTTGTACATTAATCACTTGTTTCCCTCTCCCCATCCTGCAAGAATGCTCAAGACTTTGAAACAAAAGAAGGCAGGGAAGAGAAAAGAAGGGGAGGAAAGTCTCTAGAAGATGTGGCACGCACGTCGACCTCATTAGCTGCACACCGACTTTTGACAACAAGACACTGGAGGCCCTTACGACAGTAGGTCTCATGCCGAAACTCCATTATCTTGGTGGCAGCTGACCTAGCATTCACACATGGTTACCATAACATGGTACAGGCAACACCCTACAACCACCCATCTCCCACGCTCTCTTTTCTTCTCTCCAGCATTTCTCATCCCCCACTCCCCACTTCAAGCCTTCAGCTCACATTTTTTCCCACACTCCTCAATCTGCTCTTTGGTCTCAGCAGAGATCTGCAATGGTCTTCAGTTACTGGCCAGGCTTCTTATAGAGCAGCTGCTGAGATATATATTGTAGTTTAAACAAGCACCAAACAGTAGGGAAGAACATTATGAATAAAGGCAGGAGACAAACTTATTCTCAAGCCCGTCTAAAGTATGCACAACCTGTGTGCCGAGACCTATGACAGAAGCATGTGGTTAAATAATGACTAGTAATTTATTCCAATTTAACCTTTTATCAAATAACTAAGAAGCCTTTTTTGCAATGTCTGAAACCACAGATGTGCAAACTAAAATGTGTAAACAAATTAAGTGCAGGAGCATTCAAACACAACAATCTATACTTTAAGAAAGAGATGACAAAACAGTTAATAGACACTGGTGATTTAACATGTAATTCTCACAGCTATTGTACAAATATGCAATGACCAAAGGTTGCAGGACTATAGCTGCGCAAACCCATTAAAGATCTGAGGAAGAACATGAAAAGCAAAATAAGCATGGACTAAAACCACAAATGCTGAACATATTTGCAGTAAGATGCTCTTTTTGATTTATTACTGTGTAAAGATGGACTTTTCATAATATTATTTTGCAGTTCAATCTGATAAATTTTTAACAGAATACATGTATTGCCAAGTGACAAATGCATGCCATCCTTGGTTGGTGGTGGTATCTGAACTTCTAACAATTTCAAAAGTACACAGGCAAGGGTGTAAAATTACAGCTACTGCCAATATGCCGACCACCTATGGGCAGAACATGATTTTACAGAATCTCAGTGTTATTTTTTTAACTCTAGAACCTCAACACCTCAGATAATGACAATGCCCTAAAAGTAGCTGCAATGAAGCCTCAAAGCACACCACCTTACAGAAACCATTTGTTCCTTTCATTCTTTGTTCAAGAATATTCCCATCTCATTTCCATACATTAGAGAGGTGATGGGCTCTATGGGCATAATTATGTCTAGAAAGGTTCTTCAAAACTGGAGAAGGAATGCGAAAGAAATGCGACTCCAAATACAACCAAGTCGCCAGACCTTCTTACAAGATAAAATCTTCCTATGCCAGAGGAAATCTTTACACGCATGCTGTTTACAAACATAACTTATGAGACATCACACCGAGAAATTGGGTAAAACATCCTCTGGTTCTGGAGATCCTGCATTCCTCTCAACGCAGTGGCCCGTTTAGACCCGCGATCCAAGCGTGCGGCGCCGGAAATCAATAGCTGGCAGCTGTGGTGACTAATAAAAAATATCGAGCTTTTAGTGAAAACAGTGATATATGCTCAGCCAACGTTAAGTTTCACTGTTTATTGTTCTATCGATTCACACCCGCCCTCCCACTCTGTCCCCCTGACTACCCAGCAGACGAGATAAAATGTGTCAACAAAATACTTGCTCATCCTTCAGTCACGTGAGAGTTAAAAGACTCCACACACCAGCGGACTGCAGCAATGTCGTGGCCGCCAACTGCACTGCCTTGCGGCTCGCCCACTTCACCCGTTATTCCAGCATCAGGCAGCATCCCCAAATATCCATTTCGTTCCTAACAGTAAAACCTATCACGACGACATGAACGTACGACGAGGTTTAAAACTACGCCAGTCGGATTTCCGCCAACTTTTATCATAATTTTGTCGGCTGTCGAGATGCGTTCTCGTGAAACAAAAAATGAAATATTGACAACTTCGCAAATAAAGAATGAAAGGACATGATGAACAAAAACAACCAAAAAATATGTATGACACAGGCACGAACATTTTTGAAGAAAAAAAAAAAACGGGGGTGAATGTGCCAATGTAACAAGCTCATCCATACTGACCAGCGAGAAGCGACAAGTTTTCCGACACCCACAGGGCTGTACATCAGGATGACGTCAACACGTCTGCTGCTAGCCACATGGTGCACAGCGCGACCGGCTCTCTCTCCACACAGCGTGACAAACACTACAGCTAGTAGTTGGATTTTTTTTTTTTTCCTTTAAAACGATCCAGCTTTCAATTGCTTGGCAGAGGAATATCGCTGCACTGCTCAGGAAGATTCCATTAGCAGAAAGAGCGCCTGACGCGCCGCGCACAACAGACGACAAGCGTTTAAAAAGCGCAAAGCGCCGGCAGTCTGAAGTCGTCTGCTCTGCTTCTCTCGCGCATGTGAGTAGCCAGGCCATCCCTGTGTGCGATGCCGAGCGATCGATAGAGCACCGCTGTGGCTGTGTGTGTGCGCGCGTGTTCTCCTCTCTCTCCCTCTCTGCCGGCTGTGTGTGTGTGTTCTCCTCTCTCTCCCTCCCTCTCTGCCGCCTGCCATTGCTGCGGTTGTGGCAGCCACTGCCACCCAGGGACCCGTTCTCCACGCTTGCCGACGGTCACCGAAGGCCATACGGCTAAACGCTGCTATCATCGGCAGATCATCGCTGATCTCTCTATGGGCAAGATGTAGCAGAATTTCAACGGTTGAATAAGAAATCGACAACCATGACAGATTAGTTACTCTCAACTGTTATTCTTTACCCCACCACCATCACCAGTCCCCTTCCTCTTTCGTGATAAATTTTAAGAATGAGAGAATATATGATATTAATGGTGATAAAGCTATACTACTGTTCTCAATGCAAGTACACAGGTCAACTGATGGGAAAGTGAGTTTTACTTGTAATATTTTTTAAAATAATATTTCAGTCATCCTTTGACGGTGAGATGTTAAGGACCTCATTTATCTGAAAACCAGGGTGATGTTTATCTTCTCTTCCTCCTTGCCTTTACCTTCCCTAACCCTTGTGGGGGTCAGGTACAACAGCTGTCGACTTCTGCCTTGGACACCCTCTCTATCCGGTTTCTACTCATTTTTAGGGTCACGCAATGAACTTTGTGATGTGGTAATGTTTATATTTGTGACACCTTACTCTGTTTAGCTACCATGGCAATACCTAATTCACATCTGCTTCACTAAGTACATTAAACTATTCTATCAGGTAAGGTTCTAAATCCCAAAACAAATAAAAGACCAAATTAAAAAGTAATCAGATGTCAAAGAGGTGGAGTATACAAATATTTTAAGCATGGTCAACAAAATATTCTATAGAAAAATTATCTGAATCTTTAATTTTTACCTTGAATGAATGTTGTGTTTCTTCAAGGAAAAGGCAAGAGAAATAACAAAAGCTGATAAAAAGCTGACATCCTCAATTTTAAGCATGAAAAATTTCAGGTTGCTAAAACACTGTTTACTTAAAATCGAATAAAACAGCTCTCAGACAGTACAAGGAGGCCATGGTTTTTTTTGACAAGTGACATCATTCA
Organism: Pomacea canaliculata; assembly: GCF_003073045.1. Classification (NCBI taxonomy): domain Eukaryota; kingdom Metazoa; phylum Mollusca; class Gastropoda; order Architaenioglossa; family Ampullariidae; genus Pomacea; species Pomacea canaliculata. The sequence continues at coordinate 3,738,188 of NC_037599.1, forward strand.
AAAACCATCCAGCACAATAGTTAACTTTTAGAGATTGTGCCATAAATTGTCCAACCAATGCAGAGCAATAAAAAGTGGAGAGAACTGAAGAATACTGCCTCTCGCAGAGAATGTCACAAATATAGGAGTTGCAATGTGCTACTGCTGCTTCAATAAGGCAATCATCGTCAAAGAAGTTGTAACAGTACGCATTGCTCAACACTCTTCTTGTCAAAATGGACCACCAAATATGGCAACTGTCATGAATTAGCCAAAAGCTGTTTGAGACATGAATGTAAGTAAACAATTCCTTTGCAGCCCAAAAGTTTGCTTGGACATGATTCCAAACATCAGTCTCTATCATTTTTTAATGATTAAGCCTAGTTCAGTATAAATACTAGTTCCCACAATCGAAGAAACTGCCTTACTAAAGCTTTTGCAATACAAGCCTATAAGCATCATTATGCACAGAACGATATCATAAAAGTATGTTTATGCCTAATTAACAAGGTCCCAACTCTTCACTGGTTGCAGCCTCGACACATTAAGTGTATCTGCAAACTTCCATTAAGATCGTTTCATTATCTTAAACAAATATTATGATCAAAGAAAGAAAATTAAATAAGGAAGAAAAAGCTTATTAGCTCACCAAATGAGAGAACACTTGAAAGAATGATTTGGTATTTTTTCCCCTTTAATTTCTATTGCAAGTTAATATCACTGCAAAATGTGTATTTATGATTAAAGAGCTTCGCAAAATTTATCAAAGACAGATTATCCAGACTGCCAGCAGAAATAATACTTTAGACCTTAAAAAAATCTTAATCTTAAAAGCACTGCCTTAACATTATTGAAAGCCATAAAACAATGTTAATATTGAATCAGCTATTTCCTTTCATTACAAGGTGATTATTTTGGAAGCAGAAACGCAGTGAGCAACCACAGTGCTTTTAATTTCAGACTATCCCATCATTATTCATGCAAGTTCAATATTTAATGTATCAGTTATGGGGCATTTGTCCTTGGCTTTTGTTTGGTGATGCAGCCCCATGCTCCTTGAGGAGCAACAAGGAATAAACTAAAACTGTGTTTGGCGACCATACTTGATAGAAGAGTGTCACATAAGATAAATCTAAAATTTTTATCTGCATCATTCAGATGAACATGATGTCAACAGCTAAACTAACAACTTATATAAAATGTAACTCATTCACAATTTTTCAATGATGCAATCAATTTTTCTTTTTGTGTACGCTGAAACAGCAACTTGCTACAAAGCAACCTTAATTTTTAAAAAATTGCTTACGCCATCTCTGTTGTTGCCTTCTCAAACACTTAGCCCCTTCTCAAGCTCCAAGATAAAAGAAAAGTAATAAAATAAAAGGAAATTTAAAAAATGAAAGAATGTTTTAAAGAGGCCACTTTCATTTGGCAGGATTTAAAAAGAAATGTATTTCCACTGTCAGAAGAACTGCACCAAAGTGACCAACGATTTTTGCATGAAACCTAAATTTAGTAAATAAAGCTTGTGGTTGTCAATGGCCAGTAAATAAATGCATATTAAAAAAAAACAGTTTTAAACATGGTATGTATACACACTCAAAAGTATTCTCACCTTTTCGGATGCAGCTGAAGCAAATCTGGTGGCTCCTAAAGCAAATGTTGACCATCCCTAAAATTTCACAAATATCTGATTTAATTCATGTAACTCATACTAACTATAGTCTTTTAACAGCATAGCATATGCTTTTTCATTTATGCCTTGAAATAATGAAGCAGAAGTAAAACTTTATGATCCAGATTTGTAGGTCTACAGGTTCAGAAAACAAAAATCCCCTAGTAAACTATGTGTTCTCCTAAAATACAGTAAAAATCAAAGGTGCATTATAATCTCCATCAATTATTTATCTCCGAAACTGAATAAATATGTAAAAACGTCAAAATAAGGGAGCAAAACAGATCCTACTGTGTGAATTGATGACAAAGTGGTTTCAAATAAGTCATCTTTTTTCTCTTGCTCTATGGTGTTTCCAAATCCAACATACTTTCCACCTTGGTTTGGGGGTACATTGCTGGAGAAAAAAATATTCCTTTACGCTGCATGATTACATACAATATACACATTTTAGAAAAGAAGGTACAAGGTGAAATATCTTTTAGTCTTTATCTAAAATTTTATATATTACAACCACAAGAATGAAATGAATCATAAAAATGAGCAATTATGCAAAATATTAATATTCTTTTTGCACAAAGAATGCTGAGATTCGAATTAATGTTTAATTCTAGGGCAACAGAAAGAACTCTGCATATGTGGGCTTTGTGTTGCACTCACTCTGGTCTCCTAGCATTCTCTGACTGAACCTTGTCAAAGAAGTCTGCTTTTTGTCTGTCGACGTATTCCCTGATAAAAAATAAAACAGAATAAATCCATCAAAAAAATCATTAGCAGCTACTTAGGAAAAAAAGCAATGCACAAAACATTTGTGCAATATTACTTTAGCACTGACTCTATAAAAATAAATTATTTCTCCATTATTACACTAGACATATGAATGCTTTTATTTCTTCCTTGTTCTCAAATTTCAGTGAAACAAGCTTTAAATGCATTAAATCATGACTGATAAATAAAGTCGATACTTGAAATCAAGATCACAATACTAGTACATGCACACTGATGTGCATTTTTCTCTGCAGCTAGTGAAAAAAGCCAATAATTTTATATGGTCTCTTTAAAAAAAAAACAACACAAAATTTTAAGTGAGTTTGAAAATACCTAAGATTTTAACTAAAGGTGTGCAAATCTCTCACGTTTTTTTTTTTCACACAGGCACTAGGCTAACATTTATAAACTAATGCTTACTTTGTTAGAGATTCAGAATTTTGGTATCCTGAATTGTAGTGGCCCATATCACCAGTGCTGCTACTATGATGCAAACTGTTATCAAAACTGCCCCCTGTTCCACCAGACGTCAACGTGGTTGGGACGAGGAAGAGGACAAACGAGGTTGAAAGGCTACAAAATTACGTGCTGGTGACTTTTCTATACTCCATGGCTTGCCTTCAGCTTCGGTTGAAATCTGTCATATAATCAACAGGTGAAATGGTTGTTCCTATAGCACTTAATTTACAATACTTAGCTAAAATTAACACTCAACATGAATGCCTCACTCTGTGGAATTGTAGTTCTCTCCCTTTAAAAGTGATAGTTAATACACTGATGAGATAGTCAGATAACATGAAGCAAAGATCTGTGATGTCAAGCTCTGAACATGCAAGGACTTGTGTTCATCTCAAAGAAAGAAATATCAAAAACTGCAATGATACCGCAGTTTAGAAATATGAATACTGATAAGTTAGTAATCCCAAGTTTAATTAAAGGTGATAACTGAATTTATTTTGGAGACAGCACTATTCTTTTCTAATTCACATCTTAATATTTAACAGTAAAATTAGCATACTTAAATCTTACCTGGTGCACCTATTCCAAAGCTTTCAAATAACCCTTTATTTATGGCTAATAAATGACATAGTGCAGCACATAGTAAACAGGTCCTGGAAATCAAAATATATCTCAGTGCAAACATAAACACACATCCATGCTCACACACACCAGCAAAGCATGCACACTAACCTTATCTCTGTAGAGAGCTGCTGCCTTACTGTTGTACTTCTCCTGTATGGACATTCCCTCATGATAATCTGACTGAGACTGAAAGAACACTCGGGCTGATCGGTTACCCCCAACTTTCATCTTTTCTAGTTCTAGATCTTTCCATTTGTCCATAGAAACAGAACGCACAAAGCTGAAAAAAATAATTCTGATATAACAATTTTTTTTAAAGCACAGTACACATTCAGTAAGAATATTTTCTTCATACACATTCTCTCTCTTTAAAATTTAATATATTATTACTAAAACAATAACAAGGTATTATTGTATAAATGGATTTATGGAACACTGCAAAGTATCATCTGATCCATGGAAAAATAGCACATCAACATCGCTTTACAAACCTCAAATGAACTCCAAGGCCTCTATGCTTGCCAGAGCATTCCAGACATATCCATATTCCATAAGTAACGCTGACCCACTGAGGATTGTGGCTTCCACATTCAAAGCAGGTCTGTCACAAACATAACAAAAAATATAGGACAAGTAATATAACAGCATGTTATATGTTATGGCCATATATGTTAGGGTGGCAAAAAATACAGCAGAAAGCTTCATTAAATTATGGTTATAGATCGTCTAGCTAATACAATGATAAAACTCCGGCACACTAGTCAGTAGCCTTGCTGTTGTAGATGTCATCAAAATTATTACTTTGACAAAAATTTGAATCACTTTACTTTTGGTAAATATTATATCTTGTTGGCTTGTCTTTGGCATGTTAAGCTGTGTCTTAACTGAACGGTCCCTTCTGGTCTGAATCTGGCTAAAAAACTGTATTGTTGATCCTAGTTTTATTCTTAATTAGACAAAAATAGGTCATGATGTAGGTTTAAAATAGAAAAGGTTTCTATAACATGCTAAAAAAAAATGTTTCATCTAACAATCTATCCTTGAAGCTCAAATGGCTGTGGTCTTATGTAAAAAGAGAAAAATAAAATATGCTTAATAACAGTATCAGTACCAAAGCATTCAGTGGTACTTTGTGAGAGCCAAAAAAATGTGAAACAGGTTACAGCATGATTTTTAAGTATTTTTTAAAAAGCAAACATGCATGTTCATAAACTAGAGGCCTTCTAAACCAAATGTCTAAGGAAAACTTTTCAAGATATTCTGGCCTAACATAATTGCTAATGAAAAAATCCTTACAAAAGCCATCTGCACAAATATGACAACCATAATCCAAAAAAAAAAAAGGAAATGGCTATGGCAAGTGTACAGAATGAAACCTGAGGCACCACCCAAAATAGCCCTTCATTGGGTAAATAATGGCAAGAGGAAACACTGTTGGCCAAAAGAAACATGGCGAAGGTGGTAGAAAAAAATATAAAGGACCAGAAACTGTCCTGGAACAGTTAGACTTGCTGCTGACAGGCAAAAATGGAGCTCTCTAGGGGATGTCTTATGTAATAATAATGAAGATTTATGTAGTTCTTTTCCAATGATTTGCTCAGAGTGCTTTACAGAAATGATATACTGAAAGTAAACTGAATCACCAACAACCATTCGCCCATATTCACATATAACAGACACACAACTTTAACTACCTAAGCTAGGAAGGATCACTTTAAACTTCCCATGACCAAGATCCATGGTACAACTTTAGAATGATGGAAGGGGGAAATTGGCTGAGCCAGCAACTAAAATCAATCAGCCCTATAAACACATTCAGAGAAGGAACACTGTACGTTAAATAAGATCTGAACCCAGGATACAGCCAATCCTCTCTGTGTGGGTGACAAGCGCTAACTGTTGCACCACACCGATGTGTACAAGTTGTCATGAAACCTTTAATAAATCAAAAGTTGTTCCAAATCTGTTGTACCTGAACTGTACCACATAAATTGATATTATATATAAATATACATAAATGTATATTGCATATCTTTTGTAAAATATTCAACCATGAATTCTTCAGAAGAATATATCAAATGGTACAATGAAGAGTTGGAGAACAGATAGCTGAGCGATTAGACCACTGGTGTTTGAACTGAGAGGCATGCAAGTTCAATGCCAGTGTAGCACAGCTCACTTTCCCTAGTTGACCCAGCTAGCAGGAATGGGTACCTGACTTGGGGGAAGGTAAGGCAGCGAGGGAGAAGAGATGGGCACTACCCTCATGTAAAACTCACCCTCAGAAAAGTGAGGTCTCTAATACCTCACTCCTTAACACCCTAAAAAGCTTATGGGACGATCTTTAACCATTTTATCTTATAAAGAAGTGTACTCTGGATTCACAAACATTACTAACTTTGTGATAGCTTTTGATATTCTATTAAATGTCATTTCAGGTATTATAACTTTGTTCTTTGGTGACGATTAACTGATTATAGAGATGATACAATACGATGCGCACCAGTCCTGTTCTTAGCCTCGTGGGGCCCAAGGCATAGGGCATAGGGCATGTGAGGGGCCCTTGACGCCACAATTGCCATGGTTTTAATTAAAAGCGCAGGGCCCCTGACGACTATCAAAAGCACAGGGCCCTAGGCAGATGCCTTGTCTGTCTGGCCCTAAATATGGCCCTGTGTGCAGCACACTGTCCTCATTTTAAAATATTTGTATTATATGTATTTTTATATTTTTTGTGGATGTTCAAAATTCGTTATCAATCATTGCATCACTTTACAAATTAACTAGGAATTTAAACTCACCATACATCTATAGTTAACCGGATAATAGTCTTTGCATGTGGCTTCTTGTAAAAATAGTTTACTATGTACTTAATATCAATAAGGTCTTGTTGAAATAATGGATTTATTGTTCTGAGCATGTATTGTACATTTACCGTAAATAAAAGAACAAGCACATCATATGTACTGTACTGTAGAGTAACACAGTACCTGTAGTAGAACAATAAACCAACAAAATCTCTCTCTCTGCCACACACATAATGTAAAAAATTGCAAAGTAATATATTTTTATACACTTTGGGCTTTTTCATCTAAAAATTCATAAAATATAATTTTTCCATTGATGGAATTTCGCAGAAATTCCGCGAAGAAGCGTAGATCCGCGAATCATTTTTCCCATTAATTTCTTATAAAACAGTGAACCGCGAAGTGGCGAGGGATTACTGTAGTAGTAATACAGCTTTTGTCGATGCTGGCATAACTCAGCTATAAGCACTAACAATAATTTTTAAAATACATGTGTTTAAGTTGCTTCTTGCTTGCCGTTGCTACGAGTCAACACTCCGTCCCATCTGTTTGTCCTGCTAACTTTCCCTCCACCCATCCCCTATATCTAAACCTGCCACGTTATAGCGACACATTCCATTTTATTCTGATATCACGTGTAGGCGCTTTTGCTTCCAGTGTTCGACTTAGTATGATATGTGTTCTCAGTGTGTATATTATTTCCAGTTTTGTAGACTATTACAAAAATAACGGATCCTCAAATAAGTCTCTTATTACAATGTTGTACAAGTACGTTCTAGGCCAATACAATAAAATTACTCACATTATTTTCATCTTTGACTTTTAAGTCCTTCAGGACTCGCCTCGTTCTTGGGCTGGCCATTTTGAGCTAATAATTGTAGTCGCTATTTGATTGTACAGGTTGGTGAGGTGTCAATACGCCATATTGACGTCAGTCAAGCAGAGCTAGCCTCACATTACAATTATGATTTTTATTTATTTTGGAATAAAGTCAAACTAATAAAAGAAGTCTTACAATAAAATGAATAATTCTATACAAATAATGACTATTCGTGTCTTAAATTGTCCGTTTTCAATATACGTATGCATGGCTTCACCTTGCCGTTTCAAAATGGCGGTATCCATTGAGTTGTTTTGGACGCAGGCTTTTGCGAAGGCACGGAGTAGCGTTTACTAGAGATGCTTTTACTGGAGCTACTGATAAAAAAAATTTTATATTCTTTGAAAACTGGAAAAAATGAAAAAAGACGCCAGATTTGAGCTTACTCGTCCGTTCAAACTCGGTAATGTTAGTGGATGATGAGTCGTAAACAGTGTGTGTGTGTGCAGTGCTGTTCTGAGGACTTACGATCTTTACCCTGTCAACTCCCATAAAAACTATTGCTTCATTTAACACTAGAAGCAGAAAATTCTTTCTTCGTTTTAAAAAAGTTGTCTTGGTGGTGTTTATGAAGTGTGTTATTTATCATTGCTTCCTGTATGCTTATGAGGAAACTATTATTAATTTGCTGTGGTTAGAGAAGTGAATATCAATGATATGTTCGCATTTTTATATGTATGTTTTATATACAGCCCATCAGACCTTGTGCATCAAAGCAATTAACTTTGAAAGGCAGTCACTGATAGTAAGTAATATACTGTGAAGGTTTCTCAAATTAATTTGATGTCAAATTTGTTTTAACAACCATCGATTGAAAAAAAATTATAACTGTTATCATGAGAAACTTTTGTTCAAACTTTGGTTCTTCAGTGTGCTTTTTCACTGTTTTGGCTGCCATAGGCTTTATGGTGAAAAATTAATGCAATGTGTTCTGCTTATATTTTCATCAAAACATTATATTTTATTTTCTGTATTGTTGCTACATGTGTAACAACCATTGATGCAAAAATTATAATTATTATCTTGGACATTTGTAACATCTTTGTGGAGGAAATGGAGCAATTGGGATTAGGGAAGGGGAAGGAAAAGCAGAGATGTTGCATTAACTGTACATTCATGAACACTAATCCTGAATCCATATTTTTTTTTTTTATTATTAGTATTTAACATCATGTTTAAATCAGCTGATGGAACTATGCAGAATCTTTCTTTATAAAGCAAACTTAAATCATTGGAGATTGAGAATGCCCTTTTGTATCAAGTCAGATTATTATTATTCATGCAGGGTTATGTGGAGCTGACAGTTCATCCACTTCGCCCAGATCTTAAGCAAGTAAAAATAAACAGCAAGCAATGCAGTATCCTTGCTATTACACTTTCAAATTAGCTATCATGTGGTACCTGATGTTTCTGCCTTACCTTTGCCTTATACTTTCTTTTTTTCTTTGTTTTGTGGATGTCTCTTTAACCCACTATGATTTACATTATTTATTACAGAATGTGAAGGTTTACTTTATATATTTATATAGGGAAAAAGTTACAAATTGTATATATTGGACTTCTGAAAGGAAAGGATTACTGAGGTAGTATACTGAAGATGTTAATGCGGAAATGTCCCTTAACAGAATGCAGGAATTTATCAGATAGTTATCAATGAGCAGTGGGAAGCAAGCTTCCAGTACAATGATCCGACTCAGGAAATTTGTCAGGGAGATGCAAAACAGTAAGTACTAATGTATATTTACTCATCATTACATGGTTATCTTGCTTCTGCCATTCATATAGGTAATGAGGATGATAATAATAATAATAAATGCAGGATTTGTATGGTGCATGCTCTCAGTGCTTAAGAACCAGATCAAGACATGGACAACATACAAGGGACAGAAAAATAAACAACTTACAAAGGACGGAAGTATCAACAACAATACCAATGATGAATAAAAAACAAATACAGAAAACGCAAAGGGGAACCAAGTAATAAGGACTGACTTTTGAAATTTTGAAAAGGAAGACGAGTAGGGAAGTAGCAATAAGCAGAAAATGGGTGAAGGGTGTGAAAAAGGACTAGAATTGTGTACAGAGTTGAAATATCTTAAAATCTTTAGATGACCAAATTAGATAGTTCTAATCTTGAAATTTTATTGTTGACAAAATAAGAGACCTAAAACCTAGATTTCATACCTGCAAAATTTATGTTTGGTCAGCTTATGCCTTTTACAACATTTTGCAGACGAAATCTGGACTATTACCAAAGCAGTCATCTAGCTGCTATGACAGCAGTGGATCCTGACAGTGGTAATGGAGAATTGACCATTGACCTTCCTGTGGAGACTGGACCTCTTATCAATGGTAGCATAATATTCCTCAAAGTTATTATTCTTGAGGGGATAGCATGCTTGAGATTTTTTTTCTTTGTTAATGGAATTAAACCTTAACAAAATAACAGATTCTAAATATTAGCGTTTTTCACCTATGTGACAGTTTACCATTTATTCACAGAGCAGCAAGTTACTCTAGATGTCATATGTTGCTTCACCTGTTTAGCATTGTGAAAATCCACAGGGATCAAATGTATTCTTTTCTTCATGTGCTTTACAGAGCTTCGGCCATTCCGGATGGTGATTGAATTCTCTCTGGAGCAACCCAAGGGAGGTATTCATTTTGTCATCCCTGACCTGGAGGGTAGCATGGCTGAGAGAGGTGCACATATGTTCACCTGTGGGAAAGAAAATTCATCCAGGTAAGAAAATAGATGTTCACAAGTAAGTAGAAGGTTTTCTCCTATTGTTGAAGAGAGCAATACAGAATTTTAAACCTGAATTATCAATTGTATAAAAAATGCAAAGATCTTCCACAGTGATCTTAAGTAATCAGAAAAAAAGAAATGGCTTTACAAAGTCTCTCTCTCTTGGACATTTTAAGGTTTAAATGTCTTGTAAATATCTTTTATCCTTTTAAACCTTGCTCTGTAGATTGTGGTTTCCCTGTGTGGACACCTACTCTGAACCATGTACATGGAAACTGGAGTTTACTGTTGACAACTCCATGATTGCTGTCTCATGTGGAGACCTCATTGACACTGTTCACACACCAGATCTGCGCAGGAAAGACCTATCACTACTTTTTGTCAACTCCTACATCAGCCCCTAATATTGCCTTAGCTGTTGGGTAAGGAATTATTGGAGAAATCTCAAATGTATTTTTGTTTTGTGGAATTTGTCTTTTTAAAAATAGTACCATAGGTGGAGAGGTTTACTAATTTTAAAAGAGATTTCATTTACTAATCCTCCATAATCAGGCTGAGATATTTATTGTTTTGATATAAAATTTCATACTACATCACTGTATGAATTGCAAGCATTATAAGCAGTTTTAAAGTAGAGGATGCAATAATCTAAATCATTTTTTTATCATGATGTCAAAGGTTTTCCATCAGTTACGATTTAAAGGATCAGAATGTAAATATAAAAAGTGATAATTCCTGAATATTGTATCTTTTTCCCCCTTCTTTTTCTTGATATCAGTTACTGAAGATATTTTGATCTACAATGATTATGTGCAGGCCATTTGAAACTCTAGTTGACCCCAACATGCATGAAGTGACCCATTTCTGCCTTCCACATCTGATGTCTGTCCTGAAGCATACTACAAGTTACCTGCATCAGGTGTGTAACAGACTACTTTTTTTGTGGGCTATTTCTTGCCTGTGTGATGATGATTTTAACTTGGTCATAAAGTTACATAAAAAGTAAATTTAAAGGTATGTAACACTATAGAATAATTATTCTGCTTTTAGAATGAAAGAGTTCCTTTTTTGAAACATTATATTTCTTGGGCTGTATTCAGGAAATAAGGGTATGTCATTTCTCCTGGGGAGATCTCCAATGCACTGCCCAGATCCCACACATATTGCTTTATGTTACTTTACCTTAAGGCATTTTGCCACTACTTCATAACTACAGTCCTGGGGTAAAGTAACATCTGTGGAGTCTGAATGCCTCTACAATTATGGAGACAAGATACTTGCCCTTGATTCACCTGTGACAATGACTTACCTACTCTTCATGAATATGGCCCATTGCATAGAAAATTTTCAAAATAAGTGAAAGTCCAGTAGTGATCAGCAGCAAGGCTCAGGCATAACTACAACTGACATTTGAGTGCATCAAGATTGAGTTAGCAAAAGCCTTACCATGTTCAGGTGTTGCTATCCTCTTGTACAGATGGGCTTAATTTTTTTGTTTTGTTTTGTAATAGTTGTCAGCAGAAAGAAAAAATAAAGGTAATGCTTTCTTTCAGCTTATTTTTTAATATTCTTTATCAACAGTCTTTTGAATTTTACGAGGAACTTATGTCAAGTCGGTACCCGTATGGCTGTTACAAGCAAGTTTTTGTTGATGAAAGTTATGTTGATGGAGCTGCTTATGCCACGATGAGCATCCTGAGGTGAGTTTTCATGCTTTATAAATTATTTTATTTGTGAATAACATTGCTTATTTCTAGAAGTATAGATCTAGGAAATAAAACCATTAACAATGTACAGCAAATTTTTTTTAAGCATCATGCTATATTTAGATGTTCTCCTGTTTTCACTAGATCGTTTAGTGCTTTAGGTGTGTATTGACTTCACTTACAACAGATGACACATGAGAAGTGACATTGGTTGTATACTTTTGCTGTCAGTAAGAATCTGTGTGCTTGTTTTGATGTCTCTAATGGTTTAAACATTTTTGTATTTCAGCACAAACTTGTTACATTCAGCTCGCATTATCGACCAGACCCTCATAACCAGAAGGATTATGGCACGCTTGGTGGCTGAACAGTTCTTTGGTTGCTTCATCTCTATGCAGTCCTGGTGAGGGACTTTTAAGCTATGATAGACTACCACATCCTGGGATCTTAATTGAGAAAATCATGGATATGTGACTTGTCTGTAATAAAGTATGTGGGGGATAAATGAGTGTTAAAAAGAATATTATTTGGCTCATAAGTCAGTCTGAATTTCTGGTTGAAAGAGTATGAAACAGAAGAAGAGAGGTATAAAGCATGTTCTGTAATGTAAATTCTAATGTTTTACTATTCACAGGGCAGATGCTTGGCTAACCAAAGGCATTGCTGGCTACCTATCCTGTCTTTTTCAGAAGAAAGACATTTGGAAATAATGAATACAGATACATGATAGCTCAGGTGTGTGAACTTTCCTTGAATGTGGTTATTTTTGTATAGCTATGTCTCAGTTGTTTTCTACCTGCAGCTGGCAATCTGCCTGTCTGTACATGTGTCTGCCCCCTACTTCCATTTGTCGCATTTGATACCATGTTAAAATTATGTCTGGCTGGATATAAGTTTTTAGGCAACTGTCCGTTGGTATCATGCAATAAAACAGATAGAAATAGAGTAACATTGAACTGTGAACTGTTCTTCAGATACTTAAGGAAGTCAGTGACTATGAGCAGCAGGTGGGAGGTATTTTGCTGAGCCCATCAAAGCGAGACTCCAACTTGCACTTCTCTGTGAAAATGGCACATACTGTCTCTCCACGCTATGCTGATATCATGGAAAAAAAGGCAATGCTTGTGATACGAATGCTGGAACTGCGCATTGGTACAGAACTTCTCCTTCAGGTATAGCTGGGTTTGTTTGTTTTTTTTTCAGATTTTTATACTTTTAGGCTGGAATAATGTAGACTGTCACTGAATACAGTCAGTCCTCTCTTTGCCATCTGGGGCGACCAAAAAGAAACCTCCATCTGGTTCTGTCTGCTGCTGTTATGAGGGCTGTCTGTAGAGTTAAGCAGGCCTCTGCTCTTGAGGTCCTTCTCAATGGTTCGCTTCCATGTCACTTAATACAGTTCTGTAGGAAATGTTCTAGCAATGAAGAGATTACAAATTGGGTGTTTCCAAGAGAAATCACTGAGAGCAGGCGTAACGAATGGTGCTGTATTTCAGGTACTAAACAAGCTTCTTGCACTGAGCTCTGCAGCAAGTCAACAGAAGCTCTTGTCAGGAACCTGGTCCAACATGTTGATCTCAACCAGCTCTGTAAGTTTCAATTTGAGCAATTTTCCGAACATCTAAACTTTCCCAGCATTCATGGACTTAAATGAAATCATGTCACTTTTCAGCATGCCAAACTGTTAACTGCAATAGGATTTGCAAGCCATATGGATATGATATTTTTGCTATTAGTGATCAGGATTTGGCCCTTGGATACAGGATAATTCAAACCAATTGACAAACCCCACACACACACTCACAGATTCATATTTCAGTATCCATTCTGTCCATGTTTACATTTATATCGCTTTGATTTTTGCCTTGGATGTGTAAATGGATGTCTTTTTTATCCTTTTTCTCAATTAAGTATTGTAGTATTGTCATAAAAATTAATACAATTATGCCTTTTTTCCAAAGTTTCTTAAGATTATCTACACAGTGACTGGCAAGGACGTACAGCCATTTGTAGAGCAGTGGGTGTATCCTTTGTAACTATTTATTATTTTCTTATTAGTTTTTTACCAAACGAGTAAGTTTTAATGATGTTACTAGAGTTGAGAAATATGACTTCTTCCATAACAACTTGAAATCAGATGTTTTATACTCTTTTTTATTTTAAAATAACACTTTATTTATCCCAGAGGGCAGTTTCGGGACAGCTTATGATGAAAGCACAAAACAATACCATAACCTATGCATATCCGCCAAACAGACTCATGCATTCATTCACACACAATCAAAATTTTAGCCTTATATTTCACCCTGTATTGACGGATAGCATTGCAGTTCTCTCTATATACCAGTTTCTTGTCATGGGCAGAACCCATGAAGGACACAGATTTCTTTTTATTCAGCATGGCATTTAAACTCTTGGTCACCCAAGGTTTGTTGTTTGGGTAAATCACAAACTGTTTTGATTGAATTTACCAGTCTTGGCTTTGTTAGCCTTTAAGCAGATTTATGAACTTAACTGTTACTAAGACATCAGAGTGGATGTGCTCGATTTTCTGGCAATTTTGTTTTCAATCGCAAACGCAATGTTGTAGAGCTGGAAATTAAACAAGACATGACATGCAGAGGTGGTTTGAAGTATGTGGTAAGTACCTGATAGAAATTTTACTTTTTGTTCATTTATATATAAAAAAACTGATTTCAAATAATATATAAGCTTTGTTAATTTATGTTTATCATTAATTTTGGAGATTTTTATTTTTATATGAAAATTATGTATTCTTTTTCAAGTGAAAAATCAACTCAGTTAATAAAAAAGTGGTTTAAGAGACATTATGTTTGTTCTCTGAAAACTAATTGAGAGCCATTTCTCTTTTGACTTCATCTATAACTTTTCAGGGCCCACTGACTGTCACCATTCAAGAACTGGATGGCTCTTTTAACCATACTTTCAAGATTGAAGAGAATAAAACCAAGTTTGAGATCACATGCCATTCCAAAAGTCGCAGGTAGGCACTAGATGTTAACTCGCTGAATCCTTGTTTGTATTTCCTAACATATGCCTTAGGGATCTTAATTTATAACTTGATGAGTCAGAGCTAGTGATTAATGCTGGTTAAGTTTAGGTCCTTTATTTCTGATTTAAACAGTTGAGGTCCTTTTGACAAGGACTTTAGTGAAGTAGTGAAGATGAAGCATTATAACATGTATAAAAGATTATAACAGGTATAAAAGGCCTAATGCATATTCTGCAGGAAATTTCTGATTTTTTTAACTCCAGGAACAAAAAAAAGAAAATTCCTTTGATGACAGGAGAGGAAGTGGACATGGATCTTTCTGCCATGGAGTGAGTACATTTAATGGGTCAGATTGATATTTGTATTTATAAACAGGACACTATCATATCCAAAAAATACACATACATGTCCGACAAACTTTCATGAAGAATTTAATAGGAGTTTTGTATGCAATACGGCATATACACGGAAATATGCTCAAAACACGGTCATTTCACAGCAGTTCACCAAAATATACGGAAGTCTGCCTAAATCATGATTTCTGTGTTTGCTGCGATTTTCCAGTAGCCCTAATTACTACAGCTGAGTGTTTGTGAATACATATGAATGTCAAGAAGTGACTGCTGTTCCTGGCATTCTGGCAAACAAGTTGGCTTTGTTGATTTCAAAGTTTCTTAAAATGAATAACAATTTATGGTTTGGCTTAGCCAGAGTTTTTCACTGAAGTAAGATTGCTGGTTACAGTGCAGATTCTCCTGTCCTGTGGTTGAGAGTCGACCCTGACATGCAGTTGCTACGTCAGGTGATGTGGGAGCAGCCGGACTACATGTGGCAGTATCAGCTTAAGTTTGAAAGAGATGTTGTAGCACAGAGAGAGGTAAGCATATATGTGTGTGTGCATTCAGGTATACTCAAGGTTATTATTAGTCAAGTAGCTATTTAAATAAAATTTCCTAGTGTATTGGCATGGTGAAACTTTTGGCAAAGGCTGGCAGTGTCAGTCTGCTTCTGTCTTTACTTTCAGAACATTGCCTTCATGTTTGAAGCAGAGTATAACCTATTGCTTTTGGAGGAAACATTGACCTGCATTTACAAGCAAAACATTTTTTGCAGGCTATTTTTGCCTTGGAGAAGTATCCAACCCCAAACACTCGGTTAGCCTTGACAGATACCATAGAGAATGAACATTGCTATTACAAAGTGCGCACTCAGGCGTGTACCTGTTTAGCCAAGGTAAGAGTTTTAAAGTCAGAATTGTAAATCTTTATAAAGTGTTCATATTCTTCTGTTTTATGATTTTTATTCATTTCCCTTCATTTGTATGTGTGTGTGCATCTGTCAACTTGTTTAAAAGGGGACATAAATGCTTGTTGTAGTTAAAAGTGGAATGTAGCTATATAAATTAAAAATATGGTTAAAATGCAAGCAAAGGACAACTTGGATACATTTTGAAATTATTTTTAAACTTATGTTTTTGTCCCTAGGTTGCCAATGCCATGGTGTCAACTTGGGCCGGCCCACCGGCCATGATGAACATGTTTCGCAAAATGTTTGGCTCCCATTCCTGTCCGACCATCATTCGTCAGAATAACTTCACTAACTTTCAGCACTACTTCATCCTTAAGGTGATGGTTGAAATGAGTTCTTGACTAACATACTAGGAAGTCAGAAGCTAAGAAGTTACATGGGCGAGTGACTAACATTGACTGATGTGTTGAGTGGTTGAATGAGCAGTGGTGGATATATATATATGAAAGAAAGATTGAGTGTTAACAATAGTTGCCAAGGTTCTCAAGAGCAGCATGTGTACAGCACATTTTCTGATGTCAGAATTTTTCTTTCAAAATTTTGAAATCCTCTGTTGTTTTCTGTGACTTACTGACAGTTCATAGCTAAAGTAAGAATTAAAAAAAATTAGAGATTGAACTTTAAGATGACATTGACATGGGATGCTGGTGATACAATTCTGTGAAACATAGAGTGATGTCCCTTAGGCTAGAAGGTGACAGCTCTTTATCACATTTTGTCTTTGCCTGTTTATCTGCATCAAGGCTTTGTGTGTACTAGTGGTCTGTGAATCTGTGACATTATTATCAGTGTTTCTGGATTGGTTTCTATGTCTTTGCTACTTGTCTCATTTTTCTTTCAAGTGTAACATTTATGCCATCTTGCCATATTACTTGTGCCTAGTTCTTCACTGAAATTTTTAATTTTGTTTTCGGCACTGCGGACCATGCAGTTTTTCCATTTTTTTATCTGCGGGTCTGTGCTTTATGATTGCAATATCTGCAGAATAGATCTTGGATATCTACGTCAGTGATGTTACTGATGATGAGTGTGTTTTATCATGGATTTATGGTTTTATGTCATTCCTGCTCCATGTGTTTTTGAGGCTGCTGTCGTATTCGCTTCTTATGTGCCTGAATACTCAGTTGTGTTTGCCCCTAAAACTTGAAGTATTCAGATGAATCTTTGTTCACTTCTCATTGACTGTGGGAGACCTGAAATGTTGCTTTATGTAATGCCGTTTTTTACTTGTTTAGTTTCTGTACAACATATTTAGTTTTCCTTTCGGGAGATTGTGCTATGGAGTCTGCTAATCTACATCGATATTGCTGCCCACGTTATGTCAAAGTTCATTGAGCTTGATGCCAACAGGGAAGTGCATACTATAGAAGTTCTATTGTTATTATTTTTACATTCTTTGTGGAGACTGGCTTAACTTATGTTGATGTCAATCTCCAGGCCATGCCAGTTGCCATGGCACAACTCAGAGATGTTCACGGCGTTTGCATTCCTGATGTACTGCGATTCCTCCTGGACCTGTTTAAGTACAATGACAATACCAAGAACAAGTTTTCCGACAACTACTACAGGGCAGCCCTCGTTGAAGCACTGGCCAACACCATCACCCCTGCTGCTGCAACAACAGTGTCTCTCCTCACTGGGTTAGTCTGAATAAATTGTGCTTACTCCCTTCTTCTCCAACATGACATAATAAATAAAGTGCATGCTATGCAGATGACAATAAAAGTGACAATAAAAGTTTTTTTTTTAATAGCATCATTATAGTTATTGGTAAAGTGATGCTTGGCAACTACTTATTCAGGATTACTAACTCATTCACAATGTTTGATTGCTGATCATTGATGGTCATCGTCGAAGCAGCAACCTGTCTTGATTGGATTAACCGAGATAAGACTTTATTTATCCCAAAAGGAAACTGGTGCTATCATTATTTCCAGTGCCATGTAATTGCTTGTAAATGGAAGTAGTTAAGGCCATGCTAGTTAAAACATTGTGAATCCAAAAAAGGGAGAGAAAAACAGTCTTAAAATGCTTAATAACTGTGGAAAATGTTGCCCGAAGAAATGTGGATGAGAGAGAGGTCATGTTGGTATGAATTTTTGTTGCTCTTGTTGAACAAAGAAAATTTTTGTAAAGATTGATAGTGAGAGAAGGAAGTTAAAGATATTTGATTGTGTCAGGGGCAGTTAAAGAATGTTATGCACGGTTACAAAAGCTATGTAGAATCGGTGCCTTTACCTATCCCCATCACCCATCAAACACAAATGATACATTCTTAGCATTGGTTTTGATATTCCAGGCAGCATGTTAGTTCAGAGACACTGTCAGGTGATGCGAAGCTGATTTGGAAGAGATTACACGTTGCCTCAACCTAGAAAAACTGTTGCCTTGCTACCGCTTCACTGTGACTGTCAGGTATATTGTACTTTATTTATTTTCTTTTTGTTTTTTCACAATTTTTGTGAATTTTTTTCCTGTTATTTCTAAAAGAAATGTAATGGAGCAGTAATAATTTCAAACAATGCAAAAGTGTTTATGACTGTATAACCATCTGTGTTTATGTAGCTGTTTGCGAGCAATTCGCACATTTCAACGCTTTGGCCATCTCCCAAGTGAAGCTAAAATATTTCGTCAGTATGCACAACATGGAGTTTTCAGAGATGTGCGACTTGCAGCCCTAGATTGCTTGGTGGATGTTATTCGAAGTAAGTATCCAAATGTTATGAAACTGTCTTTAAGAAAAATTATTATCCCCACCATCAGTGTGCACAAGCCGATGTTTTTGCTTCATTTATTTGAGTAATGGTACTGATTATGGTCAGGGGGTGTGTGTATGTGTGCATGCACAGGTAAGTATATCTGCATACATGCCTGTAGCAGTGATAAACTGAAGCCTAATATTGTTGTTATTTTTATTGAAACATCATAAACTTGCTGTCTTTATGCAAGAGGTTTATACTGAGACAGCAGTGAGGCTTAAGAGTCTGGTTTCAAGCTTAAGAATATGGTGTTTCAGAAAGCATTTGCTCTATAACATTTCAAGATCTGTGACGATTCCATTTAAATAAAAAGCTAGTGGATAATACAGGGGAGGAAATGTCAGGAATTTTGTTTTAGCATTAAGAAAACAGCTGAAGAAGGCTGCTCTGCACTGATCCCCACTTATTTTCTACTTTATTCACTTGCATCAGCCGAGAGCAGTGAGGAGCAGCTGGACTTTGTTCTTCATATTGTGGAAAATGACCCAGACCACTATGTCAGGTAAGGTCTAGCTGCTGTCCCTGCCAGGCAGGCCTGAAGCTTGTAAGATGAGAGAGACAAATGTGACTTAGAACATGTTTTACGTATAATCACTCCCAACAAAGCTATCTACTTGATCAAGTTTTATTCTTCTGGGGACGCTTGCATAACTTATTATGCCAGTCCCACAGTACAATTGTTACTGAGTTTTTTGACTGTAAAAAATTAACTTTTAAACAAATTAGGTTTCTGATTCTGTTTAATGTATGACCAGTATGCTTTGATTAAGTCCAGTCTTTGACCATTTGTCAGTTTTTAATTCATGTGCAGAATTCAATTTGATGTGATCTATCAGACCTACAACCAGTTTGGCAACTTGGTTTTGCAGGTATCGTCTTTTGCGTATGCTGATAGCCAACCCACCATTCAAAAAGCTTGATTTGACCCCAAATCCTCTAAACACTGAAGGACTGGTGGAAAGGCTGTGGAAGATAATGAAGTGAGTGTGAAAATGTTAGCTTGTCTGAATAGTTTCTGAGTAAATACCATACATTGATATTGTTTGAAAATATCTTATTTGTTAGAAGAAAAAAAATTTTCAGTATTACCGAATTCATTTTAAAATAAGGATTATGCACTTTGGAGGAGAGACAGTGAATGTGATTTTTTCTTGTTACAAAAATTGCTAGTTTAGGCCTATATTTAGGTCTTTATCAGACATCCCTAAATGTGTTTAGCAGCTTCTTGGTAAACCTTATCAACCTGCTGCCATTTTTTAAATATATTCTTAATTAACAATGTTCTGTTTAGACATTTCTTCTGTATACAAAACAATTTTTGCTGCAGTTGTGCCCTGTCTTATGACAGTCGTTTGAGATGTGCAGTGACAGACCTGTACAATGTCTGTATGGACGTATTCGACCTTCTTGTCTGCCTATACCAGAGGTATGAGAGCTGTCTCTTCTGAAGGAATAAAGAGAGGCTATATACATGACTTTAAGGGTTTGGGGACAACACATAGAAAAGAAATAATTGTGGTTAGAAGAGTTGGAAATGTGTTCTATTTATTTATAATTGATCTCTTACATTTCAGGTTTCTTCATCAATACTTAATGCTAGCATCAAGATCATGTTGCAGCTTCTGTAAATTTTTCACAGGAACATGGAATCTCTTGTTAGTTGATTTCTCTAGCATTGCCATTTCAGTATTATCTGCGTCGTCAGTTTAGTATGGTATTAATATAAAAATATGAAATTTGCTATGGTGATAATGGTTTGTCTTTTTTAATGTCTATATCACAGAGTGTTCTTGTGTTGAACATTAAAGAAAAGAGGACGAAATTGAACCCAGCCATTCATCATGGTCTGGATCTGGAGCAGGAGGTTATTGACAAGGTGACTGACATGTTGTTTGTATATTATTTCTGGGACATTATAAATTGCAAAGAAAAGAGAAAAAACTATTTTCTTGTAGATAGCCAAACACAGACTCTGATCAAGTACAGTTGGGAGTTGGGAGGGAGGCTGAAGTATGAGTGGGGTAGCAAGGGTTATTTGTGAACCAGAACTGGTCACCTGCACAATTTTACATTCATGTCTCACATAAGTGACAGTACATGCTAGCCAAAAATATTTAAAGATTTGTTATAACATTTGTTACGAAATAATCAAGTATAAAATAACTATCTGAAAAGTTTTTAAAGTGGTGAGGATGAAAATTTTGACTGCAATCAATGCTTTTTTAAAAAAATAACTTCAGACAGTATCCAAAATCATAGATCATTAATTTTAGTACAAGTTTTTACTTACATTTTCAAGCATACTTACTGAAAGTCTTGGAGTTATTTGGGGTCAAAGTGGGGACTGCTCAAAATTGCATAGGACAAATAGTTTTCACGTGTTCTGTCACCTTGTGTTATTACACGCAGTAACAGTGTCTGGGTTGTTTGTTTGTTTTGTTTTTTTTTGTTTTTTGTTGGGGGAGGGTGACTCCAAAACATCTTTTCTCAATAATGGAAATGAATTATTGGCGGAAACATGATGGAAGAAATGTATTCAGATTAACGTCTTTTGTTGTTGCAAACAAATGATAGGATGAAGGAGAGGCAGGTACAAGTCAACCTGTCTCTGTCAACCTGAGTCAGGAAGAAGGGGAGATTGTGGAGTCGATGGTGGAGGTAGACTTTATCACGGAACCTCCAGACCTTCAGCAGGAAGTGTGGAAGAGTTCTGGCATGAAACATCCCCTGATTCTCCTCTTCCTGTCAGTTCAGAGGTGGTTCTGTCCTCGGTGATTGCTGGCTTGAGACCAGAGTTTGTTGGTGATGATGACAGGAAAATCAGAATACTCTCAGTAAGTTTTCATTTTGATCAGCAAATTTGTTCCTCAGGTTTTAGTTATGTGCTAAGAAGAACAGTACATTTCTTAAAGTCTTGAAGTCTTAACCAATTACTGTTTTGAGACCAACATGATTTTTGCCCTTCATTTACAACCTGTAGATATTTTGTGGCAGGTAAGCAGTCCCCTGAATTTTCTTTTTTCTTTGACAGACAACAGCAGAGCATGCTTCTGCAGGTTCCGCTCCCTATGCACCTCCTGTGATGAGCACACCATCATTGATGCAGCAGCCACCTGTTTCAATGATGGAAAAACTTCAAGACAGTATTAGTCGATTGAGTGATGAATCTGGCGATGAAGCTCCACCTTTGAAACACTCAGGTAAGACTAATGCTGCTCATCATTATTGAGAGTTACATTCACAAAAGAGCACAGGAACCATACTAGCATCAAAGAAATTTAGAAGCATCTTTATACCATATTCATTTATGTGCTCAGACTGCTTGAAGACTTCATGTACCATCATCGTCACTTTTTTGGGGTGCTCTTTAAAACTTATGCACCTAATGGTTGTTATAAACATTTGTCTCTGGTAGGTTCTCTGCACACTACCTCAGCTGCATCGAGTGGATTCTTCACATCTTTCTCTCAGTCATCACATTCTCTCGCTCACTTAAGCAAAGACCAAGCAACCTCATCCTCAACTTCCTTGACTATAGAATCATCTGGAAAATCCCACAAGGCCAAGAAGAAAAAGAAGAAGAACAAACATAAGCACAAGCATAAGCACAAGCATGAACGAGGAGACAGAGACCATCACAGTGAGAGACGAGACAGAGACCACCATAGCGAGAAACGAGAGAAAGGCAGAGAGAGGGACAGAACAGGGATGCTGACAAGCGTCGGGGGAGGGAAGGGTCAGCTGGGTTATTTTTAGGTGGGAATGAGGACAGAAGGAGGGAAGGGGTAGGACAAAGGGAGGAGGAGCGAGACTTCGGGGGTGGAGTTAGCTTTGACATGTTCAGTTCTGGGGGCAGCAACAACACCTCCCCAGTGCACATCTCATTTGCAGATGAACCCAGCTCCTCAGAGTTTGAAGTGGTGTAAGCGTGAAGTTGGGAGCAGGGGATTAAATTAGGTATCAGCTATTACTTTTCCATAAAGTTTGTGGTTGCTGTCAGGGACTGAAAAGCCTAGTCTTCATTGTAAGAACCTCTGCTTCTGCTTGTAGATTGTTTGGAAGGTGAGTGCTTCTACATCTGGAAGAGGAAAGAGAGAGCGATATCCAGAGAAAGCAAGCGCTGTTGGAGTGCAAGGGACAGTTGATAGAGGTTCGTGTATGCATGTTTGTGTTGCAAAATGCTTTGACAGGGAATGGGAAACTGCCTTGTACAGAGTAACATAGATACATCTTTGAACACAGCTAGAATGCCAAGACTACTGTTGCCACTTCAGTTTGGCTTCAGCAAAAAGCCTTCTTGTGTGGGTAGGCGTTAGTTTAAATAAATTTCATTTAAAAATTGACATGTTAGTCACCAGGATATACCTACAGGGTTTTTTCTTTTAACTCAAGAAAAGAAATGGTCATTTAACTCATTTCAGGTGAAATATTAGGTGTGACTTTTCTCTGTGCATGGGACAAAAATGTTAGTAAGCATCTGTTTGCGGTTGTGTACATAAAAGTGTGCAAGTAAAGATTGTGAATTTCAATAAAATTCTCCACCTCATTGCTCTAACATTTCTATAATCTTGCACTCTTCAGCAAAAGAGTTGTTGTTTCCATTTGTCATTAACCTGGTTAGTTTGAGTGCTGTATACTTTTCAAAATGACCAGTACCTGTTACAAATATGTATAACAAATTCAGAGAAATCATTTTTATTTACTGACAACCAAACAAGCAATATTTAAAATGCAGATTCTTATGTACATCATAAAAATGACTTTCCATTTCATGCAACGGTTTTAAGAATTTACACAATCCTATTCCCCATCATTCATCCTTGCAGAATTCCATTGCTGTCTATACACATGCATATTCATGTACACACACACACATGCGCATGGTTGACATGCATATACTTTATCACAGCCATTATAATGACAGGACAGAAAGAGCAGAGACAGTGCACGAGTATGTAAATATTTTTCACAAATGGAAGTTCAGAACATGGGATGGGGGTTACATGACCAAAGATGATGAACATGGTGTGTCGGGAGTGGAATTTGCCTGATGAGAGGTAGCACAGCATTTAAACTAACAGTCCCATTCATTAGAACACATAAGATTTAGATTCTTTCAGAAATTGGGTTTGCCTTCCCTGTATCTCCTCTTGGCGCCCCTAGGTTAGTCCTTAAAGGCAAACTACAAGACAGTAAGGACTGGGGTATGCAAAAGATTCCTGTCTCATTCCTATTACAATCCACTTCTTAACCAACGATGGCAAACATTACATACAGGGAGAAAGTCAAAGATGAATCCTTCCTATTGTTTCATGGAGGATCATGCGATGCTGTGGCAAGAGACATTTTCACAGATCCACGATTTTTTAAGTCCACTGTTAATAGCAGAGGCATGAAAGTCAAGCGGTCATTAATCCAAGCACTCAGACATCACCATTTCAAGAAAACCACTTTGGCACCAACAATGGCCTGCCAGTCATATGGCAAGGCATTCATCCATCACTTGCTGTAAGCTGCAATCACTTTTTCCCTACTGTGGTCATTTCTGGCCGAGAAATCACTGAATTCCAGTAGGCTTGTTCACGAAACATTTTCAGCAGTTTGTCTTATCCGTGGTAAAAGAAAACAAAGGGTGGTATCGTAAGAAGTTTCACAAAGTCGTGCTCTACATCCTTTTTCGTACATAATAAAATGCTCTGTCGATACCAAAATGTTTGTATATCACGTGATGATGCTCCAAACTTGTCAATCAGCCTCACAAAGAAACATTGATTCTACATGTGTGGCGGATTTGTTTACAAGCCATCACCCAGGAACTCACTCGAGTTTTCATGGACAGTCGCAAGGAAGACTCGTCCATTTCCAGCATCTCGAAACTGGCTGCATCACCTCTTCCTCTGCATGGAGAGATTCGTAGAATGACGAGCGGTGGTCATTTTTCCCATCATGCATTGGACTGCACACCTGTATTAGCATCATGCCAGCATGGTCCACACTCACAGCTACGTCAACAGCCTCCAGATGATGAGCAGAAGAGTCCACACAAGATGACTGCCCTCCCAGGTGTGAAAACATGAACTGGTGCTGCCATTTGTATCATAATCATCATAGTAATCATCATCACTCTTGTGGCCAGTGTCTGTGGGAAAGATCACCATGTCATCTTTGTAGTCCCATGGATTTGCCTCCTTCATAGGGAGATGGTCTGCAGCAGAAGGAGAGGACATTGTCAGTCAGTGTATGCACACGTTCACATAAGAACCAGTTCAATGTATTTCTAAATTCAAAAGGATGCAATAACTTAAAAATAAACTAAAATTTATGGTTTGGGTTAGTAAAGAATATTTTTTTGAGACCACAGTAAGTCAACACCTTAAACTTTTGGGTGAGCATTAATTAGTAACTTCTTGTTATGTAGAAATGTATCCTGACATTTTAGAGGAAAAGCAAGTAGAGAGAGTTCAGTGAAGAGAAGGAAGAATAGATGTGTGTTAGTGCAGCCTAGGCCTGATCTTTCAATCTGTACCTACCACATCCGCCGAAAGCTCTGGGGAAGCACGCCATGTGGCCATCAATACACTGACACAAGTTGCACCCGGCCTTCACCCACCTCAGGTGGGGAACATTCCCACACGGTTGTCTACCCAGCTTGTATTCGCACTGCCGACCGTAAAAATCTCTGAAAAATAATTTTTAAAAAAGGTTAAGTGCAAACTGAATCAGGAACACCAGCTGTTGTCATCACAGCTCCAGTCGATGACAAAATACTTTACGCCTTAAACTTTGATAGGTCTTATTGCCATAGACACTGGTGCGCCTCACCTCTAGACATGCACAACTCTAAGCCCTGACTTTCCTACAGAGAGTTGCCGAGGATTGTGTGAGTTGTGAGAACTACTTACTCCGGGCAATGGCAGAAGCTACCCAGGACACAGAGACCTCCATTGAAGCAGCACGGTTTGGACTGGTCATGTTGGAGTTTGGGTTTCATTGGCGATTCCTCACCTGTAATCGCTGCAACATAAGAGGTCAGACTGAGTACAAAAAGGTCACCAACGTCTCACGTCAAGTTCCTTCTGTTTCTGTTGTCACGCGCGTAGGTAAGTAATAAGAGCAGAGATGGTACTAAGTGGCATTTCATGTTGTCCAGTCCTTTTTGTCGTCGCAGCTGTCTTCGGTGGACTGCGGTTGTACAGAGTGATGCATGTTACAGCTCGCCATGTAGACGTGCAGTCATGCGGACAGCCGAATGGTTAGAGAGAGGACTGGCGTCTGAACCTGGAGATAAGCCGGTTCGATTCCCACGTGGCCGCAAACGATTTTCCATCTCTTCTCACCTGTTAGGAAATGGGTACCTGACTCCACAGATGGTTGGGGAAGGTGAGGAAGAAGATTGACCCGATAAAAATTCCCAAACGACCGAAAAGTGTTTGGGGAAGACTCTTTAGACGGAGACACCTTACAAGAAACACACCTTTATGCGAGTTTGTCGTTGTGCGAACATCACAGAGTGTACTGAGGTCTGTTTGTTATCATTATCATTATCAAGTTTTCTCATCATTGTATGCGCAATTCAATTGTCAATGCTGACAAGTTTTAACACCAGCATCAACACAAACACGCGAGGAATACCTGTTGATCATTATGATGACTGTTGGTCACTAGACAAGAACTGATCTCGTGTTCCTTTCTTAACCGAAAGGGCGCCACTCGGCGCTTGATAGTATTCGAAACATCTCTTTGAAAGTAAACATCGAAATAGATTAGGAGGGAGCTAAATGCTGTTTCCTCCTTGCGAAAACAACAAAATATATAAAATAATGATAAAATAAACTACTAGGATATATAAAAATACCCATTTTAAAATTTGTTTCGGTCACAGACCATGCAAGCCTCGAACTGGCACGCCCCTACTCTCTCTCTCGTGTTAAACGCTCCATTCACTCACTTCACTGGTCTCGTCAAGTCGTTTGCGGATCAGACTAAGCCGACCTTTCAGCGGCCTTTGTGTCGATAAAAGGACCAAGTGGACGTCACAACCGAGGGGAGCGCCTCGTGGTTATTACGCCGTGCAGGCTGCAGGTCAAGGGTCAATCTACGATAACAGCGAGGGCGAGTCTAGTGAGCGCAGGACCAACACCAACAATAGGACCACCATACCTGGCCGTTCAGAGGATCCTCCAAGTTGGCAAACATTTAGCAAAGTTAAACCCCTTTTGCAAAAGAGTTGAAGGAGGGGGAAAGAGAGAGTGGGTGGGAGAGTTGGGTACAGAATGTAAAAACAATTTTCGGTCCTCAAACGGGTGGCGTGTCTGGGTAGATAGGCGGGCGGCGCTATCAAGGAAGGACTTTCATTTACCTCCTGTACGAGCTGATAGAGGGGATGACGTGAGATAGCCGGTAATAGTGGAGGAATAGCCAGTAATGGCTGCAGATAAAATACCTGGTCAATAGTTTATCTTAACGTGTCCGACAACAATATTTTGATGAGAGAGTTGTGATGCCGCGTGAGATAGAGTTTAGAGGCGTGAAGTGGCGCAGACCCGAGTTTATTGTCGATGTCAAAGATCGTGTTGGTTTCAGGCTAGTTGTGGTTTGTTTGTTGTTGTGGTTTTTCTGTTTTTTTTTTTTTTTTTTCGTGTGATGATACCATTCTGTCAGTCAATTACACCCATCCCGGTGCACGTAAAATTGTGAACTACGACCCCTGGTTGCCTCCATTACAACCACTCACCTCCCTCTCCCCATGTCATCCTCCTCCTCTCACAAAGGACTACAGTCACTAGACGATGTCTTGCGTGTTTACGCCCACTTCCGAGGTCTCCCTCCCCTAGTCCTCGTTTTACCACGAACTTACATATACATCCGGGCATTTTTCACACATAGGGTTTGTACCCGTGGTCCCTACATTTACATTCAGTTGCAGGAATAAATAAGAAGCTGACAAACATCGGGAAAACGTCTTGACTTGGGAAACCAACTATGGAAATCACATGGGAAAAAAAAACCGTCATGAACTTTAACTGGAAATCCTATAATACTGGGATCTGACAGAAATCCGCCAACAATCAGCAACCGTCTCCTCTCTCATCCCACGAGACATACCTCATTGCTTTCATTAACATTTTTATGGCGCGTGGACAGTGGTGTGAGAAAAAAAAAACCCAAACAAACAAAAAAACAAACATGCGTTTCAGTCAAACGTGTTTTGAGATGGGTCACTAGCCGCCATCTTCATAGTCGATGGTTACACGATGGACATGCTGACTGAATGTCATTATGAAGGTGCAAGATCCCTTATTCTAGTATCATTACATTAATTTATACATAATGATCAGGAGTATTGTGAAAGCGAATTTAATGTCAACTAGTTAGCTGCTCTACTCAACGTCCAACTACCAAGATGGCGCCTTCTGCAGTCCCGCCGCAACATGTTCTTCGGGTGTCGGCAAGTTGACATTGTTCCCTCAAAGCCATCTTGGTGAGGTCACCACCACCACTGCAACATATTCTGATCAGAATGGCGACCTCGGTGGTAGGAGCCCCGCCGCGGGTGTCACGTGCTGAACTCGCTGTCAATGAACTCGCGGCGGTCCGGCGGGGCAGCGCGTCACATCAGAGCGAGTCGCGCAGGTGGGGCGACTGGCTGGCGACAGCAGGAAGGACTAATTGCAATTAGCTCCCTACCCTCTGTCTTGACACAGTGTTTAATCTCCGTGCCTGTCAGAACACCTGGGAGTTCTGACCGTTGGGAAACTGTTCGTTGCCTGGGAGACTGAATACATTCCTCTGTACATCGGATCTTGACCCCCGCGAACCCCGGGCATATCTTCTGTTACCATCGTTTGTTATGTTGTCATTGTTTGTGCTCTGCCAACCATCGAGGGAAGGTTGACCTGCTTCTTCTGTTTCCACCATTCAGCACATTCTCCTCAAACACTTCGGATTGAAGGTGCTACAGTCGGTCACACGTGGTTCGTATCTCGTTTCAAAATTTTTTTTCTCTGCCTGTGATAAACTATCAAACCTGATTCTCATTCGAACACACCCAACTGCTGATGATAACATCAGAGGCGATGATTTTTTTAAAAGCCCAAGATTTAGAAAGGAAAGCCGCCTTCAACCTTTCCCTGCCTCACTTCAAGACTACAGGTGGTCTTGATATAAGTTCTCAGTATTTTTACCTGGTTATCCTCCCCAGTCGCTCCCATGGCATCGCCGACACCAGAATATTGCGCATTGTGAGTGAAGAGGTTTGACCTGGCAAAGTAAGGTGGTCACGTGGTCCATGTAGGGGATAAACAACACGTAGACTAATACTAAACAGGACATCATCATCCCAGAATCATTCTTTACTCCCGGCATCCCCTGCGCCGAGCCTGCTCGCATCCAGTCACGTGGTGTGCGTTTGGATAATGAGACCTTTTATGTAAGAGGAGCTTGTCGTCACTGGGTCATCACCAGGTCTACCAGCACAACACCCGTCCTCATCCTTCCGTGGGCTGGAGCTGGGAGGGTTAGAGTAAAGGTAAAGGTGTCTGGAGTTGAGTGTAAATAGAATGGTGCTTCCTGAGTCATCGACAGGCATCGCTAATTGCGCACGGAGGTAGTAAATAAACAAATAAACCATCATGATAAACCGAGCAAAGCTAGTTAAGGGTTTAGACGCCAAAAGCAGTCGTTTCTCCACAAGCTGTACTCAGCTCCCATCCCCTCCTCTCCATGATCATCACCACCGCAAAGAATTTTTTCTTTAAAAAAAATGAGGACAACACAGATGCGAAACAATTTATAATAATTTGAAAACGAGTGTTTAAATAGTAACAAAACTGTTGTAACTGTTGTCTCTTGCGCTGGGCTGGGTGTCAAATGTTTGTGATGCCGACCCCCGACATCCATCCCCTCCACCATCCCGTGGGTAGGGTGTCACTATAAAAGCAGGTTTCTAAACGGTTCCATTACAGACTGACACTGAGTCCGGGATAGCTCGCTGTGACTATCTCTTCACAAGGTTTGTGAGCTCTACTCGCTGGGTTTTCCCGTTACCAGCACCGTTATTTTGTGTCGGAGGCTGGAGGTGTCTGATGGTGGCTATCACTAAATTATGGCCTCTGGACCTCGGGCGTCCGGCGATGGAGAAACTCTAGAGGGTTTCTTACAACTCTTTCCCCTTCCCCATCCCCCAACCCATTCCCTCACAACCCCCCACTGGGCATCAAAGGTCAAGACAGTGCAGCGAGTTCTCTATCTGTGGTCAGTGGGTGACGGGAAGGAAATGCGCGAGATACCGGGAGGTGAGGGGAGTGTGGAGGGATGCGGGGTGGGGAGGACAGTGAAGGGTCGTTGGCAGACCGCGGCGCCAGGCCGTCAAAGA
Organism: Pomacea canaliculata; assembly: GCF_003073045.1. Classification (NCBI taxonomy): domain Eukaryota; kingdom Metazoa; phylum Mollusca; class Gastropoda; order Architaenioglossa; family Ampullariidae; genus Pomacea; species Pomacea canaliculata. The sequence continues at coordinate 3,768,289 of NC_037599.1, forward strand.
GCCCGCGGTCCTGACAGTTCCTAGGGTCTCCTCCTCCCCACCACCTCCACCTACCCCACATACCTCCGACCACACGCGGCCACCCTGTTCTGCGGCTTGACTTTCTGATTCACACCCACCGAAGCAATGGTGGGTGACTTGACCACCTACAACTCAGCGGTGGACGAGCGGCCGGTCATAAAATGTAGCCGGACCGACTCGTCTACCCTGACACCGTGGTTTATGGTCGCTAGGACAAGGGCACCTGTCAGAGAAGACCGACAGACAAAGTACAACTTCACGGCTCACGAACAAAGCCGATACCTCTAGACTTATGCTTACGAGAAGGAAGTGTACGTGTGCGTGCGTGTGTGCACGACTTCAGAACGAGGATGGTCTTAGTATCCATCCTACTGGTGCCTGGTTTCATTGCTGAGGTATCGTGTCCTACACAGGTGTCAGTATTCAGGTGTTGGAGCCAGACTTGTCGATCGGGTACCACGTAGCAGTGTGTTCGTGCGTTAGTACTCACGCGTGTATTTACAATCATGCTTTACCAGATATATATATACGGCATCCCACAACACATCACGAGAATGAGGGAGCAGTTGAGCCAGAGGGCGCCACTGGGAGATGCGCACAATTCAATTCTTTCTCTCGTTGTGATCGCAACCGACGCCAAGATCTCGCCAAGAGACCGCGATTCTGATGAGATGCTTGACGAAGCTTCCAACAACGACCACAGCACACCCTCTGTACCAAACAGGATGCACCGGTGGCCCTCGACACCGAGTGCGACAAAAAATAGGCAAAGGTAAACAACAACACAAGATGCACCAGACTCACCAAGGGGAAAACTATGGAATGTTACTTGTAAGCAAGCGAGAGGTTAAAAAATTAATCAAGATCACAACAAGCTACCTGTGTGTGATGTGGGGAAGGGCTTTGTTTCCATCTTCCATGTGATGCCGATGTGCACGTATGCCCTCCCACTGCTCCCCCTGTAGGTTGGCCTGCCCTTGACATCTTAACAGAAGACATTGGCTGGCTAATCAAAGCTATGACAGTGCATCACCGACATCACAGTTTGGCACCACAGACTTGATGCTTGTGAAGCAGCAGCACTCAGACCTTGGTGGTTCGAGACTCCCTCGGTGGACGAATGGAAAACTTCCCCTCTGCCCACCCAACCCCGATGGGTACCTTGATTCTTCAGGACAGGTAAAAATTGTGTCCAAGGCACAACAATCCACAACAGTTCTCGTCTTCATACACCCACCACAGATTTTTGTTTCACTGTTTCGCGCGCTGTGGGACATGTACAGTACAGCCTTCCTGTCGTATAAAACAAAGCATAATGATGATCGTAATATTTTATTGTTCTCGACTATGTAGACTAGGACCACTGCATTCCTTTGGTCAAGACAACCACATCAGATCGCAGGGGGTGGGTCTTAGAAATAGTGGGGAGGGGCACGAGAGGTCAGCACGGACACTACCGCCATTGTCCGACCGACCAGGTGCCATCTCCCGTCGCGTAGCAACAGGACATGTCACCGTTTGTGTCGTGACAGTCTCCCAGAGATCGTAAAGAGTGTCTGTCTGCTGTAGAAGGTGGCCTCGTTCCGTATCTGGCAGCATATCTGTGCGGAGGTCGGCAGATGATTATAGTTGTCACGACTACGAGAATCACCGCGGTACTTCGCGAGACCTGGCGAGACTTTATGCACGAGGTGACAGCAGAAGGCATCACTAGTCCGACATGGACATAAAGTACGACATAGTAGACATAGTTCGTCAGAAACATAAACCTCGCACCTGATGACAACCACGCGAACAGTCCATGTCTAAAGTGCAGATTACACGGCTACAGGGAATGAAAAGAAAAAAAATAATATAGGCAATAATTTTAGAAATAAAACTTACCTTGTGCGCAGACCATGATGGAGTGTAGCTGTGTCACAATCGTCATCAGCCACCTGCCCAGCGAGGTAATTAAACACAAATTAGTGTCGGAAATCTTTTAAAAATCGATACTAAAGAATGTTAGTAATTAAAGACTCTTAGAAAATTGTGGATAACAAATTCACACTAATTAATGTCACACCCATAACTAACCTGAACCTAACAGAAGCTCTGTTACGACACCAGTAACCGTCAACACATTACTCAGTAATTTTACAGTAATAACAACTGCAGTAACAAGTCGTAAATTCCGACATGTTCTTTAGTCATCTGTGATAGTCGTCACACCTGTGGCGGTGTACTTCAAAGTGAAAAATTATCTAAAACAATCTGTGGGAACTGAACCCTAGCATGAACTACAAGCGGCTGTCGCAACAGACTCGGATGGTTGACTGCGGTGTTTCTGTTCGCTGTGCCCAGCTGAAGCAGTTTTTTCCTCCGTTCCCTCGTCAGTTCTTCGTTCACAGGTAAGTCTTCCCCTCCAGCAAGTCAAACAAGATTCCTTATCAAGTGGTTTCGCATCCTACACGAAGCCTTCCATGGTTCGCTGCACATTCCATCACTTGTGTACCACCTCACGGTCAACTGCTCATCCTTATTTACCATTCAACAAAGGGTTCAAAATAAAAACTAACCTGACTGATGGAATATCCATTCCCGACCAGCCTCGGCGTCGTCAATGGTGGAGGTGGTTGTTCCTCCCACGAGCTCAAGTATAATCCACAGCAAGCGACACGCTGGTGTAGGTGAGGGTGTCCACTACACCGAGGGTCAGACACACGTTCCTGAGCTGCCCACACACACACTGTCCTGTGTTGTGAAGGTAAGTACACCTCTGGCCAGGGTGTGCTCCTCCACCTCACCTCTAGCCTTATCACACTCCACGTGGACGGCGGTAAACAGAGCGCGGATTGGCCGGCAGTGCAGGCTCGCGGTGAGCAAGTGGTCACAGCCAGCCAGCCAGCCAGCCGGAACGGAGCGGGGATGAGGGGTGGGGCGGAGTAGGAGATGGTGGTGGGGTTGCTTGAACGACATATGGGATCTCATCAATTTGCACAATTTGTTTCCTTTGTGGATTGTGAAGCAGGACCATCAGAGAGAGCCAACGTAAGTAATTAAAAATAAAATTATATATATATATGCAAAACATGGATTAACACACAAACACATTCCACTCAGGTCTTACAGACATGCTACACACTCAAACAAGTGTATATTCACACACACACACGTATCTCCTTCAGTGCGCAGACGCGGCGCCGGATCACAGCCGAAAGTCCGTTTATCAACGGTTTGTGATCGGGCGGCGGCAGTTCTTTGATCTGCTGGCCACGTCCATCGCTCGGCCGCTCCCTGTTCCAGACGACTGGTTGTGGCTGCCACCGACACGGCGCAGTCTCCCCTTTACCGCGGACCTTGCTGGGGTCTGACCCCCGTCTCCCCCTCGTCTCTCCTGTCCTATCATCAGTCCACATCTCCGAGTGCCTTCAGGCGAAGAACCGAACCCTTCACACTGTTGACTTTTGCCTTCCTGAGAATTCCGCGCGGCCAACGGTTTGTCCTCTGATTGCTTCGACAATTGTTGGCGCGGGATGCGATACAAGAAACCCGTGGCTACGACTGCTGCAACCGCTTTAGATCTTTCTAGAAGAGAACTTGTTATCTTTCCCGCACCACCCTCCTACCGACACGACAACTGACGATGGGGTTTGGGTGCAGAAGACGGGTTGGAGATAATAGGATTTTTTTTAATTTTTAGTCTCTTTTACTTTGGTGTATTACACCGTGAGAACAGGACCACAGACATGCATAGAACTGGTTTTACCAGTCCTTTGGCCGCGGATTATTTCCTTTTTGCTCTCTTCCTCCCTTCATCTCTCAATGTCCATTCATCCGTACAAATCTATCTGTAAGTCCAGCGATGTGCAACACCGTCAGAATACCGTTGAATTAGTCATAAACCTGATGTTCAGTCACAGTGAACATCGTTCACACTTTCAGCTAATGGAAGCACAAGCATGTGACTGAACACAAACAAATAATTGCTCCATAGACACAATAAAATAAACAGAACAAGAGGCACAAGGACAGGGATGTACGCAGATAATTATCGTAGGAACTACTCAGTGGCGCCCTCTATTACCACAGGTGCTCAGGGCGCGTGCCATACCTGCCATACCCGAGATACGACCACCGATAGTAAGTAGTGTTTACTGTTAGATACGACATTGCCGGGGGCACAACATCCTCCGTGGGACAAGGCTGTGAGCAGTTACAATGGACTGGATGTTCATCACGGACTTCACGGTCGGGGCCCAGTTACATGATACACCCTGGACTAGTGCCCGGGTATTTTCCGCTCCAGTCTGATATTGAATCATTTTAGCTCCTGGATAAATGATAAGAAAACCGTTGGCTAATAGTGATGGCTGGACCAACTGTAAGACTTATTTGAAAATGGCGGTCTGTAGGATGTTTGCATTCTGTGAGAAGTTCTCCACAGCATACAGATTTAAACATTTGTTGTTTTCTTCTTGTTGCTGTTTTTGCTATTGTTGTTGGTTTTAAAGGAAAGGAAGACGTTTGCAATAAAACAATATGCGTGGGAGCATAAATATTTTTTTAAATGTATATTATAGAACACAGCCACCTAAATTACCCTGAACGATGGCATACATAGCAAAACTCAATAATGATCGATCGTTTTGTAGAAGGATGAAGACTGCTGGTAGAAGAAATGGCTGGAAATTAATCCCAGAATACAGCTCCGGAAATTTTAATTTTAAATTCCAGACCTTTAAATTTATTGTTTGTGACTCATCTCAGAAACAGAACAGAAAGACAGTAACACGTACGTCTGATATGCCTTTTAAGCAAAAAACAAACAAACAAAACAAAAAGACTGTATGAGCAAACGCCAATGTTACCTGGTCATAAAAGGCGAACAAAGATTTTTCAAATAACTGAATTTAGTTCATGACAAGAAACTGGCTTCTCAAATCTGAGCCAGTATTCCGTTCCGTTCGTGATACATTCATTTCGATTATTGGAATTAAATTTTCGCCTGTAATAAAGAAAAAGTGAAAGAATCCTTTTCCCACAAAAGTAGGCATGGAAGAAGTCTTGTTGTTATGGCAACGAACGGACGTCAATGCAGTTGTCCCCGTTCTGTGTCTCCCAGACCCCAAAATAACTACATAATGAAAATGCCTCTGAGAGCATTACTTGCGACAATGACACAGTGAGGTTCTATTAACCTGTCTGTGTGACTGGGTTTAGTGTCTAAAAATGTCTCAGCCAGCCAGCCAGCCACCCAGCCAGCCAGGAAAGTCCAGGATAACTTCCACACCCAAGACTTTGCGAGTTCCAGGCTTGCATCTAGCAGACACCCGGCCCACCCTACCTCACAGCCTCCACCACCAACCACTTCCTCTCTCTTTGACTGTCGTGCCATAGATAAGAAGCTAAACAGCCGAGCGAGATTTATCGCCTGTTTGGCATTCCACCAGGAAACTCGTTTGTATTACCGGACAATATGAGGCCAGAGCAGGCGATTCCAGTCCGGCCTGCTGCACACACCGCGGGGTCAGTCACCGTGACCTGCAGGAGCTCTCCAACGTCGGAAACACACAAAGTCCCGGAGCAGAACTTCGCTGAAAATTTCATCTGAAATCCTTTTTTTCGTCTCGATGGAGCATATTTATTGCGATATACCAATTCTTACTCATCTGTCCCTTGATAAAATAGAGCTTTTACCAACAATATTCTTTGTTTGAATGACTCCCACCCGAATGTTGATGATTAAACAGTTCCGCCATGTTGGGACCGTCCGCGACTCACGCCGATGTTGATTTTCGAGTAGACAGATCATGTGGAACTTTCTAAACCAACCTGCTATACATCGGCACATTCCTCAGTTCAAAGAGCGCTTGTACAACAGGTGGGGTGTTCCCGAGCTCGTTGTTTAATTAGACGATGAAGTCGGCTTCCTTTGATGGCGAGGTCACGCCCACCTGCTGCAGGTTGTGGCGAGGGTCAGAGACAAGATGGAATTTCTCAGTTTGCTTTGCTGTCTCCCGACAGTTCCAGATGGGTGTCCTAGGGTGGGGTGGGTATTATAGCAGCTTTCATTGCTCTTCCGTGTAGACGTGTGTATGAATTCAAACTTCTGCTATCGATACAAACTTTCATAAAGAGAAGTTTAGTTTGTGTGTTTAATGACTGAGGCCAGTGATGGGTGTGGTGTAGCCAAAACAGCATGACTGGCCATTTTGGTAACTGACGATGATCCAAGCATCTAACTATTTAAGATGATATCACCCCCTGGTGATCCCTGACTTTGACTTTCGACAGTAGTTTCTCACACCACCCACACACACGTCGATATACAACATGGGTCAAGTGAGATGAATTACTATCACCGAGTCCTTCCCATTTCCTCAACAGATCTGTTTATCATCTATGCCGAGATAAACTAGCGGTGGGCACAAGGGTATCAGTATCTCATCCCTACCCAGCCTCCTTGTCAGAGACTTGTTCTCCGCTCATACTCCAAACTCAAGCCGCGAAGATTTTGGTTGTGAAACCAAACCAACCGACCTTCCAACGAAAATCAAGACTGGGAATAATAATAATTATTGCAAAATTTTTTAAGTGCATACTCACCCTCCTAAGGAGTATGCTTAAGAACGAAACACGGACAACATACGAGGGACAGGAAAACATATAACATATATGAGCTATAAAAGAATAAACAACAGTACTAATAAAGAATAAAATCAAATGAAGAAAACACAAAGAGGAAACCAATAACAAGAACAAGAGCTGAGAGTAACATGATATTGCAAAAAGAAAATATGGAAGGTGGATAGGCGTCCAAGTTGGGCGGCACATGCCAGACTACAGGAACTATCGTCAAACGGACAGTACCCTCGTGCAGAGGTGGGGTACCCAGCTATCAGAGAGAACTGTCCGGGTGTTCCCGATAGGTATCGCAGTTCGTGCGGGCCTCGGCATCTTCTGAGTTGTCGGGAGCCCAGCGGACCCCCAGCTGTTCAAATATCGCAGTGGACGCGGAAGCCAATATTCCACACCTGCATGAAGTGTGCGTGCGGCGTGGTCACTGAGGTATCAGTCGCTGCGGTTGTCTTGCAAGTTATCTTTCATCAGTAAAACACGCACTCGTACGAGGCTCTGGCACCTTTTTTTTTTTTTTGCGAAGAAGAGAGAACATCCACTCATGGCGGTAGAACGGTTTGTGCGGCGAACGAACGAAAACTTGCGGAATAAACATACTCTCCCTGCAATGGAAGAATTTCAGGATTAGCGCCTTCCTCTTGTCCTTCACTGTGAATCGTGTTCTTATCCATCCTGCTTTTCTGTCAGTAGTTGTCTTCCTAAAATGAGATATAACAAAGAATTTGTGAAGTAAAGACTGAAGCCCCGCTTTTTATCAAGTATCATTCGGTTACTCAATCCACATCCCACCCTCCCACGCCTCTCAATAACATCATCTTAATGCTCCTGGAACGACTTCATGTTCTTGATCGACTCTTGGAAATAACCGGAGAGGTCAGTTGAGCGCAGTCATTCTGCCGAGCGGAAACTGTCAACATTCCTTCTCCGAGAACTGGGTACCCGATTCAAGCTTATCACGCATCCCTGGACCTCGCATGGCAGGCGGTGTGCGGCACATTTGGAAGCAATAAACACCAGGACGATAACCTGCATCGCCTGTCTCTTACAATCACTGGCCTTGCAGATACGGAATGTTTTACGAGCGATCGTGGGTCAGTCTTGTCCACGCAGTTATCTTTACACCCCGACCACTGTAGCCGAGGCAGCCTGCCACGCTGTACGATTCGCGAAGAAGACTCAAAATTTATGGAGACCTATAAACGGCTTTGGCAGCATCCATAAACCTTAAGCGGCGGACACACGAGAAGCCAAAAGCACGAAACTTTTCCGAAGCAACCCTGCTTTTCCTGCTTGCCGTGTGACCACCACTGCAAGCTATCCCCAAAGCGGCTTCGTAAGCCTGCTTGGCTTCAGCTTGCGGCCTGCTTCGCGCTTTAGAACCTGTTCTACTTTTCCACGCGTTTCCACATGGCTGTGAAAGCAACAGGGCCTCTGGCGAACCTCAGCGAGGACCAGACCGTTCATTTGATCGAATTAATTAACTCCCATAGCGAGCTATGGGACTCGAGACGGCCTAAATATAGGCACAAACAATTTAAGACCGAAACAGCGTTCGTGTGTGTGACCAGCGGCCCCCTCCAAGCCGGCTTATCAAGCAGCCCGCAAGCGGGCTCGGAAAAGCGCTGCTTCGAAAGCCAAGCTTGCGAAGCCGCTTTTTGCTTCTCGTGTGTCCGCACCTTTAGGGGTAGAGCGACTTTTCAAGCTTTGTAAAGTAGTTACTTATTTTGACAGAAGCGAAGGCCAGAGGAACCTCATGGACAAACATGGGTAACCGGAGATATCTTCCACCCTGTTTTCTCTCTCCTTTGGTCTTTGAGTTTGCAAATCTTTACTGACTTTGTCAATTTTGCATCTGCTGCTACATTTGAGTCAAGATTGTTCAGCTCGGTAACTGTCATGCGTGGGTGGGAGGGCAGTGTAAGAAAGTGAATGTGATACACGAGTAATCAAACACGTGTCTGAAGAACTTCACAGTTCTGTTTAGATTGGCACGCTATCTGTGATGTCTCTTCACTAAATAGTTGAGGCTGACAGCTATTTTCAGTGCCACTGACCAAACGGTGAATAACTTTACCCTTATTTCTGTCACAGTATAACAAAATAACATTGATGCCAGTGTCGTGAAACACATGAAATGATATTGCCAGCAATATGAAAACCGTCTAGTGAAATCAATATTGGTGGTTTAAAATTTTAACAAAAATTGCTTTGAGTTGTCCTTTGGAGCTTAGCAAACACAGAAATTATTATGGAAAGTAAGGGGAACAGAAAAAGCTGATTCAATGATTAGCAAACACAGTCCACTCCAAGCATTTACTCAAATCTTTTCAATAACAAAGCAGGATCTGAGTGATTTTACAAATTTTTACTTACTCCTCAAAGCAAACTCATACTTCAAGCATGTCTTTACAATATAACAGAACAAAGTGTCAGTGTGTTATGCAAAAGGACAATCATGGGATATTCATGTACTTTGAAATACTGCGCCAAGAGAAGATGGGCCCATTACTTCTCACTCTTTGACTTTCGATCTGCAAAGTCAAAGTCAGAAAGCAATGATTAAGATTAAAAGAACTTGAACGTGCTTACCTCGTCATAACAGTCTAGTTGACACCAGCAAAAATCATGATTTAAATGTACAGACTGTTGGGAAAAGTCAGTTGATCATGCTACAGTGTAGCAGAACTACAAATCCTGCAGTTATGTAACATTAGTTTCAGTATCAGGACTGGAAACAAGGCAGATATAATCCAACTCCAGGATCAATCAAAAGCTCAACTCTTACCTAGTGTCAACTGTTTCTTTGAGAGGCAAATAGTGTGGTAAAAAGTGTGATGTGTTTCTTTCATGTTTAAAAGTTTTTTTCATGACATTCTATCTCAAAATATTTACTTACTGGAAGTGGGAGGGGGTTCTGCGGTTGAGCCATCGTCCCTGGCTCTCATGCGCTGGATGAAACCTGCAGCCTTGCTTTTGCGGAACTGCTCAAAAGGATCTTTCAGATCAATGCCAATGCCCTTGCGCATGTCCAGCTTGTCCCGCACCTCAGCAGCCTCAATGGGGTCAACGATGCCCTGTTCTGCTGCTCCTAAGCCTTTGCCACTCCAGCCTGCAAATAACAAACAAATGAAATAACAAACTCACTGGACCCGGAAATAACAAACTCATTGGCCTTTCCAGTGGACCTGGAAAAAGGGGTATGGAGAAACCATTCAAGCAAGCACTATCAGGAAATCAAAGGATGCATCTTACACTGACATGTCATCATGCTATACCAGACTCTGAAGACACAGACTATGAGAGAACATAAGAAAAAGAACTAGGAAAGAGTCTACTCTGTATTATGTTCAAACTAAACATTCATATAGGGGGGAAACCCATAAATTAGCCAAAGTATTTCTGACCAATATATGGTGAATATAATGACACTTTAAGCGAAAACTTACCCATTTTCATGAGCAGCTGATGGCCCTTGTTGGTCTCTCCCAGGCGTGATTCCATCATGCCCATCATAGCTGCACCTCCCATATTGCTAAATAAGTAAAGCATGTTAGGGCACATTACAAAATTGAAAAAAAATCTTGAGATTTTCTTTTCCAGTTGTAAACATCTGATTTCAAGTTCTAACTGGAAAACCTGCAACACACTCTTTGTGACTAAGTGTCAAATTCTTTCACCTTTCCCTGCAGCTTTCATTGTTTTTGAATTACCTTAAACAAGGAAGAAAAATGATAAATAAAGCCATCTACACCTGTCAACATTCAAATGGGGGTTAAAAAGGAAACTTACAAACTAGGAGGAGTTGGACTACGTTCTTTGGACACAGCACGCTGACGCTGAGGGGATGGTGAACGACTGCTCCTCAGGTAAGGCAGTGGGGACTTTGATCTTGACCTTGAGCGTGATCTTGAAGATGACCGAGATCGGGACTTGGATGCTGACCTTGATCTTCTCCTTGCTGGGGATGGTGATCTGGACCTGCTGTCACTGTATGACCATCACAAAGTACTTACTTCAGGGCAGGTGGGGAGGGGAGGGAGGATACAACTATCTATAAACACAGTCAAAATATAAGGGGGCTAGGGAAAAATAAACAGAAAGGAAAGATTGAGGGGTAAGTGTGTGTGGGTAGATGCATGTGTGGAGGAAGGGGGAGAAGTTGAATAATAATAACAGGCTATATCAAAGCAAAGCAGTTAGGCCTATAAACAGATGCCACATGTGCACACAGGTGCAGACAAAGAACAGTATGTCTGAGAAGAGAACTGAACACAGGACCGACAGTCTTTGCTGTATTTGTGACAGATGCTAACTGTTACACCACTAGATTGCAAACAGCACATGAAGACATGCGTATCACCTAATTCATAAAATAATCTATGCCCAAAAAAGATTATTGAAGAATATCAACAAATCTAAGACCGTACTTTAACTGAAAATGCTCAGAATTAGGGTTAACCTTTCTCGTCTCTTTTCTTCCATTTCAATGTCAAATCGTCGTCTTCTAGGTGGTGTTTCAGATCTGGACCTGGAACGTGACCTGGATCGGGAGCGAGATCTTGATCTTGAGTGTGATCGTGACGATCTGTAGTATCTTCCTTCCTCTTTGTTCTTTTTCGCTCGATGTTTTGCTTTAAAGAATTCATATAAGCCTAGTTTTTCCCATCCTTCACTGTATGAAAAACCAGATCCACAATGCAATATTAGTACAATTTATTCATAAAAAGGAAAGGACACAAAAACACCTCAAACTGATTGCAGAAAGCATGTTTGCTAATGCTACCATCCCATATCAACTTTTCTGATTCACAGACATGTGGTATGCTTTAATGTGCTGAATCAAGGAATTCCAAGCTCTTAGCTGTTCAATGTAATGTGATTTATATGGAGATGCAGTTATAAACACTCTATAAAGAAGTCACTCGTGGAATAATGTAGTATCACATTCTTAAGCAAACATGCAGTTCTTTTGAATATCTCATATAAAACACCCACTTCTGTGTTGGTGACATAATTTCTAATGGATACATTATAGAGAAATCTCATTTTTACAAATGAGCAAACATACTGTCTTCAGCCTGCCTGACTTTTGCTGGAAATTTACACTAACACTAATACATTTTGGAGCCTCTCTATGAAGGCATGAGCACAGAACAGAAGGAATTTATGACGAAAACCTACCCATCTCGGGGCCTCTCTCTGGAGGGAGCAGTATAAAAAGCATCAACGGCTGCTAACAATCGTTCACTAGGAGGCATAGGAGGTGGCAAGCGAATGTCTCTGGAGTCCAGAGGTTTATAGTCCACATCATCCAGCTGCACACAAGAACAAATTCTGAAAATGACGTAGCTGATGTTCTGAAAGTTATGCTAATATTGATGCAAATATACACTTCAAATCACTGGGCAGTTTTTTTTAAAGTACAGTTAATCTTAAATACTCTTCCAACACCCATGTGTAATTTTGGGAGTTTTGATGCGGTCTAAGGTGATGATAGTATTGTGTTCAGCTTTACCTTTTATGAAAGATCAGAGATTTGGTTTGATGGTGTCACTTTATTTTTAGCTAGATACCTTTAAGAAATTCAAAGATAACATCAAACCTGAAAGTATGGCAACAGTGGCACCACTCACATTCAGACAGACCACACAAGTAGGAATCAGTTGTTAAAGGGAAGATACTGCTGTCAAGCTATTTAATCAGTATTTATAATCTCCCTTTGGTCCCATGTATATATATTTTTTTTTGTTGTTGAGTAGATGCAGTTCACATTTGTTGTGTACGCTCCACCACAGATACTGACTACTACGAGATGCGTCATAGCGCAAAGTCTCCTATCTAAACAGCAAGGAAATCACTGCGCACAGCGACTCCAGCTATAATATTATAAATAATAAACGTGAAAAGTTGAAGATCAATGTAAACATTATCTTATGTCGGCCTATTTTCTGTTGTTTGCTTTTGTTTATAAAGAGAAAAAACAAGATTTACAAGATATCAAAGATATGTCACACTGAGAAAAATATCATGATGATAGAGAGCACGTTACTGGACTGCGATTTACTCGATGACAAACACAATTTTCACCTGTATGCACTTATCTCCCCTGAATCAAAGTACAGACGAGGGTTTGGTAGCATTCGCTTCCCTGTCATGAATGACTTAACTTATAGTATTTACTATTTTTTGGTTCAACTTTTGTTCTCCCCCCTTTAAAATGGTTTTCTGTTTATTTTCATAAATGACTGTTTGCTTTGCTTGAGTTATCTACTGTTTGTTATTATTACATCCTCACCCACTTCACAGTTTCTACCTGGTTCTGTTTCCTCCCACCTGTGTTTTGTGTGCATACATGTTCATGTATGCTGATGTGTTTGATGCCTACCCTCAAAAACGTATTCTCATGCATCTTCATATAGTTGTACGAAATAAAACATTTGTGCTAGGTAGAACTCGAACATAGAACTTTAGAACTCGAGACAGGTGCTATATGAACATGGATTATTATTATTACATTTGTCACATTTAGTATATATGGAGTATGTGTCGACTGATGGATCTGATTCAATGCTTATATAAATCTTTTAGGTTGCCAAGGCAGTAATAATGAAAATGATTATTAATGGCAGGTGCATGTGCACATATATATATGTGCAAGTGTGCGCAAACTCTGAATATTCAAGACAGAGGCAACCACTTTCCAGCACTCACCCGAACCAATGGTGCCATCAGACCAGCAGGTAGATCATAATAGGGTACAGATGGCGTCAAGTCCATATCCATGGGAAGCAGCGGCATGCCACCAGGAGGTGGCGGTGGTGGGAGAGCTGGACCATGTTGAGGTACTGTGGGAGGGAACCCTGGCGGTGGCTTGCTCAGGTCGGGAAGAGTGAAGTCAGCAGGATGCATGGCTGGCCTAGGGGCTAATATAGATTTAAAGCATATTTATTTCCTTGCACTCTTCTTACCACCACAACACTCTTACATACCAGTCTCAACTTTTGTTTAATCTAAAATGTATACACAGTTAATAGAATTTTTCTGATCTTTAATTATCGAAATGGTAACAGATTCAGAGTAGGGCAGACAATAGTAATAACAGGAAGATGTTTTCAGGCTTTTCACACACACACAAATTTGATAAGATAATCACCTCCATAGCCATGGCCATACTCAAACTGTTGTGGGGGAGGAATGCTTGGCACTGCAATCTGGGGTGGAGGGATCTGAGGATCAAACCCAGGAGGTGGCTGCAAAATGCATAAGAACATGCACAAATATTTTTAAAGGAACATCCAGGTACTGCATTAGACTATACTTAGAACTTTTTAAGATTTGATTCTGCATCTGCTTTCAGAGAGCATCAAAAGAAATGACACTTCACCCATCTCATTTGTGATCAAAGGTAACCTGTATGTAAAAAGCCCTTGTTGGCAATGTAATTCCTTTTCCTCCCAGCTCCTCCTTACATTCACTAAAAGACAGTAGATGTCAGTTCCATGGCGATGGACTAAAAATATCGACCAGTTCCAGTAAAAGCATGTGATACACAGAGTGCCTCCCTCACCTGGGAAAAGGGTGGTGGAGGCAAGTTAACTTGTGGTGGCAGCACTTGGGGCTGGGGAGCCTGCAGAGGAAGAACCTGGGCTGGTGGCACAGGATGTGAAATGCCTGCAGTTGTTACCTGTGAGACCAGGGAAGCTGGAATGGTAGGTGGCTCCACAGATGATACCAGAGAGCTTGTACTGGCAAGCTGAGGTATTACAAGCTGCACACACAGAATAATTCATCTTTGCATTCTGGTTTTGACTAAGTAATACAATTTGCAATTGTTGTTGTTGGTTTTTTTTGAGAGGGTTGGGACGAATAGTGAAAGAGCAGCAAATCTTTTGTAATTTACAAATCCAAAATTGCACCTTTATCTCTATTAACTCTTAATATACAGTTTGCAACGGCATCATTATAACTATTGCTTAAATGTGTCAACGCACCTGTATTAAATGAATTATAAACAATTTGTCAAAAATTTTCTCAACACCACCTTCCAAGTTACTAATTTGTGAAACACACAAAAAGTCCACTTTTTTTATTTACTTATCATTACGGTGACATTAAAAAAAAAAATTCAGTTCAGCCACTTTGCTCCCAATGCTCTGGTGCTATCACCTCTCAAGACAAAATCTGTCATAGATAAGTTCACCATCTTGCTCATCATGCTGTATCTAGGTAGCAAAACGTTTGGTTAAAAATTCTTTAAGGTTGCTGGGTTTTAGTGGCCCAAGTATTGCAAGTCCTACTGCCCAGCTCAGACTGAAGTAAAACCAAACCAAAAGTAAATCAACTAGAACTTTTGTGCAAAAGACCTAAGCAGTTGCAGCCAAAACAAAAATGCTGCCATCTTTCTCACCTGTGGAGGTGTGACAACAGCAACAGGAGGAGGCTGGGTGGAAGCCACTGTCTGTAGGTCTGCAGCCAGCGAGACAAGACTTAATGGGCCTGCAAATAAAATGAACCATAATAATTACATACCTCTCATCCTCTTTATAGCATGCATATTTTTCATGCGAATTCTTAAAACAGGAGACTGAAACCACAACAAGAAATTTACCGGCACTCAACCTATTTCAGTTGCAAGATCAGCTTAAATATGAAAAAGCTTTATCAACCAGTGCAGCCTTATCATGTGCTGAGGTGTATCAGGACTTAAAAAATTTCCATAATAATGAAGAGTAAACTAGATGACCATGGATTAAGATCAGACAGCACCAATAAGTAAAATACAGAGTGAACTATAGTGTATGTGACAGCACCAGTACAGTACAGATCCAAGTACAATGCATGAATGTATGTGTGTGACAGCACCAGTCAGGAACAGAGCAAAATCTAACACAACTATAATGTTTTATCCCCCTCAACACAGTATCCACAGTATCATCAGTACTGAAGACTTGTTAAATGGATGTTGTAACCTTTTAATGTATTTTAAACAACGTGAATTTGTATCAAACAAATAGCAATCATCTTAATCCTCGAAAGATCAGCAAACTTCCCTTATGCTATCCATGGAAAGTGAACTCCTTTGTTATAACACTTGTATTATCCACAGCAACACCCTTTCATTCCCCTCAACAAACCCCCCACTCGGTCTCCCACCTCTTTTTTTTTTTTCTATCCAACACATACGCTGACAGTAAGGGTAGTCACTTCTTGATATGCTTTACAACTTCTAAAAAAAAAAAGCATTACAGAATGGCACTGTCTAAATGTGTAAGAGATAATTTAAGCATGCCTTGATTCTCCTGAG
Organism: Pomacea canaliculata; assembly: GCF_003073045.1. Taxonomy (NCBI): domain Eukaryota; kingdom Metazoa; phylum Mollusca; class Gastropoda; order Architaenioglossa; family Ampullariidae; genus Pomacea; species Pomacea canaliculata. Next base: position 3,784,235 of record NC_037599.1, read on the forward strand.
TTAGCAGTAGTGCCAGCTGTTGCTGCAAGGATGTCAATTGCAGGTTCAGGTGGCCACAGAAGTCCTGGTGCTGCTTCTCAAGAGCAGCATACTGCTGCTGACTATTGGCCGTGATCTGCGTCACTACTTCAGCATTATCTGTAATCAGGCTGGCCTGGTCACAGATGTGAAAAAAGCAGTCAAAACAGGTGGTGTACATGCATTTATTATTAAAAAAAAAGAAAAACAAGAAAACATTTTTTTTAAGAACACAAACTGAAAGCATTTTTCTTATATTTGCAAATTTTTGCCACTTGTAATTTTTATATGCTCACTACTGTGTCTAAACATATCAAACATACATATCAAAGTGAAATTCCTGTACCTGGTAAGCAGCTATTGCTTGAGCAGGATCTTGTAATTTCTGAAAAAACAAACAGAAAAATGATATCAGTCTGAGAGAAGAACATAACAAAACAACAAAAGTGACTAAACATTTTTGTGGTAACAGAATACAAGATCTTAAAGATCTGTTTACATAAAGAACTATAAAAAAAATGTATATCACCCACACAGGCTCAGTCTACCAAAAAATGTAAAACGGTTCACTCTTACCTCTAGAGTATCTTTGTTTAGGTAAGCATGGTTCTCCCACAGTTTTAGCAGCTGAGAAAAGGAAAATAATAAATTCATTAGTTTGTAGTGCACATATATAAAATGGTGAACCTGCATGTCTGTGAAATAGTGAATAAATACATATAAATATCACTGAAGAAGACATTATTAAGAGCTATAAAGTTCTGAGGTGAATGGATGCAATTTACCTTGTTCAGCTTGTCCTGTTGTTTCTCTTCTTCACAGCCCATTCTGGCAGTGCAGAAGATGGGCACAACAACTTTCTCCAGACTTTCTTTCAGATTGTCAACGTTACGCCGCACACTGCATACAAAAGTATCCAGTGTCGGACAAGGCAAGCCAGCATACACTTAAGTGAATAATCTTCAACATGCAGCAAATGTTACAGTGTAATGTGGGATGTTCAGCAATCAAGGAAAAAAAAGCAAAGGACATCTGTCGACTCTCGGATGAAATAGTAAATATTACAGTTCTGGGATGTTCTGCAATCATGGAAGAGAGAGTGTATGACATCTGTTGATCCCCAGGTGTTTTAGATTTTTGATGTTTTGCATTCCCTAAGTTGGCATAATAATCTACTTACCAGTGATGGATGATGTCATACATCAAGTAAATCAGATGTAGACGCAGAAAAAATGATGCCTCCTTGCTTGTCAACCTATCCAAAATAAGAAGGAAAATATGTTCAGATACAGGGGCACACACATAAATGCATGCACACTCTCCCATCACACTCATCCCCAAAAATGTGCACATGTGGATGACTCTCCTCACTCATTAATTAAGACCTTTATCTTGGTTATTTTATATTAATCAGACCTTCTGGCTGAAAAGTACAGAAAATAATTACTATAAATTTTCCTGCCCAAGGAACAAATATTAAATATTTAAAAATCAAGAGAAAAAGAAAAAATTTGCTTTTTTTGCATTTCAGGCACTGAAATTATTAAAATTTTATGATGGTCTTTTTTCTTATTTACAAGATTAAACAACTACTTTTACAACATCCACATACTCTTTAGCAATAAAATTTCCTTCACGTGTTCCATCTAGAGACCATCAACAGGAAAGAATGGTTCAATTCTAGGGGAGGGAGGTGACAGTATTTGTCAGGCTTCATGGAAGCAATTTGTGAAGCATGATCTCTAGAGCAGCCAGCACTGTGTGTGTTCCTCACCTCCCTCCCCAGTATACGTGAATTCAAAGCAAAGTAAATATTACTTGTAAAGCTATGGATGGTGTCTCCATCTGGGCAACATAACAAGGGCAATTATTCTGCACATTAGCTCAAATAATTGTATTTTGAGTTTTTGCCTTGCCTCCTTAGAGTGAATAGAACTTCCATTTTTTTCCAAAGTTAAAATAAAAGTTTGCATACAAAGGCTTAATTACACAATATGAGTGAAATGCTCAAAATTACCGACCATAATTTAAATCTCCTCTCACTGCCAAAGAGATTGTAAAACAAGAGAAAAAACTCCCTCTTAACATGCACAGCCCACAAGCAGCATGTGTGTCTTCAACAAGCAGTGTGTGTGTTAGCACAAGTGTGCACACATACATGTATGAGAGTATGAGAGTGTATGTATATGAGTGTGAGAGAGAGAGCACATGAATGACAGTAAAGTGCATTCAATGCCTAGTTAAGGTGTGTCTGTACTTATCTTGAGTGTTAATCTCAAGAACTTAAAACCTGCCTTCAGTGGTGGGAAAAGGCACTCTACAAATAAATACAGGGAGTTTATTTTAACTCTTCAGCATCACAGATACCATGTGTACATGCACATAATGCTCCACATATCTTCTCCACCAGCAGCATTGGGTATTTAACACCTTATGTACAACATATCTGAAATCATGTAGTTGCTAATATTAAACAGATTGAAATACATTGAATGTGTACTGCTGTTGTATTTTCAAATCCTGTCTCCAAAAAAAAAAAAAAACCTGCTAGATATTAAGTTAGCTGCAGTAACAAAAGAAGGAACCTGAATTTAAGATCTTTTAAGCCTTGGAGTGAATGGTGATGGGGCAAACTACCTAGATGGTATACCAGAAAACTGTTATTCTAGCACTCTTGGAAAACATGCTCTACCACTTATAAAAAACTTTGACCTAAATTCACTCTCACAGTATTGACAACATTCTGCTTTAAAATAATGCAAAGATGTACAAAGACAAAAGCATAACAGATCTTTTAAAACAAATTTAAATCATTCTTTAAAGCAACTCTTCAAAATGGCTAAAGCAAAACCACAAAGTATCTTTTAAAGCAAAACTTCACAATGCTTTTAAAGCAAAACTTAACAATGCTTTTAAAGCAAAACTTAACAATGCTTTTAAAGCAACATAACAAAGGAGGAACAGAGAAAGGGAGAATGGAGAAAATTCTAAATGCAAAGGACTTACTTTTGGATTTCACGTCCAAGAGTCCTATTAAAAACATTTCAAGGTGGCTTCATTCTAAATTGTTACAAGGACTGATCAAAATGGTTCAGCCATGGTCAGAAAATAGCAACTTGTTTAGTTTTATAAAAAAATATATAAAGAAAACAAAATCCAATAAAGGGGGGCAAACATAATTAAAGGACTATCTTCAGTGAGATATATGGTTTCTCACAAAGAAAAGAAAAAAAATGCACAATCCATGCTGTCTATGAACCACAACATTCAAGCTGAAGCAAATGCTACTTGACAAGACCATGTCACAAAACACTAATAACAAAAATCAGTGTGTGTGTGTCGGGATACATAGTTTTACTCTACAGAAGAAACAAGAAAAGCTGAACACCTATGACCATTTCTGTTGAGAAACACTTACTTGTCTAAGAAATATTGTGAGATCAGTTCACAGTGCTTGTCTGTGTTGGCATGACTCATTATCCAGTTCTTTCCATTCTAAAACAAAAGCCAGACCATTGAAATAAGACTGTACATTTCAATACTATATTTTATACGCTACCGAAGAAATATAATGTAGGTAAAGTGATCATAAATAATGTAAAGCTATGAAAATCAGAGAAATCTTTAGACATTGGGATTTTGTTTTGATTCTATGTAATCATGTTAATAACCCACAATTTGTGTTTGCCCTTTTTAAATACAAACAAATTCAGATCTCTCACCAGGATGGCATCTTTTGTACAAGAGTTGATTATTGGCTGCACTGTCTCATCAAACTGTTCCAAGCTAACTTCACAATCACCTGCCAGATGCTTCAGGTGTTCCTGACGATTTGTCAAAATAGCTTCTTCTATCTGGATCTTCAATTTTAAAAAAATTCAACAACAAATCATCAGCTATATTGTTATTAAGAAGAATATAAATAGATGCAACAATTCAGTAATTGATAAATCAGTGACATCTGCTCAGGAATAGTACAAATAGTTATTTTATGGCTTGATTGACATTCAACATAGTAACAGCAGTAAATTTGAACTGGCTATAAATTATCAGAATTCCTAGGTTACATTACTTAAGAGAGAAGCTTTTCTACAGCTCTCTAAAGAATTAAGTGGGCTGAAAATTTTATCATAGAAATGATGCCACAATGAAGATGCACACTGTCAACTACATTTTGGAACAAACAGCAGAGATATCGTAAAAGGTTTGAAAACTATCTGATTCTGTCATTCACCCTTTTATTTACACTGCTTTTATTATTGACTGTTGCACTCTTCTCTGCTTTGTTCTTTTATAGGTTTTTATATTTTAAGCAAAAACACTGTACTTTTAGCTTTTAGGTCAGGGGAAGGCTGGAATACACATTAATGTTTATCCATGTGCACATGCATGCATGTGTGCACACACATACGCACTCCCACAATCTTGATGCATCTTACCTGCTGTTGTCTCATCAGGTTTTGATACTGAGCAGAAAGGTTGGTCTCACTCTGTTTAATCTGCTCGGCCATCTGTGTCTGCATGCTAGCAACCTGCTGCTGCAAGCCAGTGATTTGCTGCTGCAGCGCTGCTTTCTTCTCTGCTTCATGCAAGGCCACTTGCTGCTGCTGCACAATAGCCATCTGTTGTTGTTCAGCCAGCATCTGTTGTTTCTTGAGAACTGAAGGACAGTGTTCAGGTTAGCTTCTATGACTACAACTTGCAACAAATGAGAGAACTTAACAACAAAAGTAGGCTGCATAGTTAGTCAATAAGCTGGTTGTTGCATTCATAATCAATACAAAGCACATATCACAGCAGAAATCTAACAAAGTGCCTACTAACCAACAGTATCACTAATGATGTCTATACTAATAGGAGAGGCCTTAAAACACAATCACACATACACTTGTAAAGCATGTAACTACCTGCACATCCATACTATCTTTCTCTCACACACACATATACATATACACACAAGCTATAGAGATGGGGCAATGGGAACCCATTACAAAAGGAACAGACTATATGGTGAATAATAACTCCATACTTTCCCTCAGGACTCAAAGGATGATAGTACCTTAGATGGGGAGCACATGCGGAATTCTAAACTGAATAAAATAGATCTCTACGTACTAGCCTGTTCCGTGGTGACCTTGTACTGATAGTAGTTAAAGTACTCTCCGCCAAAAAGGAATCCGAATTTGGAGTTATCCCGCTGCTTCTGTTTTGTCATCTGCTCAAATTCTGGTCCATTGCGAGCCACAAAGTTGGCAAGCTTGTCAATGATATTTGTCATTTCTGGGTCTAAGAAAAAAAAAAAAAAAAACAAGAAAAGAAACTGAGTGACAGGCAACAGCGCTACCTGGACATTTTTTAAAATTTTGTTTTTTAGTCCAGCACAGGAACTCAACAGATTTCCAAGGATCTGCACCAGCTACCAGTTGGGCAGTAGCAGAATAAATTATCATGCTCCAGATATCAATGTAACTTAAATTCTAAATACAAAAATCCACTGGACACTTCCCGCATCCCCTACCCATCACAACTGGAGATGATTATTTTATAAAGCAATGTTTTTTGCATATAGTTCTGTAGCATATGCCAGGATAAAGAGCCAACTGACACTACTGACACCAACTACTCTTTTTTCTGTTCCATATGCCCCTTTGTTTTAAGTAACCATTAACAATAAATATTAACAAGTGCTTGTCTTCAGCCTCAGTTTTAGCTAGGAGTTTTGAGATGTGCACTGAAACTGAAAAGGGATCAGGTCATTTGAAATTATACCCTCTCCCTCCCTTCTCTGTTTCTTCTCATCTCATACACACATATCTTTCACACTTTTTGTATGACAAAACTAATAAACTGCTTAAAATTATAAGTGGGATAAAAATTAAACAGACCAAAACAGTTACAAAATAGAAAGAAATTACTGACACATGGCAAAGCAGCTTTGATTATCTAAAAGTACACAAATCACAAATACTTGACTAATATGGTGGAGAGTAGAGAGGGACTAAAAAAAATTCTACCTTCTTAAGTATAAAACTATAAAAATAATACATCATCCTATTATTATCCTTCATTTACTGCTATTCCAAAAGCAAAAATTTATTACATATTTAAAAATGAATGAAAATGCTATTCTAGAAGGTGAAGACAGTGTTGGCTTTCAAAGAAATACATATCTTTGTTCAAGTATTAATAAATAAGATGCATACCTTCGGTTCAAAGTAATATAAGCAGCCTATAACATTTGGACTCCTTCTCATTTGCATACAGTCATGATAGTAACTCTACCACAAGGGACAAGGCTGAGATGTTACCATGTGAACTGTCCTAGAAGCCTCTCAGCACAGCAATCAATCAATACTACTGTTCTCTAGACTGCTCTACTTTCTGACCAATAAAAACTCTGTCACTGTTGCTATGCTCAGAGAGAACTTAACCTGCTCTCATTCCAAGTTGCTGCTCATAAAGACTATTCAACTTTGAATCAATAACATGCAAAAAAAAGACTAAATTAACAAGTTCTACAAGCAAAATAGATAACCTGTTTTCTTTTTTCAAAAGTATTTTGAAATTTAGAAAAGCTAACTTTTTAGCATTTTTACTTTGCTTTGTACTTCTCAATAAAGGTGTGTGTCAAGGATTGGGTAGACAAAAACATGAGGCTAGGGATGTTTGGTTAAGATTTTACTTCTACCATCATGTGAACATTAAATGCCACACAATGACAAGAAAGATTTAAAATAGCCTGAGCAGAAAAATAGAATCTATGTTGACTAAAACAAAAACAGATTAGAACTACATTTAAAACTGATTTTTGGATGCCAGCTCCAGTTTTGAATATACTTGTGGAATTAACATGCACAACTGTTTGAATCAGCATTATCAAAAATTCAGAAAATCATTAACAACTTTTATCTTTTAGATTTAGTCCTATCAGTTGAAAACAAACAAACAAACAATTAAGGCTGCTTAAAATGTTTATATTTGTCCTTGGCAAAAGGCCTCATCGTTCTTCTCAGTTTTGTTGAAAACAACATTTTGGATCCCATCTATGCTAAATCTTTTGGGGAAGGTTCATTCTTTTTGTCGCACTTACCATTTGGAATGTATTATCTCTAAGTCTGAGGAATACTTCGACAAGTGAGCTTTTATCATACATCTCTGAAAACTTATCCTACCCCGCTCCCGAAGATCTTTGCTCAGCATCAACTGTGGCTGAAAACCTTGTGATATATGCATCTTTTTGAGTGCTGTCCAAATGTATGCTTATTTAATGTTTGTTTTGGAATTGTAAAGCGTATGGGAACGTATAATGAAACTTTTCTACATAAATTACATTATTCTAAATATATCCAAACTTTAATACCTCTAGGAATCGTACAAGGATGACAAGCAAAGGGGACTTTATTCGACTGATCAAAGGAAAAAGCGATATCGGAGTAGCCTCCCGTAGTCTAGGCTTCGTGTAAACAATGTGCATTTCAAGCTAATCTTAGCTGTAAGTCAGCACATTATTTAAAATAATTTATTCCGAGTTAAAGAGAAACCCCAGCTCTTGTATATTTAAATGAATCTCCAGTGCTAGAAATAAAAGCTGGAATGCTTTGTTCTTACAGTCTTACAAGTGATCTAGAAATGTCGCAGATCCGAGTAACACAAAATATCAAAGTGCTTGAACTTGAAAGGTGGAAGAACCTAAAATACTAAAACAGAAGACTAATAGATGACACAACCAACACTTTGGATAGTGCGTTTACCTTCGGGCGGTTTGGGCAGCTCCATTTTGTTTTTGAAAACAAATTATCTCTTGCCTTTTCGTTTTCACTAACATTACTCGGTATTCCACTTCCGGTCAATTCAGAACTGCAGTCCCGCACTTTGCATGTAAATGATGGTTTTGGTTTACATATTCGTAATAAAAGGAATTATCGATAGACTTTATAGAAGAAAAATATATTATATATTTTAGTATCAAAATGTTGGCTTTTCATTGTGTTTACAGTCTCTCTGTTATCGCCAATCAGCTCTTACTCTTTGCGCCGTCCCAAAAAACAATCGAATAAGAGATATCAGTAAATAGGTCACCGAAATGCATATGAAAACAAGAGAATTTCAGACTTGAAATTCAGATGATAATCAACAAGCAATCGTGTGATACATGCAACTCTGTTTTATTTTGGTCAAATATTGATATCTGATTGTGCAATTATTATTATGCGTGTTGACTGATGCAACAGGGACGTGGAAACTGAAAATGGGTTGCAACGTAAACAAGGCTAACCCGACTAACCACGCCACCTCGGTGAAAACACGGCAGCAGGTCACGACCAGCTCAACGCTGATTGGCTGAAACACCGCGTGACTCACTTCCACGTCGGCTCGCCGAAAGCAGACGCTGCATAAAAGAAGGAGCGAGCCCTACCTCTTCGTCAGTTTGTTGCAATCGGGATGGAAGGATGAAGAGTTGAGGTTGCACTTAGGTGAAGCCCGGCTATGGCTGAGGTCGATTGCAATAATTCAGAGGAAGAACGGATATACACCTGACAAGAGCGTTGACCATAGTTTTTCTTTGTGGAAAGCAGAAGTTTTAAGTGGCGATTTTTGATTACGAGCCCGTGAAATTGTTAGCAACTCTACGTAAATCTGCTGAAATACTTCACACAATGAGGAATGTAAGTGCTATATCACATCTTTTTATTTCATTCTTGATAACAAAGAAAGAATGATTGTAGCTAAAGTTAACGGCGCAATCGTGTTTTTAGATTGAATGTGTTTGTTGACAATTCTAAACCCAAACAATAACAAAGCCTTGCTGTGCGTTTTGAGCTCCGATTGGCAAAATCCTGCTGACTTCACCGTCTATTTTTAGCACAAGCCTAACCGTTCAGGAAATGTCGTCTGCTGGTGCAAGAAAGACGCGTTTAATCCCCAAATATTGTTCTCGGCATTTTAACAAAAAATTTGAAGACAGCATGTAGTTAGTTAAGAAGTTTAAAAGGTCCAGCAATAAAAGCTGCAAATGCATGTCGCACAAATGATTGAAAATACAGGAACTTGAAGGTAATCGTGTGTGCGACTGCGATCGAGTGTCGAGTAAAGTTAACTTTGTGCGTGCATCGTTTAAAGTCTTGGTTACTCTGCGATGTGCAGCTGGAAGAAATGGTTTTGACACGGAAATCAGCTGCCCGACCCACAAGTTTGGACTTGGATAACGCATTGACAATGGACATGGACGGAATATTTCCAGACATGGATAACAATAACCTCCACCAACCAACACAGAATTCAAGGAAAAAGCGACGTCGAGCAGCTGATATTCCAGTAAAAAGGTTTTTAGGTAAGCCTCTTTTGAACTTCATAGGTAGTTAGGTGGCTTTATAAATGTAGATAACTGATAACAAGCACACAGTAAATATTATCTGTTAGTTACGTAGTCGTTAGTAAGTCTCTTTCATTGACTTGCAGCTTCTTCTTAGCAGTTGCATTTCATGTGGAATGTTTGGCCCGCTTTAGGAGAATTTATCAAAAGAATTTGAGCCTCGAAATCTAGTAGTTCATGAGGACTTAAAACAGGAATTTTTACAGGTGTTAAAGCTGTTCACTTTTTACTTCTATTAATATTATAATATTAAAATATTATAAAATTAAATAATTATATTTGTCTTTCCAGATGCATATGAAACAACTGGGGAATTTCTTGGAAACGGGTCTTATGCTTCTGTACAGACATACCGAAATAAATCAAGCGGCAAAGAGTATGCCGTTAAGGTATATACATGCTTGAAATTTAAGGGGAAAGATTTGATTTACTAGTGGAATGTAAGCACAGAGTAATAATCAGCAGTAACAACATTGTCATTTTAAAATACTATTTTTTCACAACTGTATATGCTATTCTGGATTCCCATTTGTGATTGTTTATTTTTTTAAAGAAAATTATAGAGTTTGGTTATGTTTCTTTCTGTTTCAGATGATTGAAAAGTGCAATAGTCTGTCCAGGAGCAAAGTATTTAAGGAAATAGAAATCTTTCAGATTTGCAAGGGGCGTGAAAACATTCTTAATCTTGTGGAGTATTTTGAGGAAGATGACCGCTTCTATCTAGTTTTTGACAAGATGGTAGGTGGGACCCTGCTGGCAAACATTGAGCGCCGAGGACATCTTACAGAACGGGAGGCCAGTTTAGTTGTGAGAGACATTGCAAAGGCTTTGGATTTCCTGCATAGTAAAGGTACATTTTCTTTATAATGAATTGCTTTAAATCATAAATGAAAACAGATATGCTGTATATAAAAGTTGTATTACCCTTGTCAAATTTGGGAAAAAAAAAATCCCGAGACCTTATTGTAAATATAATCAAAAATTAGTTCTGTAATAGTAAAATATTCTTGTTGGAAGTTATTTAAAACATTTTTTTTTTTTTTAACATGTGGCATCTAATAAAGACGTGTTATATTTCGGTTTGTCTTTTTCTTTAGGAATAGCACACCGAGACTTGAAGCCAGAGAATATTCTATGTGAACGTGCTGAGGAAGTTGTGCCCATAAAGATCTGCGATTTTGACTTGGCTAGTGCAATAAAGTGCGATTCTGATGGTACCAAAACACCTGAACTTCTGACACCAGTTGGATCTGCAGAATACATGGCACCAGAAGTAGTGGATGCCTGGGTTGGCGAGTCTTTTTCCTATGACAAAAGATGTGACCTTTGGAGCCTTGGGATTATTTTGTAAGTACCCATTTGCTGCTAGATTTTATTTTGGGTAATGGAGGTTCATTCATGGGAGAGTTTTAGTAAAGCTTTTAACTCTTAATAAACATGGTATAGCAAAAACATCCAAGATTAGTTATTGGGGGTAATCTTTTTAAAGATCCAGATTATGTCACCATCCTGATTTTTGTCTTCATACATCATTGTCATATAAATACATGAATTGTTGCTCAAAGTCCTTGACTTACAGTTGGCTTCTTATTGTTGACAGGTACATCATGCTATGTGGCTATCCACCATTTTATGGTCAGTGTGGAGAAGACTGTGGATGGGAAAGGGGTGAAGCTTGCCAAGAGTGTCAGGAAACCCTCTTCAACAGCATCCAGGAAGGACAGTATGTTTTTCCTCCAACTGAGTGGAGCAGCATCTCTTTCTCAGCGAAGGATCTGATTTGCCACCTGCTGGTGCGTAACCCTCGCAAGCGCTATTCAGCTGCTGATGTGCTTAGACATCCTTGGGTTTGCAGTCCTCCTGCTGCCACACCTCTGGCTACACCTCATGTGCTCACAAGGTAAGACAAATCTCTTTCAAATTTCAATTTTACAAATTGTGTGCAGGGCATGGGAGCTGTTTAATTGTTGAATGCATTGATATCATTATATTTTAATTACAAATGAATCTTTTTAATATCTTGATAGACGATCCATTAAACCAAAGCATATTAAAAGTGCCAACAGTATTAAAAAGTAAGCAAAATAATCATAATTTAATTCTAGTATTTAGCATTTCTCTGTATTTAGCTGTAAATATTATTCTTACAATTTTTAATATTATCTGATTACAGAAACAACAGCACCAAAGACTTGGAGTCATTTGCAGAGACGGCAATCTCCATCAACCGCATGATGCAGCAACATCTTCACATGTCTGCTTCACAAGCCCATCAGTTTTTCTCCAGTTGCAGCCGCAGTGAGAGCAGCAGTGACAACAGTGAGGATGCCTGCCAGATAGATGCTACAAAAGCCCCAGATAGTGCGAGCAGCAATGGCAGTACCAGTGGTGACGACACAGATACAGAGAGCCTATCATTTCTGGACCGCTTCCACTCTTGCATTCGCCTTTCGCCTCCCGGAAGTTCAAAGCTGGCCAAACGCCGAGCCACACTTCATGACTGCAGACACTTTAACTCAAGCAGTGGCTCTGGTGACAGTCTGTCCATCGACTCGGGCAGCTGGTGTGAGTAGTCTGTTCTTGGGAACAAACAAAAAAACAAAAGCAAAAAAAAAAAAAACCCAAAAATCTTTTATAAAAAAAGTTAATTTTTTTTCTACATTTAAAGACACAGAGAACATGCATTTGAGACGGTTTCACTGACCTGTAAATTTGCATTGTAAGGCATGGTTTGGCTATTACACTACCACATTGTGTACATACACAGTTAAAGCTACGATTACATTTTTGTTGGCTTGTAAGACTATGTGAGCATAATTCAGTGCTTTAGTCTGAATTGCTTTGCCCCAAGCACAGACTGTCTTCTGCATGAACACCATTCCCTGTCCATAATAATTCCATGTAATGGAACGTCCAAAAATTCTATTTCAAAAGAAGAAGAAAAAGGCAGACTTTCTACAAAGTTAGCGTCCAGAAATTTGATTGTCAGGATGTAAAGCTTTCCCTGTAACCTCACCTTTACCCATCCCCTTCCAACCTCTCAGAAATAAAACTTGGAAGTAGGGAAAATGCACAAACTTATCATGGGAAATAGGACCAAACTTCATTTCGATCACAATGAAGAAGCTGTAAGCGCAAAGTGAAAATGCTGGTAGCATTTTGGGTCCTATTTGCAAGTGAAAAATGAGTTGTAATAGAATGGTATTAGGTTGACCAACCCTTTTGTACTTTTGTAAATTTTTTGCACAAAAGTAAAATTTGGTTTTGTTGATACTCAAAGAATTAAGCTTATTATTGCATCGAAATCACATAGAATGCCCTTGTAATTAGAAACAAATTGTTCATTGGATTTCTTTTTAAAATCGAAGGAAGAACATAGTGATTTGTTTCTGCATTTGATAAGATTGTGCAAATCCATGGTCATCACTCATGGGCTTTCAAATATAAAGCAGCATTTTTCATGAGCTGATACTTATGGTGTTTGCTTTTAATTAAGGTGACACCTAAACCCCTCCTCAACCTCCCTTACTCCTCCTACCCTGCTTTCAAACTTTGAGCACAGCATCTTTTACTACAAGGTACTTGAGAAAGCACCTTTTAGAAAAAGCATAGCTTTGTTTTAATTTGGGCTTTTTTTTATTGACATGGTCACTAAAAATTTCGTAGGGTTATATTTACAAGAACATTATCCCCCTTCAGTATTGTTTTAAATGATGCTTTGATTTGCCAGTGTGTATGGCGCGAGTCTTGATTTCATTTGCATCTATCATTACTTCATTTCTTTCCAGAATGTCATAGTCCAAGTAATAATCATTCCAAACTGATCGTTACACATATCTGTATAGATAAATGTTTTTTGCCATTTGCAATTTGTTCCTAACTTTTGAGGAGTGAACTTTAAAGACGGAGACTGTCTCAAGTTGTAACAAGAACTGATAAGCCAATAACAGTTCTGAAAAGGCTGAGTTTAACATTGAAACATCACCACAGATATGTGTGTGAAAATTATGGTCTTGTCTAAGAAAGAGGATCAGCATAGATCGTGCAGCATTAAAACATGTAAAAAATGTAATTCTTTATCTTAAAAGAGAAATTAAGCATGCCTGCCTATTAACCACCTCTGCTGTCTGGCCACCACCTAACCCCATCCTGCCCCTCCCCCATCCCATCTTGTTCTTGTCATCTTGCTGCTCCTCCCATCTTTGCTCAGCCATATAAAATAAGATACCTGAATCTTGGAATAGGTGTCGATTCCACTAGTCATGCATTGCTTTGGACAGTGTGCTCATTTCGAATGAATAATCAGACTTATGATGTCAAGAATGAAAGAGCATGGAGGTTACTCATGTTTTCTAAAATGAATGTCTTAATGAATGAAATTGCTGGTGCGTACAAGGTTTAAAAAGCATTACCTTTTGATAATAGGTGGCTTCGTATACATCTGCATGTGTGCATGCATGTTTCTTATGAACTCAAGTAACATGGGCAAAAAAAAAATGTATTTTGATGTTCAGAGGTTGGCTGTGATATACATTTGGAAGAAACTCAACCATTTTGATGCCATCACCAATATTATAGCAGACTTGGTTTGTTCAGATGCAGAGTTCTTGTGTTTCTTTAATACATTAGAGCAGTTCGCATATGCTACTTGACAGCAAATAATGCTATGCCATATGGTAGCTAGTTCCATGGTGAATTGCTATGGAAACCATTTGTAACTAAATTGCAGAAATTCATTTTCGACAACTTGTTTCGGAATCTGCAAGAGTTTGGTTGAGTTGAAAGGATGTGCCTTGAATAAGAATCTCAGTTGAGGTCCCAACATTTTGTACTGCAGCTGAAGCTTCTACAAGTACCAACAAAGAGTGGTACCTGCTTCACGCTGAAACAGCATATATATCTTCCATGCAGATAATGGTCTGTATTCCATAAACTTTGTTGTGTGATCAGAGTTATTGTTGATCCGAAGTCGTTAATTCATGTTTTCCCCCTAAATGACAGAAAAAAAAGATAGTTTATATCTTTTGTATGGTGTCGATCATATCTGGTCGAACTTGTCATTGAGTGTTTTCTTGTTTGTGACTGCAAGATAAGAGTAATGGCTGAAACTGTGAAAGAGTGTCCTAGGGACATGACAAGGTGCTGTTCTATGTTTTGAGAACACCATGCCTGTGGTTGTGCCATGGTTTTAGGGTGGCATGAAGTGTGGGATGGTGACAAAATCCTGTTGATGTCACTTGTTTACCTCAGGGTCTATGATATTGACTTATGACGAAGAGAGACCAATCAGAAAGAAATGGTTTCTGTACTGCGCTGACTTTTCATAAGAGCAACTGAATTTTTTATGTTGTAAACTGAAAATTTTTACAGAAATAAATTTTTTTTCAAGTTGATGTTTCTTGAATTTCTCCAGTTTCTAGAGAGAATGTGTGAGATAGAAAGCGGGTGGACTGTTTGTTGTGAGGAGGAGAGAGAAGCATTGAGTGAAATTTAAAAAAAATGAAACTTGAACTTGGCCTGTCATACAACTACAACAACGCCCCCATCAACCCCACCAAGAACTGCGCACTCTGAAGGCAGATGGGTCACCCCTGATTGCCTATGGCGGGTCAAGAAAGGATGAGGTCGATAACAACATCATACTTTCACTCCCCTTCTCTTTCTACCCCAGGTCAAAACACTTGTACCCCTCCCTGCCTCCTGCTGGCCCCTCCCGCGCCTTGTGACTGGCGGCTCACCGGGAAACGTGCTGCTTCAGCAGCGAGGTCCTCAGCCGCCGGCGTTTGGCCCTGCGCCCAGCCAGCAGATGCGGAGTACGTCGGTGGTGGTGATGGTGGTGGTGCACGTGCACAACACTGGCCGAGCGGCCTTACCTGGCGAGGGGGGCAGGTGATACGAGGCACACTAAGCCACGAGTAGGGAGGATCACAACAACTGAGATGTTGACTCCAAGCGACATTACATCAACCTTCATGCTTGTTGGCTCGTTAACAGTTTCTTTAATCACTTTATTCTGCAGTACATGTCGGCCGTTAGACACGGTGACATTGTTGATGTATAATAATCCTGCGGGTGCATCATGGGGACGCTGGTGACAAGCTGCCTCCAACCCAGCTTATGGGGCCAGCACCATGGCGGTGTATCGACACTGAGGATGTCTGATATATTGCCTCCACCACGCGCGCACACGTGACGACGAAAGCTTAGAGGATCGAAGCCTGAGTGGTGGGACTGGGGGCTGGTGGGGCAAGTGAAGACGCAGGAGATAAACGAGGGTTAATCACTGGCTGCAGGGAAGAGAGGGGCTGACTGGGGTGGGGGAGCAGGGGTGAAGTGTTTTCGCGCACAGCAAGCCGCTGTCAGAAGGGAATGGGGTCGAGGGGTGGATAAGTCGACAAGAATATAAAAGTAAGCAGCATGCCAGCGTGTAGCTTTGAAAAAAAAAACTGCTTCGTGACAAACCCGGATCCGATCATCAGCTGACAAGGTGTTGATGGGTCACCGCTTGCCTTGACAGGCTTTGTTTGCGTGTCTGTTCGGCTGACCTTACACTCATTACAGGCTTTGTTGACGATCGATTGTTTTGTTTATTTTTGTAAAATTCTTTTCAGCGACAAACCCAGTTGTAGCTAAATATTGATGGCTGAACACAATGCCGTTTTCTATTATTGTCATCGCTACATCGATCTGTAGCTGTACCAGCCTTGAGTCACCGGACACCGAGATGCGATCGCACTACCACGACTTCCCCCAACGCTGTTTACAAAGTCCTTTCAAGATTTATGATTAGCGGAGGGTAAAGACAGGGAGGGGCAGCGGGTGAGGGATGGAGGTGCCACATGCAGAAAAAGACGAGATTTGAGCCAAGCATCATCCTGTCCTCATTATAGATGCCATACAAGGGTTAGATAGTTACGCAGGGGAGAGAATGAGAGGGAAGGGGAGGTAAATGTAATACCGGGGTGTATGAACGCTGAACACTGCTCTCTTGCATTCTTCAAACAACTAACTCAGCAGGTTTTATTTCATAATAGCATCATATAAAAATAACCAAGATGGGGCAGGGGAATAAAATAATATTAGAAGCATAAAATCTCAACAACAACAACAACAACAACAAAAACAAAGCGCTGATGGACATCTGCGCACAGACCGTTAATTAATCAAAGTTTGTGGCTTGTGTACCATGTCTTCTGCCAGTGTGCGGAAGGCGGATGTACGAGCTTAGCCAACTGGGCAGACCAAGCACGTGTAGTCAATATTTGTTATTGTTTCTGTATTAACTGGTGATGTTGGCGTACAAAGTTCAACGTGTACTTTCCCCGAGCAAACTGCAGGTCGGGGACAAGAGATGGCGAGACCTTACTCCAGCTCGCCCTCGGCTGCCGGGGCTGAACCCCTGGTACACACACAGCCCCCTGTCCCGCCCATGTAATTGCAACTACACTTCAAGGTCTGAAGGTCAGGACCACGACTCCTCATCCTCACCTTTGTTTGTATTTGGTGGGCAAACAACAAAACACAAGCAAACAAACTGCAAGACTCGGAATCAAGAGGATGGAGGGTCTCATGTGTGCACGTGCTCTCACAAACACAATTAGTCTGCTAGACGACAATCATCTCCATGTATAACTCCAAAGTTGCTGATGTAAAATAATAATAATAAACAACGTGTGATTTATTTGCCCATAATGACACTAAGGAGCAGATATATGCTCTCAGCGCTAAAGTCAAGTAGGAGGCATGGCAGAATATGAAGGACAGAAGGAGAAACAATAATAAAGACGAGTAATAAAAGACAAACATGGAAGACAGATGAACCAGGGAACAAACAGTAAAGGTAGTGTCATAAATCTGTAGAGGAGACGAACAGGTGGACTATAGTCCATTGACTACATTGACAGTGATGATTGATGTGATTGATGTAAGGAGGAATGCTCGTGGAGCAGATGTGTTCTAAGTGCACGCTCAAAGTTTAAAAATGAGTGGAATATTGAATATAAATAATATTTAGTACTTATTTGGTTTCATGCTTTTAGTTCCATGATTATTATTGTTTACGACTTAGTGTATGCAGTTTGTGTTTATAACCGATGTTTATCATGTTGGTCGCTCTGTCTTCTTGGGAGGCTGTTTTTCAAGTTGCTGAAATTGTCTGAGAAAAACATTGACCGGGTCGTTGGCCGGGTACACACGGGGCTGATCAGTGCAGGACGGGTGGGGGAGAGGGAGAGAGAGGATGGCGGGACATGCTTTGTGAAGAACGGCCTCGGCAGGTCACGTGACTGCTTCCTCTTGCTTCCTGCTGCATGTCGAGAAGCATCTGCATCCTTGTCGGGCTGGAAAATGTTAGCAGGTCGCGGCTCTTGTGCGCATGTCTTGTCGCAACCCTTCCGTCCTTGGGGGGACTGTTTCTAAATGTTATCATCGTCATATTTTCATCTTCTATTCGAAGAAAGCGCACTACCCATCATCACGCTGTCATCGTCGATGTGTTCCTGTCCGCGAGTCATCGCCGTGGGTCGTTCTCCCACCCCTCCTACCCACCCTCACAAAAGCACGGGTGTTTATTTTAACAAACTGCATTGTCTCTCGCCACTGTGTGCAACCTGTTTATGCACTGCTTGCTTACACATGCAATATGTTGTCCTCTTCATGCTTGTCAACAGCTTCATGGCGACACGACCAACCTGCTGCATGACATACACAGCTTGTGGTATACACTGACTTTGACCCATAAACCTCGCCATTTGTCCTCCACAAGTCGTGCACGAGCAGCCCTCGGCACTCTGTCAACGAAAATAAAGTTAAGCGACAACACTTAAAAATTTTTGTCCTCAGAACGATATGATGGCCAGAAGGGCGAGGATCAAAACCCATGAAAGTTGGATTTAATTTTTTTTTCTCTCTCTCTCTCTCTCTGCATTACTGCATTCATATAACATCTGCCACAATTTTCAATGACTCATCAACGATTACAATATATAGTACTGTCCCGATTGTGTCGATTATATATATATTTAACATAGAGGTCTAGCTGGAGGAAGGCAGCCCCTCCAGAAGGAAGAAGATTGGAGTTTCGGTGGGACCAGCACTGGTGTAGTCTGACAAGGAAGATCAAGCCGCTGATACGACGGTGACCCGAGAGTGAGGGATGGGGTGAGAGGGAGGGAGAGAGAGGGACTGGGTGAGCTGAAAGACTGAAATATAATAATACTGAACCCTTGGCACTTACTGAAGAGGTAAACTACTAAAAATAACCGCCAAATCTTGGCCACAACCTTGAACAACAGGTTTACAGCACATGCGCGCGCATACACACTGTTGTCTATACTGGCTGGTGAATGTGATATCACTCCTGACTAGTAAGACTATGTATATAATATATTGTGTTTGTGTGACTGTGTGCAAAGCAGATGCTCATTGTGTGTGGGGTGGGGGGTTGGGTGTTTGCAGGCGAGGTGTGCACAAGCGTTTGTGTGTGTGTGTCCTTGACCCATGTCATGAAGATTCGAGATTGTTTATAACTGTTTGGGTGCAGACGAGATGTATATGATTTAAATAATGAATGTATGTGTGAATATATATACACTTCGAAAATTTCATCTACTAACACAAATGTTCTGTCTCCTTCATTCGGTCTGAGAACAGCATGGATAAATAAATAAACGATGTGACGATAAACTCCATCCCAGTCGACATATCCGCGATCATCTATAGGTGTGGGATTGAAACCCAGTGTGGGATTGAACCCAAGTCCCAAGCGACACCCACTACCCGGGGAGGAGTGCTGACGGAGGCAATCGCTGTACCCGCCAAAAGTCGAATCGCTGATGTGTGGCAGCCACCCCTGTGGTGTTGAGCAAGACACAGAGGTTTGTTGCTCGAGTTACCGACTTCGCTCTTCTGTCGGTAGCAGGTGGGGAAGTTATGTCGGTTATGACCTCTTGCTTTGGCCTTCAACCTCCAGCCCCCCTCCTACCCCCCCTCCTCATTTGGCACTAACAAAACAACCATTCTTCCATTCGCTGCTCACCCCTCTGCACGTACGCCCGCCCTTTCAGAATGACAGCCACCCGTGTGTTTATGTGTTTGGTAAAAATGCCAAAGAGAGTAGCATATTGGTTTGGGTTTAAAAAAATTTTTTTATAGCAATTTGGTGAATGACATCGGTACCTTGACTGACAGTGTCGTGTTCACAACCTGTGCAAACAATGTTTTCGAAGGAAAATAATAAAGGTGCTCACGGAATCTGGTGCAAGCTTTATAATTTGCTATGAAAGTTTCACTTCGTCGAAGTGCTGACGAGTGATTTCCTGTGCTCCTACATTCTCCTGTCCGGGTCGCATTGCCAACAGTTTACAGTTGACTTGTTTTTATTTACTGACAGTCCCTTTGTTCGCAATGATACGACTATGTCGAGCACTGAGTTCCGTGTTTGACCGCACCTCCGAGGTAACATTACCCCAGGTGTGGTAACGCAGTGGACACATTACTTGCTTGTCATCATTACACCATAGACGTGTATAGGTGTTTGTCTGCCGAGACCAACACAGCTTCTCCGCTGGTAGTCTCGGCGGCCTAAACAACGAACCTGACTAAACCGGAAGCTTGGTACACTCCAGCCTCGTTTTAGTAGTTCACTGGAAAATCGCGTGCAAGCAGTGAAGTAAAACAAGGTCTTGATTACAGAGGGGATCGTCTGGACCTGGGTTCAGGTCTTCTCGCGTGTCACACTCGCTCTGGCTGTAGCAGTTATTTACAGTCGGCAGGTGTTTCTAGGTACTCGGGTCCCTCTTTCTACCTGCTCTCATAGTCACTACCCCCAACCCCTAAAAAAAAAAGTACGAACTCATCTTGCAGTGGAATTAATTTTCCTATCACATGACACGACTATTTGACTCGCTTTCTTGTTTGTGCAGTAGGCTAGCGAAGAAAGGACCTTGAGCAAGGTGTCCTGATATTCAGTTGATGTATATCCCAGCGGCTGAGGAAAACAAAGGTGGGGAATGGAGGTACAAGTCCTGATATTCAGTACATGTACATGTATATCCCAACAGGCAGAGGAAAACAAAGGTGGGGAATGGAGATACAAGAGAAGTCAGCGGCTCGCACAACCTGCCTCGACTTCCATACCCGTAGGAAGCCATTTGAAGTCTGTTCATGCCGTTTGTATCTGTCTGGTCACGACATCCATCATGGACAGGCACGAAACCGAGGTCTACCTAAAGACAAGCCAACGTTTGTTAAAGTTGAGACAAACATATTATGATGCTTGCCACGACTGAAAGGGCGAGGGGGTCGTTGTCAGCAACTTTTTGTGACATTGGAGTCTGAGTGTTTGTCCACGAGACAATAAATACTTCGTGCACACTCTGAATGACACTACACGCGAAGTCACGTGAGACGTCTTCTGCTGATCAATGATGTTAATTAATAAAGCCTGTTGTTGACAGATGTCATTATTGACAGCTCGCTTGATTCTTTCTGAAATGAGTCTGCCATGACTACACCAGGGTTATGTTGTTAGGAAAATGTTGTACACAATCAGGTTATTGAAGATCACAGTACATACACAACAAATACTTCATGGCATTATTTTTTTTTGTTTTTGATTTGTGTGTGTGGTTTGTTTGTTTTTTTGTTTGTTTGTTTTTGGTGGTGGTGGTGGGCTCTATGGAAGAAGCAGAGCGCAATGTTCCTTTCCGAGGAAGATTTATTTGTTTACAAATATCGTCAGGGTTAGATGTCATCAGATGTCATCGTGTTTTCGCGTGTTTTTTATGCACAATTTCCGGTGGCCCCTTCTTGACATGCGCATTTCTGGTTTTCCTTCCGCTGACCTAGCGAAGCCCCTGGTCACGTGGTCAGCGGAAGTCTCGACCTACATGGCTACGTGCACCCGATGGTAATTGCATTATTACAACAACTGAAGTGGGAGAAAGACACACTCATATAAAGACACACGTGCATGTGCACAGGGAGGGAAGGAGGAAAGACAGAGATGGAGGGAAAGGAGGGTAAAATGAGAAGGCGGGAAGAGAACACTAGGGTTTTTTCCCCCAAGACAGGTTGCGTCATCCTACAGTCCACAACAATTCTTTCTCCTCTGATTCCAGCCTCAGCTCCAGCAGGGGATAAAAACTATAAAATGCTGTAGACAAGTCAGGGCGCCCAGAGAAAAGTTGTTCCCTCGCTGTATGTTCCCGGGGCAGTCGCTTTGTTCTTCATGTTGGTGCCTCGTACACACTGTAAGCAAAATAATTCTACCTTTATCTACAGGGCACAGCAGGCGCGTGCTGCAGCATTTAGTGTGAGTTTGTGAGTAGCCAGTGTTTTAAAGGTCTAGTGAGCTGCACTAATGGCTGGATTAAAGTGCAAGAGTGTATCCTCCAGAATTGTGGCCGGTAAACCCTCTTTGAAGCTTACAATTATTAACACGTACAGAAAGAGGTTGAAATCGTGATATCCAGAAAAACAGAGATACAGCTAACTGAGCTACGCCTAACTAACGCATGGTCCAAGCTTTCCTATTGGCTGAGGCCTTGACAACGTAAACGTATCCATGTACAACCCTGACGTCAGTGTTGCGGGCCTATATCTGTCGTGGTGATGTTTGCAATCGTGCATCTCAAAAACAGAAGAGGGCTATTACCCTAGAATTTCGGAAATAGTATTCTGCACCGAGCCTTAGTCAGTAATTAGAAAATAAATTGGACTCCCAAAAAACGAGAGCTAGTCGTGGGAATCATGTATGTAGGGTAGACTATAATCACCCTCGGCAGGATCGCGTGGATTCCGCTACAAGTACCAACGTCCTCTGCTTTCAGTTCCTGTCACACGAGATGGAACAACGGGATGGGGAGACAGCGCGTGAAGACACGTGACGTGCGTACACCTCGTGAACAGAGGATGTTGGAGATAAACTCGGGTAGTGTTACGGGCACCAGACCTTTCTCTCTGTGTGTGTGTGTACCCGAGCGTGAGATCCCCGCATAGTTGAATAATAATAAAAGTAATAATCATTAATTCCAGCACGCTTGTCCTGTATAACCGAAGGACAGTGCTAAACAACAACAACAAGTCTTGTAAACAAGAGTGCAAAAACTGAGGGCGGGAACTGTGTAGCTCTGTGTAGCTCTGTACTTCATTGCTGAGACCATCGGCCCCCTCATCACAAGGACTCTACATGCAAGACGGTAACAACTTGCATCAGTCATAAGCAACAGCAACTTGTGACATAAATATGTTGCTGTGCAAGCAGTATATGGTGGGGATGGAGGGGTGGGGTGCAGAACAAGTCTGTTTATTCAAGGAAGAAACGCGTCCTTTGTAATAATGTTTGCACCGTGACATGAGTGACTGAGACAATGAACAATTAAGACCTGAGTAAGAAAACGAGCAACGCCCGACATTGCAAGCGTTTCTAACGTTTCTAAACTTTTTCATATCCATCACATTCTTTAAAAAAAATTGTATTCAGATTAGGTCTATACAGGAGAAGTGGGGATTCCAAGCGATGCAAAAACCTCATTTCACTGTCAAAGCAAAGCTAATTCCCCTCCCCTCCTCCTCCCCAACACTTCAGTGTATCCACTGGGCCATCGTGGGCAGCCTGGAGCCCTGTGGGGAGGGGTGTTCTCCTTCCTGGAGGCTGGCATCACCCGCCAGCAGCAGGCTCCGATCAGGTAGGTATAATTATAGCCGTGAAGGAGAAAAGAAAGAAAGAAAAATACCCACAACCAAAACAGAACACTCAAAAATGATGTTGTGGATCGTCGTGCCCTCCCCTCCTCCTCCTCCACAGTATAAACTATAAAGGATGCTCCCTCCCACCCCATGCTTCTCCCCCCTGCACTTTTGATAAAGATGTGTGCAGGTTGAGCTGTCGCCATGTTTCGTACAAACATTTATACATTCTTCTCTCCTCGTGCCGGAGGTGCAGGTCGTTCCTTCTCTGCAATCCCGGCCACTGCGTCGCACGCTGGCCTCATTTACTGTAGCCACGATATACATATACTGTACCTACTTTCACCGATGGGTTGGGGTACTTAGAGGCCCCTGAACCTGCTTTTCACATGTCCCTTTATATTCTGGGGTTTCGTTGTTTTTTGTTTTTTGTTTTTTTCATCCGCATCTCAGCTCATGTTTAGCACTCCTCTCCCATCCCTCCAACGGCTTCAAAACTATTGAAAACTTGGAAAACAAACTTCGTTCATTTTTTTTTCATCATTTAATGGCTGTTCTTAAAACTGATTCCAGAATCCAAAAAATGTCAAACACGTCTGCAAAGTGTTCAACTTTAAACATGGCTGCCGGGCCTTCCACTCACAAATTCTTGGCTTTCACAACGTTTCTGTGATAACTGACTTTGTTACACACGCAGCCGTGTATGTGATTTCTCGGAGGGACTGAGGTGGATGCCTAAAGTTTCAAAGAAAGAAAAAAAAAAAGGAAAGAAGAGGCGGACTTTGCAAGAGGTGCGGAGCGTTGCAACAGCCGTGTGACGTCAGGTCTCTGGCACGAGCTTGCTGCATCCTGGTACCGTCTGGCAGCGAGCAGCCTGCTGTCGGGGGGCAGAGGTCACACTCGGGTCAAAGGCTGTGGGAAGATGCCAGACTCGCGAGTTATCTTACAGTGTCACGAGTTTTCTTTTTTTTTTTTTTTCATTTTTTCCCCTCCTCCCCAACAACCGCACAGACGAGTCGAGGCTGAGGGTTGCGTTGGCGAAGAAAGCAAGGCACGTGCGGCAAGTTGCACAGTCGTCTTACTTTTGTTATGATACAAGGTTTGAAACAATTTCGTGATAATAAAATATCAGGGTTTAAATTACATTAACCTGGGACTGAAGTATATATCCCTCTCCCCACCCTTCGTCCTCAGACCCCAGACAAATGTACCCCAGACTTAATCATCATGGCGTCGACCACAATGCCTGAACTACATCTCGCTAGCCTCGCCTCCTCGTCTACTACCGCCTTGCGCGCAAGGATGTTTCCTAGCCTGGTTCTCGGACCACGCGCCCCATCATCCGGGTCCTCGATGTCGAGTCTGCGATGCACGACTGCGGATGTGCATGAAGTACAAACAAATTGCATGCATGAGGCGCGCACCGACTGACCCCGGATACGGAGTGTGGACAGTGTTCTGTCAGGCATCACTGTAGTCAGTCAGTCAATCCACCCTCGTGTGCGCCTCAGTCAATCCCACTGCACCTCCGCTTGGCGCCGCTCCTCGGGTCACCTTGCGATGCGAGTTCTGCTCCCATTGGAATCCTGCCAGTTCCAGAGATGTGGGAGACAACTAGGGCGGAGTGTGTTTATGTTGCAATCTTCAGCCAAAGCTATAAGCCACACAGGATGAGAATGAGCATCAACTGTGTGAAAAATTTAACGGATAGTGGCAGAACCCGCCAGCCATAGACCGGTGACCTGTGAGTGGTTCATCGTCTCTAGGCGAGGCATACGGAAGGCAAAGCTCAGACTTAATCTTCCGTTGCCTTTTAAGCTTCCTCGAACTAAATAACCATTTCACTGTGGACAGAGGGAGTTTCCCAGACCATGTCCTCAAACCGAGAGAAGAGAAAATACTCTAAAAACTATTCTATTTATAGATTTGCTGAGATCTGTTCAGATAATTTTGTTTTCAAGAGGCTGAGTTAATTACACACTCAAACAAAGATATTCTCTTTCCTGTCAAAACTAACCCTGAAACTCGAAACTCAAATAAAAAAAACCCTTGGATGTCCTGATGATGCCATAAACCCTGACGCGATCTACTGTGAGCTATTTTTAGCTCCAACGCGATACGTACACAAGTTGTGTCGAGGAGCGACGAGACCCGCGGCACAGGCAACAGGACTCACCTTGAATCAGGAACTTTTCTCAACCTCTAAATGTTTACATGTATTGAGTTGGCACAATTTCACACACGCCATGTTTTTAGCAATCTTATCTATAAAGTCCCTCCCACACTTGAAATATCAGTCACGTGACAAGATGAGGGCAGATGCGGTGTTTCCTCAATGTGCTGCCTGCTTCAGCTTTGTATTTCATCCTCGATGATCCTTTCAGGGCCGTTAAATCCGGGTGTATATATATACAAAGAGGGATTACCAGAAGCAGTAGAGTGGAGAAAGGATATCACGGAACTGATGAGCAGTGGAGCGTGTCACGTGAACCGCCCACGTGATGAAAGCACAGAGGACTGAGTGTATGTAAGAAGGAAACACGGTTATACATAGTAAATGATCATACAAACATAACAATCATTTAAAGACACAACAAAGAACGGCAAACATAGTGTACATGGTCAGCAAGGGCAGACTGTAAACAAACACGGTCATACACAGGGAGGACAATAAACAAACATAAACCACAAATGTTTGTTCGCAAGGGACGACTACATTCAAACAGAGTAATGGATATGTTCACACACAAAACTTGTTAGTAACATACCTTCTACCTTCTATGTATACCTTCTACCTTCTATGTACAGAAAAGGACGACTGAACACCAAAGAAGACAGAACGGGGCAGGAGGGAGATGAACAAAGGGAGGCCGACAACAACACACACCCACACCCCGTTCCCTCCCAGCTACACAGACCCGCGGTTACTGGGTCTGCTCTCGTCTGCCAGTGTAATCTGTGGGGTAAATGTCACCACCCTGGCCTCGTGCCAAGCTTTTAGCACCCTCACCTCCAGTTCTGCTATCCCGTCTGCCCAACGAAACGCAGGTTTCGGCTGATAATTGCCAACTGAAGGAGGAGGGGAGTAACAAACAACAAAAACCAACAACCACAACCTCCCTTCTTCGTCAAAGCACGCTGCAGACGCTGGCTGTGGTCGGTGTAGGTGAGAAAAGCCCTCGTCGAGGGCTGCATCAAGGAGGCACTTTTCGTGCAGCTATTAAGAAAGAAAAAAAAAAAGAAAAAAGATTCTGGAGCGAGGCCACGTCTAGGCTCACACGTCGACCGTCCGGCGAGCAGCCAAAATATTTGATGTATGGCCGACTGTGCAGTTGCTGGTGGCGCTGACGAGGGCGTGACGACAGCAGGTGAGACGAGGAGCGTGCACTGCGCATGCCAGGTCTTGGATCGTGAAATCTTGGCTTTAAGAGAACACTCCCACGTGTTCTCCGCTCTCTTATATTCTTAAGGATGATCTATAGGACTCGTGACACGGGGTGGCCCCTTAAACTGGGGGTGGGAAGGTTCATGAGGGGTTCCCGTCCTGTTTTCTTGACGAAGGATCCGCTCGTCCTGTGCAGTGTGTGCTCGGAAAGCTTGGGATGTGAACGCACGAGAAATCACAATCTGGTTGGACAAGTGAAACTGTGAAGGGAGAACAGAAAGAAGATCATAAGTCAAGGATCGGAGAAGAATGAGGGTGTCGCTGTTGACCTCTTGTTGACCCGCGACTTTTCCACTGGGTTCAGAGAAAGAAGCATCATTATTTATTTCGTCTTTACCTGTTGTGATTAGTCTCAAACCAAATCCCAAACCATAACAAACAAAAACAATTAATATGTTTATAAGATGTGATGAAACTCGAACCGATGGTGTAGACACGTTACTGTTTATGAAACTGTGTTAGGAGGTTACAATGATGAAATAACAGTTAAACTAGATAAACTGTAAGTTCTCGGCAAAGTCGCCATCCAGACAAGACAAGTCGCCAGCAGGACGGACATCAAGTCGCGACTACAAGTTATTATGGGATACACTTCACAACAAATAGCACTTGATCATCTTAACCAAGTTAAATGGCGGAGGACTAAGTCATTACACGAAATAGTTCCTCACGCCATCGAGTGAACGTGAACAAGCACTGTCACTGTGCGCGAAATAGTTCTTCGTCCTTTTCGTCCAGTGAACGTGGAGGAATACAAGGACAAGTCGCTCATCCTGTTGAAACCGTTGGATCACGGTTACCTGGGCCACGAGGGTTTGAATACACCTGCCAGTGCATGCTGCTGCACACCTCGTCACACCTGGGACAGGGGGATGGGGCGGGGAGGAAAGAGAGGAGTAAAGAGCAAGCGAGGTGAGAGGGACGGAGGAGGGGGAGAGAAAGGAGGGAGGAATGCTATGCTCCTCATCACACCTCAGTCTATTGAAATCGGTCTTACAGAGGATGGCTATATATATATTGTGCTGCAGGCGTCTCTTGGCAACCACTGTACCCCCCTTTGTCTGCATGGTGCACGTGCTTACACCCCATCCCCTCGTCATCCTCTTTCAATACTTTTTTATGAATGCTTTATAGGTCGGGTGGGTTGGTTGCCAAGACTTGGTAAGATCCGACACTCAGACATCGCACATTGTGTCCACAATAATGGCAGCCACACCGAGAAACTTCGAGAACTACAATCATCGTTCGCAGAGGCGAGAACCATACCTGACTGCTGACTACATCACGTGTTCACTGCAATAATTTAGTCACATGATTACAATACGAGTTCCTGTTCAGTCTGCACCGAGCGAGACCTCGTCAAATACTTACACAATAAACTTTCATCGACACAGTCGTTAACAAAAGTCAGATGATGAGCAGAGGCTGTCGTCTGTATATTGTATCTGCTCGGGGAAGAAAGGTAAAGGGAGGAGAGTGAAAGGACGAGTTGAGGGACACGTAAGTCGGGCAACAAGACCCTCGTTGAAATGGTTTTGGTCCAGTGCACGTGACGTCAGCAGACGACTATTGACTTGAAATTTCATCGCTGTAAACAGATGATATTCTATTTATATCTAAGCACCGACAAGCATCATTTCTCTCTCTCTCACTCACACTCTCACACACACACGCGGAGGTCAGGAGAAGGGAGTGAGGGAAATGTCGGTTAAGCGTTGAACCCTTGTTGTGACTGTCGGTAAGAATAGTCAGCAATTGCATATGCAGATAACCCTAGCGTGACCTTTGGTGGGTTGCCATACCTCTTGCATCACTGCCTTGAGTGCCTTCTGCTTTCGTCTCGCTCTTTGAACCAGCGCGTGAACACGTGCACGTTCTCTCCATCTCACATGCACCACTCTGCACACACATACAGACACGCTCACAAAAACACACATATGCGAGCTCTTAGGTTTTATAAAAAGTGAGAGCATCACCAGGTTCCAACTTTCGGCTTGGTTAAAAAAAAAAAAAGATGATATCGCTACTTTCTTCCTGCTTTCTCGCTGTATAAACGGTTTCAGGGAGAAACGTTTCAGCTGCTTAAATGAGTCACTTCCATCGGCTTTAGAGAGAGGGTCAGAGTTCAAGAACGTGACCTAATGAAGGATGTGATATAGGGGCGAGGAGTGTGGATACATGTGATGCGAGGAGGATGCAAGGAGCGACTCAGTCGTACACCAAACCGTTTGCCGGCGCGTGCAGTCCATCACACGGCCATGTCGTTCTCTTGGCCAGGAGCCGGGGGAAGTCTTATGACGACTGGGAGGAAATCGATGAGGAGGACGAGAGAGAGAGATGCACACCGAGAGAAGATGTTTGTCTGTGACGTGCGGAACGTGCAGCGAGGCCAGCGCGCGGCTGGTCCAAGACGACGCTCGTCATTAACTGAAGGCTTCGATCAAGCGTGCGACGATCTGACGGCGATGCGGCAAGCGAGTAGGGGCACTTGTGGGGTGGGGAGGAGGAGGTAGGAGACCTGAAGGTGACGTGGCTTGTGGAGGTCAAGAGGACAGCAGCCATGTCAAAAACAACAGAAGGAAGGCCGGAGGAGGTTGGCAGTGACGTCACATGAGGAGAGGGAATTTTTTCGGGTGATGCGTCCTCCTTGAGGGTGCACGCGCCGCCTGTCCTGCCTGCACGCGCTTTTGGACCGGTATCGGAGGTCCCACGGACGTGTGAGGTGGATTGCTGTCTGTCTGCCGAGACCAACGCTAAGCCTCTTGCGAAGTTCTCAGCTGTTAGTCTCGGCGAGCCTAAACAAAGAACGTAACTGAAACCGGAAGCTTTGTACACACCTGCCTCGTTTTAGTAGTTAGAAAAAATCGTCGAGCAGTCCAGTAATACAAGTTCGTGGAGGTCCAGTGTTGGAGCTGGGGGTGGAATGGGGATAGGGGGGCGGGCAGAAGCGGAAGAACCCTGACACAACAGCTAGACAAGGGCGATAATTACCATCCCTTCGCTAGACCGCCATGCGATGCAACTCATTAAGTTACAGCATCGTAGGGCGATGACAATGATAATAATAATTATAAACTTACTGACATATAGCGCATCTCCACCTCACAGCAGGACTCCCGAAACACGAGGGGTGGAAACTTCTTTCCCCTCACTCTTGCTCGGTAGCACACACACACATACACACACATACACGCGCACGCACACACACAATGAGAAGGAGGAGAGCGTGAGTCAATGAATCAATGCAGGGAGGCTGCCATGTTTTGGAAGGAGGTGATGACTGAGCAGTTAACATCCCCCACTGACCGACTTCACTTCAGAAGCGTCTTGCAGCAGCAGCCGAGCGCTCGCCTCTCGCCACGCTTCCTGTCCGAACGTGCGCCTGCGCAGCACGTGGAGTCTGGGTGGAGACGTGCAGCGCGTGCTAAACACCGTGTTGTCGCTCGGCCTGCTCCAGCAGCTATCTTCGGCAAATCACTTCCACCCCATTCTGTCCATGTGTACCTCCCTCCTTCCTACCCTGGCACCCGTCTTCCTACCACCTCCACGGCATCTCACCATGCAGAGAATGATTGTCGCTCTCACTGAGAGAAGCAGCAACCCTGCCGTTGACGTGTCTGCGTGGAAAAGAAATGGAAAAGAAAAAAAAGAAAAAATTTCGCCAGTTTTTTTCCGGCTGCCTGAGATGGAAACTGTTAGGGCGAGTAGTTTGGATGTCAAATCTGTTATGGCGGTTAAAGCTGACATCAAAACTAAAGGAGCTATTCAAGTCCAGGAAATATTTTCTGACTAAAAAAAAAGCTGAATGGATTCCCTCACGCCCCTCAGGGGCAGACAGTCTGGTGGAGCAACGATTAACGTCTGTCACCAACGCAGTGAGAATTGGCTGTCCTGGGTTCAGATCTCGTCTCGGGCACGGTTTTCTGTTTATGTATGTGGCATCTGTTTACATTGCTGACTGCTTTGCCGTGATCAAAGCCTTAGCTGCTGACTCGGCGTAAAACACCAAAGCTCGTCCTCCACTTGCAGGTGACTAGCAACGACTGCGGCACTTCATGGCACCACGAACACCACCTTGCTTGTTACCTCAGAGCAAAACATATTAATCTTAATAAGCAGGATACAGTGAAATACTATTGTTGGAGAGAGAGTTGTCAGGGTCATGCCGTGATGTAAAGGTTAGGTAAGGTTAAAGGTTAAGAGACTCGATATCCCAAAAGGCTTGTTGCGGGCATGATGGTGTCTTGTGACGTAAGCGATGTACTTATGCTTGGTACATAATTCTGTTTCCTTTATTCAGTGATCTATTCAGTTCACACACTCGCTGGCTGAAAATGTTTCAAATTAGGAAAGAAGAGGCAACACAGGTCCCGAGTGTTTCTCTAATTTGTTTGTCTAATCTATCATCCTTGACGGCAGGAGCATTTCCGGTATCAAGCCCTTCCCTTCTCCACACTTACCTAAATATCCTACTCCTTTCCTCTGATTATCATCGAGGATATTACCATTTACCATTGCATCTACACTTTTTATGATACAGCCCGAGCTCACTCACTCACCCCGAGCCTCACGTCTGCACTGAGGGGACCTGACACTTCACACACGTCTACTGTCGCCCCCATCTTTTCCTCCCTTCGTTTTCCTTTTTTTTATGATATTTAGTCCTGGCACGTGACACTCGGCACACCAGGAGGGGGAAGCAAGAGAAAACGAAGCCAGCGGACTGTTGTGTGTTGTATGTACTGCTGTGTGAGTGTATATACTGTGATGTGAGTGTGTAGGATTATGTGTACTGCTATCTGAGTGTGTAGTGTGTGTACTGCTGTGTGTACTATAATTTGTAAGTATGTACTGCTGTGTTTCTGAAGGAGTTATGTGCGTACTAACTATTCAGATGATGAAGAGAAGAAGGAGGAGTTTAAGCAGCAATAAAATGTCATGAGCTTGCCATAGGATGGGGATAAGACGCTATATAAATAATAATAATCAATCGTCATCATCATTGTACATGCGAGGGAGCACGACTGCGAGCTACAAGTTCACGGAGGACTTTCCTTCTCATGACAAGGGCGCCATCATCAACATCGCACACTTGTAACAACAGAGTGTTGACCGTTGTCCAAACAGTTTCTCGCCATGTTAGTAACGGACTGGCACACGTGACAAGACACGTGCTGTGACATTTTATAGTCATGTAAGCTTTTATCAATATCTCACCCGTTAAACCCAACCTCATGCCCTCGTGAGACTCCATGACCTCGCTGACGTCAGAGGGAGACTTCCGATCCGCTGCCTGCGTAGTCGGGTTACTTTGTGCTGGACGCCACAACGAGGCTCCTGCGTCACCGCCACAGACACACAAGTCTGAGGTCACCGCAGTCAGTAGAAGGTCCTGGAAGGTATGCTCATCCATCGAAGGACAACAACGACGCTTTTTGGACATGATCGGTCTCTACACAACAACAACAACAACAACAACAACAACAACAACAACAACAACTACAACTACATTACAAGTGCTTCCCGAGTCTGTCGACAGTAACACAGACCAGAGCTAGAGAAAAATAAAGAGAAGGAAAAAAAAAATAAAGAAAAAAAATGCTAGGTTCCACCGAGATTTGAACTCGGATCGCTGGATTCAAAGTCCAGAGTGCTAACCATTACACCATGGAACCCTCTGGGTGCGAGGTCGCACAAACACATAGAAAATCATCCGAGGGTTCACCTCGTCAGGTGTTGACATGACGCTCGTCACACAAATGCATGTGCGGCAGTTTATTCCCTTCACACCAGGTGTTCACCACATAAAATAAGCCAGGGCCAGGTGTTACACAATTAAACCTGTCATTCCAGTTTTACCTCAGCCTCGTACCCAGTGTAGATAATGTCCACACATCTACCCACTGTACCCCAGTGGCTGTGACCCCATGAACCTCGCTCTAGAGCCTTCTGTTTGCTGACGACAGACTTGACCCTGTTGACACTCGAGCCGGCTGCCCTCGGGGAACGGAGTGATCACACTGACGGTGTATCATTTATTGATGACCGCTCCAAGGGCTACCTGTCCAGCTACCTGTCTGACAGGTGTGCGTGCGTCTGCTTACCTGTAGGTCGCATGAGCTTTCACTTTTTCA
This sequence comes from Pomacea canaliculata, assembly GCF_003073045.1. Classification (NCBI taxonomy): domain Eukaryota; kingdom Metazoa; phylum Mollusca; class Gastropoda; order Architaenioglossa; family Ampullariidae; genus Pomacea; species Pomacea canaliculata. The sequence continues at coordinate 3,816,894 of NC_037599.1, forward strand.
CTGAATCATTTAGTCGTTTGAGGCTGTACCCATAAAACACCCGTAAACATGTGTTCGTCCTTCAGCGTCTCTCGGCAGTTCTCTACTTGTTTGAAGATTTCAATGATCGTAAATGCAAAGCGATTTTTGCGCCTTCACTGTTCACACTTTCTTTTATGTGAAATGTCAGACGGGTAGTCGTGCATTAAAATGTATTAAGATATGGGGTGAAAAGGTCAATCAATTTTTTTAATCATTCCTATAATTCTCTGCTTAAATTGTTTTTATCATTCCTTCCATTTGATGGCGCTTCCCATACAAGCAAGGAACGTGTTGCAATGAAGTTCTCAAATGTTTTATTCTTGCACTTGGCAAAGTCTGGGTGTTGCATATTTTATTTATTTTAACTTAAATGTATTAGTAAGGACTGAAAAAATAAAATACTGAGGATAGAAAAAAATACGTACAAAAATATTTTTCCAACTGTGCTTCTATCACTTAAGTAACGGAAGTAGATCGGGAAACAAAAACAGTCACAACGTAGGTTCCACCGAGATTTGAACTCGGATCGCTGGATTCAGAGTCCAGAGTGCTAACCATTACACCATGGAACCTGCGATGTGCACAGACGCACGGCAAAGGTAAATAACGGTACTGCTGCTACCTGAAGGTGGTATTCATTCATCTTGCACCTGTCCTTCCCGTCATTGGCCCACAGAGGTAAATACATACTTTAAATAATGCAGCCATCTCCTTCTGCCAGGTCAAGGCTCCATATTTTAAAGCCTGATCGTCGTTAGTGTTCATCAGGGTGGCAGCCTACCCCACAGCAGACAAAGACCGCTTGCAGGAGAAGGGTGATGGCGATACCCTGGAGGTAAGGGTATGAAAGCACCGTTGTCTGTGCCGGAGGTTGTGGTTATAACGAGACTTGACCTCGGCTGCACCTGAGGGGGGTACGCGTGCTGCTGCAGGAGCTACCCCCACACCAGGGGGCGCTGTGCGTGTTGGTACCGCGGGGCGCTGCGTGCTGTGCCGCAGGCGGTGCGTTGGGTGGCGACTACGTCACTGGCGAGCGTTACGTGGGCTGCACGTTGACGTCGCGTGCTGCTGACCTCGAGTGGTGCGCCTGCACCGAACTTGCGCACCTGATCAAGGTTAAATAAACATCTCCCTCGCTCACACACAAGTAGAGGAAACAGCAACATCCACACCGACACTATGCACGCGCACACACACACGTGACAACACGTATATTTTTTTCTCTCTGAACACTCTCTCAAGGTCCAAGGAAAGGTGTAAGGTGAGATATGACGAGGCGAAGCACTGAGTAAACTCACTCTTACTCACTTCCTCATGTAGAGCAAAATAAGATGCTGACAGTCACCGCAAGAAATAAGAAATGTTGAGCTTGGAACACAATATTGCTACAGACGCACCCGTTCGCTTCATCTTGCTGGCACTTACAATATGTAAACGGTGGTTAACCAGTCTACAGATGCTTGGAAAACCCACCCGACATCACAGGGATCGGTTGCTATGTTACTGCGCTTTGCTCTCATCAGGGTAGTGCTGACGTGTTACTCGGTGCAAAACAATGTGTGTGAGTGATCCAAAAATTTTTGAATTAATTCGAATTTAAAAATTAGCATTGCTTCTTGTTGTTGACCTTCCTACCCACATCAGCAAGAATATATCCTGACCTCTCAGCCTCTAGAGGTAGGTGCACGGAAAAAGAACAACATGTCCGATGCAAGCTCAGCAATGACCTTATGTTCAGACCGGAGAACGTGCCTGGCTTCCCTCGCCCACCATACTAGCTTACCTCATCATATCATCCAGCACTTTGAACTACACACGGAACTTACATGAACTCTGACCTTACTCCACGAACTTCAAAGGTCAGACACGTACGCTTCGCCCTGACCCCATTACTGAATTTAACGAAGAAATTCGTTGGTTGGCTTCTGGACCGTTTTAAAAAAAAAAATTGTTTTTTTCTAAAACCTTATTAAATGTTGATCGGCTATGGCTTCCTTATCAATGCGAGGACGATGTTTGTTTGGTTTCACCCTGTGACTTTATTTTTGTATCAGGACAGAGATGGGAATGGAGCCTGGCTGTCACAAGAACCAGTCCAGGAACTGAAGATGGAGAAGCCTGAAGCTGAATTTCTGCACGCATGAAGGTGATGAATGGGAGAGAAAGAGAGAATGAGTGGTTCGACATCTATGTTAAGCTTCTATATTTTTATTTTCTAATGAGATTTTGCAGCTTAACCCAAGCATCGAAAAGACCATGACGCAGTAGTCTGTCCTTTCATAATGGGTGATGGGTGAAAAGTGTCCTACTTGTGTCCGTACAGTGCATACCCGTATAATACTCATCCCTGTTAGGCAGTCACTTTACCTCATAAAAGCGCTTTCTCAGTGGATGACACCCTGAATTACAGTCGTTCACTGCCTGGATCCAGTTCCGTAAGCCGATCCAGTTTTCTCTTCACTGGTTCGTCTTCGTTTACCTGCGACTAAACACAAATCTCAATAAGGCTACCCTACTTAACATCACACGAGGATGTGTAACTTGAGTCCCGGGTACATCAGGCTACTGCGAAGTACCCTAAAGGTGGACACGGTCTCCCACAGACGCCGACCGCATGGAGATCGATTCCCGCGGTGGGGCTCGCTGGCTGCTTTGTCAGCAGTCGGGTGTTTATGGGGACAAGTGAGAAGAACGAGAAAAGAATATCCAGTTTCAGCAGTGCTTGACACCCTGTCAGTAATTTAAGGGGTAGGTGAGCAGGAGTATCCGTGGTGTCGTGTGTACTGGAGGCGAGAACTGTATCCATGACCCACAGCCCCCTCGACACCCGACAGTCTCGCTGACGATGGCAGGTACTTTTTCCACTGCGCCATCCTGCCATCCCTCCCTCCCTTACCATCCCTTCCCACACTCTACCCACGCTCTCACCCCATAAATGAAAAGAAAAGACGAAAATACTCAACGAGTATTCAAGTACATTATTTATTTAGAAGACAGTTCGCCAATCATTCTTCCTCTCTCTCTCTCTGATTCCTCAGAGGAAATAACTGTAACCTGTTGAAAAAAAAAAATCCAGCACGTGAGCACACGCTCTCTGCAAGATCCTGTCTGCTGGGAGTTCAATGCCCGCCAGCCTCCACTGTTTTGTAAACATGACCTCGAGCACGTGACGCACAGCACGCGGCCGGTGAGGCGCTCGTTCAACGAGGGAGGGTAGGGGACGGCCGTGAGGGATATTTGTGAATAGTTGCAGAATGTTTCTCTGTATTGCATGCATTCTATAATTATTTAATGAATTATAGAACCATGAAAGGTATTTTTATAGAAAGTAACAAAACATTTCCATCAGTGTGTCTCTCTATCTTTCTCTTCTCTGTATTTTTTGTTTGTTTGTTTTTTTAGCGAGAGAATTTCCTCTCACCTGAAGAGGAACAGTACATAAATGCTCACAACTTAATTCTGATTTTGTTTGTAAAAATAGTTTATCTTTGTAATTACTTGTAAAAAAAAAGTACTCGTCCAGCTATATTAAATACCTGTGACCCTCCTTCTGCATCCATTACCTATCCTCCTGCCATGAGTGTCCGGTAACGGTCAGCAAACGACTTCGGAACAGAGAGTTGAGGATGTCTGGTCATGTGACAGGCGTGTTTCCCCCTCCCCATGCACCCAGCAGACAAGGGTAACTGATGGATACCCCAAGGCCGGTAACAGTGGTCGAAGGAAAGGGGTTATGCTCTGCTGTCCATATGCCTTCCTAGACACGATGAACCACTCATTGATCATCACCATGAGCCTGTTTGTGAGTGTGTGAAGTGCCATGAGTTAACTTTATTGTTATTTATTATTGTAAGCAGCAAGACTGTATATCATCTAGTGTCTGTTTCACCAGGCGAGACTAGTCCTAATTAAGGACCTTGACCCCAGACTTGACCTCAACACAACTTTCACAACAAGGCTGAAATCGCCGGGTTCAAGTTTCGGTCTGACTGTGAGATTTACCACGTGACACCCGCGACTTCAGACTCATTTTCAAGAGTTCATACGCTCGCCAATCAACGGCGAGTGTTCGGAAGTTCAACCGAAAACGATGGGAAAACCTTGAGAAGATCGCGGTTGCTCGATCTTCCTCCTTCTCTCCTTTCATTTCTGTCAAGTCTCGTCGGGGTCATGACCCTCACAGTCCTTCAGTAGGAGTCGACTACTGAGGTCACAGAGTCACAGGCTAGTCTTTTGCTGAGTCCTCCAAGATGGTTTTGACGTGAAAGACTGTTAGTCACCCACTGCCCTACGTGACCGACGTGGCGAACAGTAGACAGCAGTCTCACGTGACGTACAGTGCTGACGCGCGCAGCTGTACGTTGACCTGACGCAAGGGAAAGCTCAGAGGGCAGAGGTCAAGCGCTCCGGAGTCACATGCTGGTGTAATTCCTTTTCCTTGATTTCAGATACACAATCACTGATACGTAGAATTGGTCATGAACGTCAGAGTACGACAGGATTGACCTTTTTGTACTCTCTCTCTCTCTGTCCTTCATTCACTCGTAAGACCTCGTCCTTCCTCCTCTCCACGCGATGTAAACTCTGTTTTCCAGCGCGTCATCAGCTGTATCCTCGACCTTTGAACTACCAAGCAACAGATCACGAGCGTCAGACCTTTGAAACTGATAGTATTATTTTAAATCCCACCATGAACCTGAGATTCTTTTACGAGGTTTGAGTTCGGCGATGGGTTTGCGTTTGGTGTCCTACCTCGCATAAACTTGTCTTCTGAACATCACGGACATTTTTATGAATAAAAAGTAGGTAAAGGCCGAAGACTTTATAGCCACGTGGTTGCAAAAGGCGATCAATTGTGAGTGGTTTACTGTCTCTAGGGCACGGGATGTGAGAAGAGGAGCCCAGCATCCCCTCCCTCCCCTACTGTGTCGCAGTTTGCTTCTCCTCATAGATCAGATGACATATGTTAACGAGCAAAGACAACTGGGAGGGTGTTGGGGGAAGTTTTCTCAGTCGAAGACAAATATCTGCCCCAAAGCTGTCTGGAGGACTGTGTGCTACTGTGTCTGTCTTGTGTGTGGAGAGGAGATACGACATCGTCACAAGAAGTCGTCTGTCCTTACAGTTCCTTCCCTTTCCTCTCTCTCTCTTGGCTTGCACGTGCTTGTGTGTGTGTTTCAGTGTTTGTGTTGAGGTTGTGCACTTTCAAATGACCTGTAGTATATCGTCAGTCTAGTCAGCGTTTCCCTGACATCACAAAGTCTTCCGCTGACCTTTTTTTCCCCGCGTGGTCTCGGGTCAGGCTGCACACGACCATTTTTCAGCTACTCACTTCGCTTCCTGCGTATGTGAGTCTCTCTGCCAGCTGCACAGATAGCTGCTGGATAGCTATAGCTGGATGGCGAGAAGATAGCTGCTAGAAAACATGGATGGTGAGAGTCTAGCAACCAGCTAAACTGCTGCGACAGACACCCAACTAGCGCCTATCATGCATCCAGCCCCAGAGCTACAAACCCTAGGATCGGCATGTCATCAATGATGTCAGCGATGCACTGTAGGACTTCTCATGTCAAGGTTCAAAGGTTAAAGCGGTCCAAATCCCACGATGATGTGAGCAAGACTAAATTCACATAGGAGTGCATGTTTGAAATATCATAGAGTGCATGCTGCTTGACATTTGAGTGGGTTAGGAAACATCACAAGTCACACAAATAAACTCCCGCGAGACAAACGAGGACACGAAGGCTGGATGGCAGCTGGTCGACTGAAATCATTTCTAGTTTTTACCTTTCCAGCTGCTTTTACCTTCCAAACTATTTGAAACTAGATTGGTGTTGACTGGCGATCGAGCCACAAGACTGCATGTTAGCCACTCTCCCCCACCCCTTCTCTCCCAGCCTCCCAGCCACCATGCTGTGCGTTGTAAGTAATTTCTTGTAATGACACATATACAATGTCTCTTTCGTAAAATAACATCGTACACACTTGATCGAGCTCGAGAAAGCTGACTGTCGACCTCCCGGATCAAGGCAATATTTACGTTGTATCTCGTAGGTCTGTGCTTATGTGCTTAGTCAGAGCCCTCAACGGAAGCGGAAGTGACGTCGTTCATGTGACATGTCGGCTGTTTGGCTGATGTAACGACTGATATCGCGTACTTCCGCTGCTCTTGTCGACGAGTCTTACTTGTGGTAGTTTGATGCTTCCTGTCTGTTGCTAGGAAATCAAACTGATCGCTTCCCTTCCTCCTAGTGAGTGAGTGAATGAATAAGTGAGTGAGTGAGATTTTCTTCTTTCCTGTTTGTATTCGTCCAGTTATACAACCTTCTCCGTTTTCAGACAGAAACCTGTTAAACACAAGCACAAACATCTTTAAAATGTGTACAAATAACACATTACTAGCTAAGTGACGACATTTTTCTCCTCCCTTTACATTCCTGCGCAAAAGCCTTTCTGCTCGCTCCACTTGCGCAGGGAGGGGCAATGGCTGGCCTCTGTGTGTAGTGGGTTACTTTTCACAAGTCATAGCAATGTGGGAGACGATCGCTCCATCTCTCGTGCAGGCGGCAAGACGAGAGTCTGGAAACTTCTAGGGCCGTGTGCAAAAGACGTCGATAATTATTGACACGGTCAACCACTCCCTTTCTGCCCTGCAGATCTCCAATCCAACATTCTCTTCCTCTTCGAAACCTACCGGACGAGGCTTTTAAAAACACACCCGAAGGTGCCACGTCACGCTCACTAGTCACTCATGTCTGTGACCCAGGTTATAGGGCTACACTCACTACACTCGCTACACTGACTACAGCCTTGCGTCAGCCAGCCTCGGTACACAACACCGAGATAAGCTGCGGGTGACAAGGCCACGTCCATGTTTGCCAGGTGGCCAACTCCACCCTCCACACGCCACACCCAACATATTTCAGAAAATACAATTTCATAAATTTTCACTGGGTCTAGGGAAGGTGGGGAGGAGGAGAACAAAGAAAGAAGAAAAATGAGAGAGGGAGGCGTGTGGAGGAAAGGTTTGAAATCCAACACAAGTGAGAGAGAGAAAAGCAGACGGCAGGAGAGAGCAGAGAAGAGAGAGAACTTTTGTCAGTGACTCAAACTTACCAGTCACGTGCTTTCAGAATGGGTTAGAACCCACTTTTTTCTGGAAATGCGAGAGAAGGTTCAGAATGGAGAAGGAAGGAGAGCAAGACAGAGAGAGATCTGTCAAAATGAATTTTCCATTCCAACGAAAAGTTTTTTCCCCGCCCTGGCTTACGAACCGGCGAGTGTGTGGGAGAGAGAAGTTTCCAGCCCATGTGACGTGAGAGGGAGGTGAAGAGTCGAGTAGGGGGATAATAGTCCTCCCGTCTGAGCCCTCGTTATCTGGGATACAAATAGCGACAGTTTCTAGAAAACACGGGGAGACTAAAGGTAAAGGGCGAGGAAGCCGGAACCCTCATTGCTGATGCAACAGTAGACAGTGTTCACGTCACACGTCACACGTGACACGTCACCCCACGACGTGGCCTCGGTGGAGAAGGGATTTCGCCGGCTCTATTTATAGCCTCTTTCATGCATGATGACCGGGCTTTTCCCTCGCGTGAGGGCGACAGACTGTGTCATGCATCCTCGTCACACTTTCCCAAAATTTCTTCACACGAAAGCGAGGCTGTGTTCGGTCACCGCCACGACTACGACTACAGAGTCGAGTCGACTTCCGGTGTTATCTACTGACGATAGCGACTATTTAACGATAATTTAATGACTTTAAACATACAAACACGGTTATAATTGGTTAGGATTGTTAAAAAGCTTTTGAGGGAAGAAGTTCAATCCAGGATGACAATTAATTAGTCTCATTAAAGTCTTCCCTCAAAAACAACAAAGCTGTCACCGGCCTGTGGGTGTTGCTGCTGGCGTTGGTTTAATTCTGGAATCAAAGGTTCTTAATCATAGCGACAAAAAAATAAATAAATAAAAAGACTTTAATAACGAAGCTTTGTTGTCGCTATTTAAGGCTTTATTTCATGGGACAAATGTTGGACGAATGTGTTTGAGCAAGTTTTGCCAAAGGTTTTACACAAGTCATACACAAGCTTTGATCAACTAGGACACGGATGTAGATGCTTCACATGACTGCGTACGAGAGCACGTGTCACGTGACACAGGAAGCGCTGCATCAATAGAGTCTAAATTTAGAAAGTTTATGCGTATATATATATATGATATATATATATGTGTGTGTGGGTGGACGCAGGGGAAAATTTCAGAACTTGGTTTCTTGGAGACATCTCTCTGTCTGTCTGAGTGTGTTTACCTCCCTCTGGTCATGGCTAGACTAGATTATTTCTTGTTGTTATGGTACAAATGTAGCTGTTGGTATGGCTGCCGTACACAGCCACACATATTCTCACATCACACACATCAGTCCCACACACCAATCACACACATCACACACATCACACAGTTCTCCCGTCAGTTCAAGCGTCCACAAACCGACTTCCACTCGCGCCGACGTTCGAGAACGTTCCAGCGGCGCGATCACCCCACCCCACCTTCCCACCCGACATCCACCAACTACATTCTTTGTCAGAACATGATCAGCGCCCCGACTTCGATCACTTCTATTTTTAGCACTCCACCGCGACAGTATCTCGACTGACGTCATTGTCATCGGATTTTCCCGCAAAGTCTTTAATTAGCCTCTACTCAGTCTACTGCCTCTTTGCCGCTCACACCCTTCTAAGAGCATTTTCCACTCTAAAGTTACTGCTGAAGTAAATCATTTAAATAAAAAGTCTAGATGTTCACCATGTCAAGGAGCTCGACTCTCTCATTCTGATAAATCATGTAAAGCGACATCAACCGTCGATTGTCATACATACGATGACGACGACAACGACAACGACAACGACGACGACGACGACGACGATGATGATGATGATGATGATGATGATGATGATGATGATGATCTCCTTCTTCTCAAATTTCTAAAGAACGGGTTAGCCCTGAAAAGGGCTGTGAGAAATTTGCGGGTCTTTTTTCAGCATTTTCTTAGCTTTACCTGGGTTGTAAGACAGCAAGGCCACAGCATCGCGTGTGGTTGGTACATCAGTTCCTCTTCTTCCTTCCCTTGCCGCCCATCTTAGACTTTCTGCTCTTTGACGTGCTGTTCTTTCGTTGCCTGCGGTGTCGTCCATGTTTTCTGCACACCCGTCGCCGCTGTCGTCGTCGCTTCTGACCTCTCGACGACTTTCTTCCTTTGCCTGTACTGCCCAGCAAACGTTCGGGGATCAGCTTGAAGTAGACTTCACACTTCTTGTTGCGGGGCGACGAGTCAGACGCTTTGATGCGTCCTGCCTTGCACGCCTTGTCCATCACCTTGCGAATCTCTGAGCGCGTCGGCCTCGAGTCCTTGTCCCTGGACAGGAAGCGGTAGATGGAGGAGACGATGGAGCCATTCCGCTCGCCCAGAGATGCTATGGCCGACATCAGACGGGCTATCGTCAGCTGCTTTCGCTTCTTGGAGCTCATGGTGCCACGGGGCTGACTGGCAGCTTTGCTGTTGGCTTCCTCGGGCAGGTAAGACCAGGTCCACAGCAGACCGTCTGTTTTATACTCTCACAACTGACCAGCCAATCAACTCTGGTAATACGCAATTTCCAGGGTAACGGGATCTGTCTCAAAGATGCACTGATGGCTGTAGTGTGTTGTCTGGGACACGAACAACCATAGTGACAGAGAGAATTCTCGAACTTTCTTAAATTGTTATTCTATTATATCGCGAGTCAGCTTTTAACTTTTTCATATTGGGGAAAAAAAAACAGTTTCTAGTGAAAAGATGACTTGGAAACAGTGAGACACAGAAAGGTAAATATTATCGGGCGAAGTGGAGTTGTGGGGAGGGGGAGGCTTCACTATTACCTGGAGATGGAATCTGCGGTGTATACACCACGTGACTACGTTGCTAGGGGCCAGACCAAGTCACGGGAATATGTGTGACGACAGTGTAACTAAGACGTGCACACACACGCCAGAACTACGTCAAGTGTGACGACAGAGTAACTATGACGTGCACACGCCACAAGATTGGGGAGGGGAGGGAACTGCACATCAAGTAGATGAATATGAGTCGTGCGTTTATTTCCATCATCATCATCATCATCATCATCATCATCATCATCTTAGTAATTCTTGGTGTTGTCATTCTTGTTGTTAATGTTAATGCAACAAATGTTATGTCAACAGACCATCTTGTAATCTCGCAGGATTCTTCAGTTTTCTTCCTTACCAAAGATAGCCTCCTCTTCCTTTTATACCAACAGTTCATGAGGTGTGTTGATGGAATATTTCTATCTGCGAAAGTTGGGCCACTGATTGCGAGTTGAGCTTCCATACAAATGTCACAATGCCTTTCAGACATTTTTTAAAGATTCCATGTAATGGCAAGGCTGCATTCAACGCATATGTTCAGTGTTCCTACTCTTCCATTGCGCTTAGCTTCCTGCCTGAGTCATTTCTCGTCTCGGGCCGCTGACGCTGATCTTCTCTGCACGTGGCATCTGTTTTATTTAGCTGCTGAGTAGAGTCTTCCTTATCATTACTTGGAGAGAGAGAGTAAGACTGAGTAGTTATGACCTGAATGATAATGATGCCGCCTTGAGTCTGCCTTTAAAGTTGACGCTCTGTTAGTAAAGTCCTAAATAAAACATTGTTATTACTACTCTTTTGCCCGAAAGTTCTGGCTTATTTTCAGGGGACATCTTATTGTTTTCATGTACAAAAATCTACATTTATTCAAGCGTTGATGAAATTTTCAGAGAGCAGACTCTTATCAAACGAAAAGAAAGGTGACTACTTGGACAGTTCAGACACTTCATTATAATTTATATTATCATTTATTTTAAGCATTGGTGTAATAATATAATTTATTACTTCATGATTTTATTCCCTCCGTCGCGTATTTCAACAGACAAACGAAATCCGTTCGTCTGGCGGAGGATCTTAACTTGGATGTATTCGGGGTGCGACATATCACGACTATCCCGAAAAATCATTCTAGGATTCGTTTCGGGTGACGTCTTATTTTCGGGGAAACGCAATATAATTATGTCGTCATAATAAACTATGTTTGGATGTTTTTATGTCACTGTATGAGTCATCAAGAGTCATGGTGACCATTGTCACAAAGCTCCTTCTCTCTTTGTTGAAGTTTTTTTTTTTTTTTGCTGACTGCCCTTTGCCATCAAATTTCTTCACTTGAATGAAATCTTTCTGGTTGGAATTTGATTGTTTTCTGAATCTTTTGAGTAAGGGGGGAGGGATGTAGGTCGGGAGACGATGGTGCCATGAGGTTGTTAGGCTACTGGGTCGTGTTGATCTTGCTGCCAGTCTCGTGGAATCGTCTCTATGGAGCAGCGTCTCCTGGCTAATGTCACGTTGTCCATGCAGAACATCACGTCAGAGAAGCAAGCTACAGTTTCCTGGCAACACACCACAACAACCCCACTCTTCACAGCCATCCAAAACTGTATATAAAAGCCAGCTCCAGACCTAGACGCCACACAACCATCTCAAAGGTCTTTTTTTTTCCGCCTTGAAAACGAAGAATAGACCGACTGGAGGAGAGACGAAGAGGACGAGAGGTGAACGTTGAAGCGGCACAAGAGAGACGACAGCAGGTCGCAGCCATGACGGTCCCCAAGAAGAAGCAGCTTGGTCCCGCCGCGTCCTCCCTGCTGATGGAGACTCCCACGGCCGGTCTTCCCCGCAAACTCAACATGTCGCAGGTCGTGTCCACCATCAGGCAGCTGGGAGAGAGGTCAGGGTCGACCGTGCCGGCCATCAGCGCGGCGATGACCTCCTGCTACTGCGCATCCCAGGACAAGAAGGAGCTGAAGTGCTTCCTACAGCGGGCCGTGCGCTCGGGCGTCATCCAACGTTCACCTCGCGGCGGTCGCTTCGCACTCAACATGCCACCCATCCGCTCAAGCAGTCGTCGTTCGACCAGCAGCCACTGTCACCACCATCCCAGACGCAGTGAACGGCGGCGACGACGTAGGAGACGGGGCGACGACGTTCCAGGCGCAGACGAAGACGCCGCAGCCGCCGCCGACGAAGTCGCCGTCGCCGCCGCCGCCGAGGACGACGACGAAGCCGAAGACGCCGTAGGCGTAGAAGATATTAACTTTTCATAATCTAAACTTCAAAAATAGATGACCAAAAATATAAAAAAAAACCTCAAAAATTCTGCCTGCCCCGGTCCTTTTTAGGGCCACATGCTTTTCAGGAATTTGATCAGAAGAGAGATATAATATAATAATAATAATAGTCATTATTTTTATTATTATATGATTGTCATTATTTTACCCTTCTCCCCAAAACTTTTTTTTATTACTCTCCGCTTAGCAATGCTTGTGAACTAACTTTGTTCGTTTCAGCTGTATTTTTCAGTATTTTTCAGCTTTATCTATAATGTGATCAACATTCTTCTCAATCTTGCATTATACAGATTTTTTTAAAATGTATCTTTGCTAACGGCATGTCGGCTGAAGTCATCGCGTTGTTCATCGTTTTCCATTATAGTCTTTTCATTTTTTTTTTTTATCAACTCACAGTTTTAGCTATCTGAATATTATAATGATCAAGTTTTGTAGAATCAAAAAATCTTTGAAAGTAAAAGGCAACGATGATGCCAACGAATTACCACTTCGCTTCGCTGGAACTTGCGGCTCCCATTTGAACATCCACATTAATCACATTTTTGGTTTATTAAGGAAATTATAAAAAAAAGTTGGGCATTTGAAATTAGCTGAGGTTAATTATAGATAGCCCCTCACAATCTGAAGACTCACTTGTTTAAACTTTTTTGAAGTTTTCATTTGACCTGCAGTTTGGTGGCTGCTGGGATCACCGCGCATTGAGCGCATCTTTGTGATGCGGATACTGGCGCGCTATAAAACTACATCATCATCATCATCAATGTTTTGATTATTTCGTAGTAAGCTCAACCAGGCAAGCAAAATAACTGTTATGTTGAGATGATGTCCTGGTTAGACAAAGTCTGCTGGCATCTCTGTATATGCCTGCTGCAAGAATAATAATAATAACAACAACTCTTTGTTATAGCTAAGGAGGAAAAATATTTTTTAAAAAGAGACAATTGCAGAAGGACTGAATCTTCTCTCTGCTCAAGCATCAGCTGACTTAGACGAATGTGCATTTAAAAATTAATCCCACATATTTCTAAAAATAATAACAAAGTGATCGTTGAGGTTTGTTCTTAAAATACTCACACAACTCACCATAAGCGCCAACTCCAATCGCCGGCGCCAACTGCACATTTCTGCGGCCTTCCTTCCTTCCGCAAGCGAAATTTCTGGTCGTCGACAACCCGTCTCTCTGTTGGTGTGTGAGTGAGTGAAATAAATCAGATGGTTTAGGTCCAGTTTGCTATCTACATGATGACAACCCTTCTGTCTGTTAGTGAGTGAGTGAGAGAGAGAAATAAATCAGATGGTTTAGGTCCAGTTTGCTATCTACACTGTAATGTGCGTGCATGTACATACAATGTATGCGACTGAAAGCAACCTTGCCAGTCACTATACCCATGACATGATTAATTTTTTCTAACAAATGGTGATAAAAGATCTAATACTGTTTATATATATATATTTTATTCATGTCACTGCAGTGCTGTGCTCTAATTTATTTTCTCTTTTTTTTCCCCCCGCATACATAATTTCCTCCAAGAGAAATCATTTTCGAAAACTTTTAACCCCCGCCTGAAAATTACTCTACATTTCCTTAATTGTTTGTATTAAAAACTTGTATTGTGTCTCAATATTATTGTTTGTCCAGGCCTTCTCTTGTAATGACCACCTCTGTGACAACGCCGTGTGAACTAACGGACGGTGCAAGGTCTGTTTACAACCCCAGTTTCTTTAAAACTTCTCGAATGTTCACCCGCACGACTCCTTCCTGTACGAGAAGGTTTATCAACGATGTTTATGTGACAGCCGCTGTAATTAAGGTCAAGGTAGGGGAGTAGTGAACATTCACATTGTGAACTTGAATTGAGGTCAGTCCGTGTATAAGGCTAGGGTAGACGCTAGCACACTGAGTTATTATTTAAACTGAGCAAGGTCTTGTACATATCACATTGCACACCCCTGTACCCTACGAGTTTTTTTTTTTTCATATGCAAATAAGACAGTTTTAGGTCAGAGGGCAGAGAGCAGCTCCGTGACCTTTGACCGCTACGCGCGCACAAACAAGAACAACAACACTTGACGCAGGGAGGCGAGGGGCAGACTTCCTCCGTTACCGGGTGATGGTGAAGTATGTGTGCTATTCTGTGCACGTGTGTGTGTGTGAACGAGAGACAAGTGGACAAACCTCACGTCTGCTCGGGAAAGTGTGTGAAGGACAATTAATTAATTATCACTCGCACTAATGAACAGACATCAACTGCTGACGATAGAAAGAAAAAATCCACAAAAATGTCAAACTCGTTTTATAGGTCACATAGGGAGTTACCTTTCATCACATCGTTTACTTGATGCTGACAGGTATTTTTAACGAAGAAAATTTTTAAAATTTAAATGCTTAGACGGAGAGGATGTGTATAATTAGTCAGTCTTATTTCTTTATTCGTTTACTTACCAATTAATAACCGACTTTCCCACCTTTCAATAAACAAGTCTACTTACTCCCCCGACACACACACACACCTACTATTTCACTGATTGTATGACAAAATATCAACGGGTCTAAGTGAACAGGATTCGTCCTGTGAACACTTTCATCTTCCTTGTAGCCGCACTTATCTCGTCTCTGTGGCAAGGAAACAACATTTTGAATTTCAACGAGTCGACCTATTTTGTGCCCTCTGAACTCTTGGTGTTGGCGTGTGACGTGGTGGTGGTGGGGAGGAGAAGGGGTTGTAGCTGTTATCTTGTCGGTGTGTCACCTGACCTGGCTGAAAGATGGCGTCAGATTTACCCCCGTGGTCGCGCATCCCCTTTACAAACGTGTTTAATAATCGGGAAGAAGAGAAAGCCCTCCTCCACCTCCACCTCTACCCCTGTCCCCTCCCTCCACACCTATTCAGGTATCAAGGACTGCGCATGCTCCCTGCTGACGTCACTGGACGTACAGGTGAATGGTAGTGGTGGTATTTTCCACCTACCTTCACCCCTGTCTGCTGGGTCTGCACCTTGACAGGTCAGGTGAGAGAGGTTGTACACACTGATAACGACAGCCACGCTACACCTTGCACTTTCTTTCTTTCTTTTTTTGGCTGTTGTTGTTGTACCCGGTATCTGTCGGACTCGGCAGCATCACCGTCTGGCGCTGTCTACACATGACGTGGCGAACATCGTGAAGCTGCACACGTAAGACAGGAACAGTTCCAATATTAACTGACATATATATGTATGTAGATAAGTGCACGCATTTGTACCCACAAACACACACCAATGCACAGAGTTGTATTTATAAATGTCAGATTCATTCTCACAGACACACAAAACACATCTTCATCTCAAAGGTTACTTGGATGCAACAGTCCTGTCCATATCCGTAAAAACATTTTATTTCTAGAAAGTTTTCTGGGGCAAAGGTCACAACGCCCGCACAAGAGAGAAAGTTTTGTAATGAAAATGCAGGAAGTTTCTGTCTTCCCATCGCGGATGTGTAAGAACTGTTTTAATAAACCTACACTTATCCTCCTCATCCAATGTTTCCAGCTCAGCGGGGTGAGCACGAGAGAAGAGGATCGACAGACACAAGGAGAAGATGATGCTCACATGCATGCTGACAATTAATACAGCTTTAATTTCAAACAGCGGTGCTCATGGGGGAGAGGAAGGGGGATCAGGGGTCTGTATTAGCCGCAAGCTGTTCCCTCCTTAGCGTGCTTAGCGAACACGTGCAGCTACTACCGACCTCTTGACAAGCACAACAAAAATAAAACAAAATCGTTTTCACGCAACCTTTTGAAAAAAAACCCTCATAACAACAGAAAATGTAAAATGCGATCAATATTGTCGCTGTTTTCATCTTAGAAAAGGTCTGACGACGGCTTGACAAACGGCTGCAGTCATCTAACACTTTCTGTCAAGGTGATGGAAGAGGGGAGATAACCAAGTGTCGGAGTCCAGTCGAGTGACGTCCCCTCGTCAGGTGACGTTCAAGGACGGGAATGAGCTGTAAACATCTGTCTCTCTCCTCTAAGATAAGCTTATCCCTATCGACTATCGTTAATACGACTGCAGCAAGTGTCTACTGTCCACGTCATCCACCATTAACAACGTGCACAACGACAACGCTGGTCTGTGTCCATGTTCACTTCATGCATGTGAACAAACACAAACTGCCGGAGATAAACTGTTGATCGTAGTTATCATTCTTACATTTTTTGTTCAGTGGAAGGGGAGAGAGTATATGGACCTGTGTGTGTGTGTGCATATTCATGATTAAGAAAAAAAATCTTTTGGTTGCTTGGAGCGCGAGTGTCATGGGCGATTATGATGGAGAGACGACGAGAATACAACAGCGACCCTCGCATGTGGAGGGAGGACCAGCAGCTACATGCAAAGGCCGCAGGCTGTGAACTAATTGATCACCTGAGACTGAATCATCGGCACGTGACTTGCCCGATATACCGCACTCATGTTTACCATAAAAGAGACAGAGAGAGAGAGGGAGGAGAGGAGGAGAGGAGGGGTGGGTATAGGAATTGTGACGGACATCTCGACCTCTCGAGAAACGGTTTCTCAGATGTAAACAGCTTCAGCGAGAATAAAATAAGCAGCAAGGGTGTGTATGCGAGTGTTTTAACTTTCCAGTGATGTTTTGACTTGAGTTGATGTATTATTCAGGTGCGAGTGGTGGCTGACTCGGCGGGGCATAAGCGAGAAAGGAAGCCATCATTAATCAGGACTGTCACAACATCTGCCTTCTTGATGCACAGTGGGGAATAAAGGGATAGAAGAATTATGCACAACAAGCTCTGTCCTTTTAAGAAAAAAAAGGCAAAGAAAGAAACAAAATGAATCAAACTACTGCCTACTGTCAAGTAACAACTGCTTGTGGCTAATTCCAGGCGCGAGGTCGTTCAGCATCCGACATCTTCACAGAGAGGCTGAGACTTTCTTGCACAATCATCAACATTGACAGTCCAATTATGCTTCATTTCTTTGTTTTCGTCCTCGTCGTTTGATGGACATCATCTTCTGTAAAAATATAATGTTTTAGGCTCATTCATCTGCGATGCTTCACACTTGTTACTGTAGTAGTCGAGACTTTCCACGTGCGGAGTGAGAGAATGATTTACCTGACGAATGGGTGCCAGCCATTGCTGGGTACGGGTACATGCATATTATGCTGCAAATGGTTTTTATGTTACTCATTCATTACAGGATACATGTTTATTACGAGGAGATTCTAGGTCAAGTTCATTATAGGTTCTCATTCATTATAGGGAACATGTTTATTACAGAGTAAGCGATTATGGTAATTACTCTACTTCGTTCGTGAGACAAACAAATGTGTGCCAAGGGATTTGTCATAACATATATTCATCCCCTCTCCTGCTGACTTAGGCCTTGACAACCGTCTCCATGGAGCCCAGCGGTCGTATGATTTGAATTTATTTGGGGCACAAGTGAGGATGTCCCAGTTCAAGGGCTTGTATTTTAAGAAGCGAGATTGGGGTTGCTCAGACTGGAGATATGAATTAATTGTAACAAAATTAGTCATTGAAAATCCGCATTGAGTTGTAATAAATGTTGACAGCTGTGGCTACCTCCAGCTGCCACGTGTTGGTCACCAGCTGAAACATCTTCCTGGGAAATGACAATGAGTCAAACACGTCAGCTCAAGTCTGTTAAAAATAAAAACGGAAAGGTAAGGAATGAGTCAACGAATGAATGAACGAGTAATGGAAGAGAATGACTGGATCAGTGAATAAATAGCAACGATGGCAAAATGAAAGAAAGATTCAGGGATGGTTGTTGTGGTGTCCCGGATGTAGGTGTGACTGGTGTCACACAGTGGTACTAGTGGTGTCACAGACAGTGACTAGTTCATGTATGTAACTCTGTGGGACGATGGAATGCTACCCGGTCTTCAACCCTCCGGGTTTTCTGTCAGGACGACCTCACCCTCAAATCCTAACTCAAAAATCTATCCAGGGAGGATTTTTAATGACAGTTGTGTCAGGACAAAGATTACAAAAAATCATTTCTTCACGAATAGATTGCTAACGAGTGTAGCATCACAAGAATTATATCCCGAGGTCACCACGCCTGAGCACTCGCGAGGTCGGCATGACCTCAGTATGCTTTTTACACCTGACAACGGGACCACATCGACCGCCACCCCGTTCCGCCCGTTACCACCCACCCAGGAGACCTGACTCATGCCCTCCCCCAGTCACCACCGTTCGAAATGAGAAGCTAACCGCCGCACACCTGGTGACGTAAGCAAGGCGTGGTGTATCGACACAGGTACAGGTGAATGAAATCATCATCGCATTGGTCTACTTAGGTGACGTCATGTTGCAGGTGTTTCAGTGGCGGGTAGGAACAGGGTGGGTATGTGGGCAGGGTGGGGTGTCGTTGGTGGAAGCACCAAGGTCGGGGGACTAATATTGCTGTAATCAATGATGAACTCTCATCATGAAATGTCAAGGATGTCAGCTTTCTTGTCGTCTTCTCGAATCTTCTCGACTGCAGACAATGGGAATAGAATTTGACTTCTGCTCTTTTCTGCACCCGGGAAAAGTAATCGTTCATCTCTGCCTGACACCACCCGCTGTCAGAATAGGTTTTCTCTGATGGTATTGGAATTGTGAAAGAAACACTGGGGATGTATTTATCCTTCTATCGTCATGTAAAACTAAAACGCATTTTGTCTAAAAATCGACATCTCTGTAGCCAGCACTGTTGCTGAAAATGGTGAAAATCAAAGATGTTTCTTGTTTCGAAAATGCCAAAACATCGTTAGGTGCTGATGACGGCGGGAACTGTTTTCTGCAGAGAACCTGACAGATTGGTTTTATCCGAACAGAAAAAGATTGTTAATGACTTTTACAAAAGAATCATGTTGTGTGTGTGTACGTGTGTGTGTGTGTGAAAGTCATAAGAAACCAATAATTTTGGTGAGCAACAGGAAGGTTCACAACCATCTGGTATTCTAGTCCAAGAAAGCCCACATCAGTATTGTGTCAAGTCTCAAAGATGATCCTTGTAACATCTCTGGAGATTTTTATCTTTGTTTAATATTTAGTCTAGAAATGTATATGTAACTTAAATAATTTAAAGATAAATAATGAGCTTGCTGTTGAAAGAAAATAGAGCACATGCGTGTGCATGCCCGCGCACAAAGTAAAGTTGTTAAAACTTGTCGGATGTGTTCACAATTTCGTGGTTTTGTTTTTGTTTTTGTTTGTTTGTTGTTGTTTTTTGTTTGTTTGTTTGTTTGTTTGTTTTGTTTTTTTAACAATAAGGTTTACATTCGGAAGCAGGTGAAAGTGTCCTCCTACAATTTCTACAAATAGTATTTTAATGTCATCATTGACAAAATTAGCCGCACACACAATCCAAAGCCAAAAATAAAATCACGTGCGCGCACACACAGACATACACACGTGCACACACACGTGACTGACCAGTCCCACAAGGTTTTTGTTTGTTGTTGGAGCTTAATAAGCACCAGGCCGAACACCAAGTACCCCACAGGCCAGTAGTATAGGCATGTTGTTTTCACCCCTTATTTGGGGAGCCGTTTTGGGGAGCCATGACGTCACAGCCGCCGGAAGTCGCATGGGGGCGGCCATCTTGCCGGAAGTCCCTGTGGGTGCGGCCATCTTGATGAGGTCATATCCGTGGCGGCCATCTTGTCGGCCATCTTGCCGGAAGTCCCTGTGGGTGCTGCCATCTTGATGAGGTCATATCCGTGGCGGCCATCTTGCCGGAAGTGGCATGGAGGTGGCCATCTGGTGATGTCATATCAGTGGCGGCCATTTTGTCATACCCGAGTGATTGTTGTTTTTTGTATTTGTGGAAAATGCATTGAAGAGCCCATTTGTCGTCAAGCTTAGAAAAGTATATAATTAATAAACTTTGTCACACCAGTTCGCCACGAGGAGGGCAGGGCTTTTGTTTGACTGGCAAAAAATGTGTTTGAGGCACAGAAGAAAAGAAAAAACTTTTATCACAGCTTTGAAGATATCACAGTCTAAACGGAGCAGCAGTCTCAATGTCTAACGGTAACGGTAGTCACCCCATCGTCAAGGACCTTCGCTTGATGTACAGATAGGACAAGGAGTTTCTGGTGTTGTTGGTAGGTAACATAGATTTACATCTGTTTTTGAAACCGGTGTTTGCATATCCACCGCTGGCTTGCTGTGTCTGTAACCTGTTTTTGAAATGGCTGTGGTCAAGTTGATTTTGGTGTTTGTTTGCCCTTGGTGCTGAGTTTTTGCGTGTCACCTGAACAAATGTAAGTTTTGTCTGCAGAGAGCCACGATGCCGAGTGATCTTACTCTGTGCCTCGCCTTGTACTCTGTTTAAACAAGCCCGGCGTGCGTTTGTCGTCGGGGGCCGGGGGGGAGCGCGTTGGAGACAGGCAGGACTAGGCAGAGGGGTCCAGGGTTTGTGAGTTGTTTTGGCTGTGCACAAAGTCTGGTGATGTTGTCGCATGCTTGTCCCGGGAACCATGTGTGTATTCTTGAAAAAAACCGTTGTGTTGCTAATTCGGGACTGGCGGCATCTTCGAAGCGAGGTGCCGCCAAACAGCATGTACAGCGAATCCGTGTCCATTTCGCACAGCTGAAAGTTGCTGCGGTCTGACGTACTTGTCACGCAGTCGTAGTAAAACTGAAGCATTCTCAGTTTGGCGTACTGGTAGAGCGAAATAACAATTTGTAAGGGGAGACCCCAGTTGATATTCTTTTTGGCCATCTCTACGCTCGTCAAGTCCTCGTCAGTTCCGTCAGCTTTTGAAAGCGACTGTCGTTTATCAGTTTTTTCACAGTAGAGGTCACCGGACGTCGTAAATTCGCAGTGCCTGGCGTGTTGGTGAGCGTCTTGCCCGTAAGCACTGGTTCTAACAGTTTGAACGTTTCGCTTAAAATGTTTTTGGATGGTCGTGTCTCCTTGGGCGTCGCGCGCTGGTGACCATGTCGCCAAACGGCCTTAAAGCAAGGTTTGGGCTGGTATTCTATCACCAGGTAAACGGCAGTGACTATGGAGACCATTTTCAAGATACCATTTTAACAAAGGAGTCAGCTAGTAAAACTTTGTTTCCGACATAGCTGCCGATGAGCGTCTGTTTGTGAACCGGTCAACAGTTTATATTTTTTCGCGTACGCTCGCATGAAAGGACCATATGTCGGAGCGAGTGACATGAATGTTTTTGAAGATGGGCGTCATCTCGCTAACCGCTCGCGCAACGCCTCGGGGACGTGAAGATCGCACTGCACCGAGGAGCCAAACAGCGTTTTCGTCTTTCACGGCGGCTAAAATGTCGTTTTTGGTGGATATCGTTTTGGAAGCTGTAGGAGGGGAGAATTTTTACAGCGTATATACGGTGGATGTTTGGGGGTTGGTCTTTTTTGTCTTTCCAATCGCAACTCCCTACATTTCCTGCACTCTCAACACGATGTAACGTTTGTAAGTACGCGGTGATCTCGCGCGTTTTTTCCCGCAACTCGACGAGTGGCTTTTTGTTTAAACGGGTTGATGACGCGACCGCGCGTGAGGGAGCAGTTTTGTGTCCGTGAAAAGACAGCCGTGAAACTGGATAGACGGTCTGCGTTTCTGAATGCCACCATCGACGCGAATTCGCCTTTTTCCTATTTGTTTTCTTTTTGAATTAAATTTATGCTGGAATGTGAATGTTTTTACAAAACATGACCCACTCTAACCACTTCGCGCGACTCTTTTGACCGTATATCGTCTCTTTTTTCCCCTTTGAAATTATTCTCTTTTTTACGGATGATCGGGGTGTTCCGTTGGCATGTTTTGGCATTAAGGCCCAGAGATACAAGGCGTTGGCATCGAAGCCCTCTATGCTTTGTACGGGTTTGCTGAGGTTGTTGCGAATTAAATGTCTGAGATTTTTCGTG